>NC_138208.1:70140919-70588419 GCF_964194415.1 Vipera berus
CCCAGCGGCCAGACTGCGCTGCCTCCCCAAGGGCTCCTAATGGCTTGCTGCCCCGCGTGACACCGCTGGCTGACGCTAGCTCGTCTCTCTCTCTCTCTTCTTTCCTCCCTCCCTCGGTCTCCCCCTCCCCCTTTTCCGGCTCAGCCCCACATCACCAGGAGACCAAAACGGGGACATCATGGCAGAGCAGAGGAGACACAGGAAGCGGATCCAGGTACCGGGCTGGCTTATCTCCTCCCTCTTTTCGCAACCGCTCTGCGGGATGACTTTCCCTTTTCCTTCTGGCTCACCCCCCCCTCCCCCGCCCGGTCACCCTTCCCTCCCTCCTCCCCCTCCGCCTCCTCCGAGGCCGCCGCCAGTCAGCATCTCTCCTACCGTTTTTGCGGCTTTTCCGTCGCCCCCGCCGCCGCTCCCCCTTCCCCGCAGAGCCGGCCGCATCCAGCGCCTTCTTCCTCTGGAGGGAAGCACCGAAGCCTCGGCCGCGCGCAAGTCCTCGGTAAAATTTTTTTGTTGACTGGAGTATAAGCCGAAGTGGAGTTTTTCAGCCCAAAAAGTGGGCTGAAAAATTCGGCTTATACTCAAGTATATACGGTACATAGAATGAAGGCTACTGCTAAGCTTGTAAGCCGCCCTGAGTCTTCGGAGAAGGGCGGGATATAAATGGAATTAAAATAAAAAACATATCCAGTCCTCTAATCTAGGTTGATACTTGATCAGACTCACAGAACATAGTCAGATCAAGTTCACCTGGTCCATCTATGTAAGAACTGGTAATAACCCCACTGGCTTTCTCATTGTGCATGAAGACTTATTATGGCCCAACTTAATATTTAAATGCACCACTACAAGACTAGAAGGCAGATTGGTCAGATGGCCTTAATCTTGAAAAATGAAGAGGAACCAAAACACAAAATAACTTAGAAGCAACTAACCAAAGTTCTTCTTAGCTAACCTTAGTCTCTCTCACAATGACATACTCCCACCCACCCCATATTACCTCTTAATCTCTTTCTCTCTACTCTTGCCCAGGCCACATCATGCTATCATCTACTGCCAATAATTAGCTCTTGAAAGACAACCAACCAACAAGCAAGTAACACAGTTCAGCAGTAATTAAAACAAAATTATCTGCCTGGCATGCCATCAGCTTTGTGTTTTTGCCCTTTGGTAATCTCACCATGTCCTTATCACTCCTGGACAGCAAATCTTTGTATTTTTTCTGTCCTACAATTGTTGAAGAAAATGTCAGTTTCAGACCTCTCTAGAAGTAGCAACAAGATCTTTGTGGTGTACTTTGTCGCTAGAATGTAGCAAACTAAAAATTAGTCTAACTTGTTTTGTTTTGGTTTACAAAACTTGTCTTTTTTACAAAGATGGCACATTTTGTGCTGCAAAACAGTAGTAAAGATCTAAATTTTCACTCAGATGTAGAACTATGGGTGATTTCAGGACAATATTGATCATTCTCATACTACCATTGTAAAGAAAGTATGGGAAATGATCAGGCTGGGCCCGAGGGAGAGGTCAAATGCATCATTAGTCTCAAGTCCCTTCCCACAAGAGACTTAAGGCTAGCCTACTTTGAATTCCATTGACTCTTATCTACTGCCTATTTGCTCTGACATTAGTAGTTCAGATTCTTGTAGAGATCATAACCTTGCAATAAACTTTTATATTCATCTGGACTTCCTGATTTTCCCATTCTTGACATTAAGTTAAGTTGCCAGAGGGAAAGACTGCCTACAGTTTTGGGAAAGCAGGACTTTTTAAACAAATACAACAAAATAAATAAAATAAAATAAAATAACTAGGTAAGTGCATGCTGACTACAAAAAGCTGATAGATTCAAAGACAACATAACATTGAGTATCAACTGTAGAGGGACACTTGGCAGGGAAAGACTGACCGCCATCATGCCTTGCTCTGGGCTTCCTGTGGCACCTGATCCGCCACTGCAGGTGCTGAGATATGTCAAGTAGACCACTTATTTCTACATTTGTATAGCAATTATTTCATTTATTTGGGGGGTGTTCAGTTAACTGATAGCATACTTATTCATTCTGGTCAATAAATGAGGGGGCAGAGAAGTAGATATTGCTGACTGAATTTACCTGAAGTTGATCTGTCATCCGTATGAGAAGCTGCTGTTTTTTGGAGTGCTGAGGATACATATGTTAGGACTGGAGATGAAACGAAGGGTTGATTCTTTGGCTTGATTATTTGATCATCTTTGTAAGTGCAAGCAAACTGAGATCTAATTAAAGGTTGCTTCAACTAAAAAGGAAGTAGATCAATATGAATTATAACGTATAATGGTGAAGACAAGATTTTTTTAACCCACTAGCAATAGCAATAACAAAATCCTGGCATTTTTTTTTCCTTTTTTTAAATTCACTTGCTGGAATAATTAATTATATGCCTAAAATTACTATATAATTCCTTGTACTTCACATGAAAAAACAACCATGTTAAAAGTGTTTTAGAAAGCTGCAACCCTTTTTGGTTTTTTGAAAGGATTCTCATAAGTTCATTAAAAAGAATCTTTTTTCCACTGTATGCAAACATAGATGTATATAAACAAACCTAGGTCAGATATAAGCCATGTTCACGTATTGCACTACGTCAAGACTTCTTTAGTCAAGAGTTACTAAATCAGTCACACCTGGCACATTTATAAAGCACAATGACTGTATTCATATAACAGACTAACACAAATCCATATTGACATTATGCAGTATCTTGGTGTGATGTACGAACAAAAGTTACAGACAAAGGTCTCTTTCAGAAAAAAGCAGGTAGAGCCAAGAAGAAAGGGAGGGTCCAGAGAAAGAAGGGACAAATTCGTGCAAGTTGAACCACCTTCAACTGGTTCTTTGGTAAGCCATTCTTGACTTAATTAACAGACAGGGAGATTAAAGAGATTTAAATATATGTAAAACTATAGCAAATGTATTTATATTGTATTTTTGTTATTGTTGCAATAAATAACAGATGAACAATGGGTGTAGCTTCTTATGCACCAGCAGCTGAAGTAACTAATGTTCACCAAGATGTTATATTACAGAAGCTATCAAAAATGGAATCTGGGCATTTCTAAGCTGTAATCTTACAGAACCCAATGTTGTAGAAATATGGGAAAGGAGGTTTTCCACTTTATGTTTATTTTGAACCTAAAAAAGACGGTGTGCGTGTGTGTGTGAAGAGAAATACATCTTTTCACACAGAAGCAAGCTTTTTTTCCCTCCATTTTCTGGCTTTGTTTTCATAACATCCCCCTGCACTACTTGAGGTGGTGAGGAGATATAATCAGTGTAAGGGCAAATGCTCACAAGCTTAGGGGAAAAGGGGATTGTTAGAATAAAATTCAAAGGTACCAATCACTTCTGCTAGGAAACAAAAGACTCTCAAGCTGTTGCAATGTAAAGGCAGGAGAAAAAAATGTAGGATTTTATCTTGGGGCTGGTTTTCTTTCTTATTAAGGGCTTTTCCAGAAATAATAATAATAATAATAATAATAATAATAATAATAATAATAATAATAATAATAATAATAATAATAATAATAATAATAATAATAATAATAATAATAATTGGAGCCTTGGTGGAGCAGTGGGCTAATGCCTCCTTAAGTAACACCAGCTGCCTGCAATTAGTGCAGGTTCGCATCCCACCAGGCTCAAGGTTGACTCAGCCTTCCATCCTTCCGAGGTAGGTAAAATGAGGACCCAGATTGTTGGGGGCAATTAAGCTGACTTTGTAATAATGCCGCTGGGGTGTGTGTGAAAGCCCTAATAAGCAGGCATATACATAGAATGAAGGCTACTGCTAAGCTTGTAAGCCGCCCTGAGTCTTCGGAGAAGGGCGGGATATAAATGGAAATAATAATAATAATAATAATAATAATAATAATAATAATAATAATAATAATAGTAGTAGTAGTAGTAGTAGTAGTAGTAGTAAAGTTGGAAGGGACCTTGGAGATCTTCCAGTCCAACCCCTTGCTCAAGCAGGAAAACCTATACCATTTCATACAAATAGTTGTCCAGTCTCTTAAAAACTTCCATTGCGGGAGCATTCACAACTTCTGGAGGCAGGTTGTTTCACTGATTAATTGTTCTAAATCACAGGAAATTTCTCCTTAGTTCTAGGTTGCTTCTCTCTTTGATTAGTTTCCATCCATTGCTTGTGTCCTGCCTTCAGGTGATTGGAGAATAGCTTAACTCCCTCTTCTTTGTGGCAGCCCCTAGTCCTTCTCTTCATACATACCCAATTCCAGCAACCGTTCCTTATATGTTTTAGCCTCCAGTCCCCTAATCATCTTTGTTGGTCTTCTCTGTACTCTTTCTAGAGTCTCAACATCTTTTTTACATTGTGGTGACCAAACTGGATGCAGTATTCCAGATGTGGCCATACCAAGGCATTATAAAATGGTATTAACACTTCACATGATCTTGATTCTATCCCTCTGTTAATGCAGCCTACCACTGTGTTGGATTTTTTGGCAGCTGCAGCACACTACTGGCTCATATTTAAGTGATTGTCCACTAGGACTCCGAGATCCTCCTCACAGTTACTAGTACTGAGCAAGGTAGCACCATACTGTAGCTGTGCATTTGGTTTTTCTTGTCTAAATGTAGAACTATTTCTACATTTACTATTTTCACCATTGAATTTCATTTTGTTAGATAGCGCCCAATGTTCAAATCTGTCAAGATCCTCCTTGTATCTTAAGCCTATCTTCTGGAGTGTTGGCTATTCCTGAAAGGTTGGTGTCATCTGCAAATTTGATGAGGTCCCCATAAAAATAAGTATCTTTATGTTTAAACCTCTGGCTGAAAACCTTCTAGTTCAAGTAGGACAACATTAACAGCAATTCTGCCTTAACATCATTAGTGACTCTCCTGGACAATAGACTTATTTCCATTAGAGGTGACCTATTCCTACCTGTTAAAAACAAACAAACCTAGAAAATAGAACAGTAGCATCATCTTTCTAAGCTGGATCAAACAGGATACATGGCCAGATGAGCTAATTCTACTTAATGGTAATATTATATTAACAGAAAATCTTGCAAATTTATTAAAATATATCCCCCCTGCTGCTCCGTTTTACACCAAAAAAACTAGGGAGGGTCCCTTCTGAGCTGCATTCTTGCTGTAGGGTAAGTTACTTTTTATCTGCCCATTCCCTTGGCTGTGTCTCTTCTCTCTATATCTGAAGGTCAGTCCCACATACCATTACAAGTAGTATGTCAGAATGCATAAACAACAACATTTAGATTTCAATAGAAGCTTCATCTTGTGGGGGAGTGGGGGTGGCAAGGGAGATTTATGGTTAATCTACCTTAATTTTTTCACACACTGCCATCTGAATCCGCTGTCTCAGAGCTTTGGGAGAAAATCCACTGGACTGTGTTGGAGATCTGTATTAATATTTGAACAAAATACAAACAACTGTAGTAAGCATGAAATATGTTAGCTACTAGACTTATATGATATGCATTTATAGATTTAAAATATTTGTTAAATACATTAAATGAAGTACATTTAATGTATTTAACAAATAAGTACATGCACAACCCTTACAAAGTAAAACTAACCAACCAAAGAATTCTGAAATTCAGAACCTTTGTTTAATCCATTTTGAGAAAGCCAATTTACTTAGATAAAGGGTCCCACTATAAAATGAAAGATTCTGTGGATGCTTTACCGCCATATATGCATACAGACTCCTATATGTATACTGTGACTGATTGGGGCAACTAAAATTTAGAAATCTGGTTATTCTTCCTTATTCTTTCACTTTTTATACTGTTCGCAATTCAAATATTTCTCCTATTTTCTGCTACTGAAATAATCTCTTATGGTTAGGCCTAAGTTCTATATTCAGAAAGGAAGAATCAATAGCATTATAACTTTGCAGCTAGAATCACCTATCCAGTTCTTAGCAACGTAAGACTAATTTTGATAGGTAATTATTTTTAACATTCTGATCATATCCTGAGGTCCTAAGTATTGTATCTCATCCAATTTTCCTTTGTAACAGCCATGACAGAATATTGACTGAGAACAGAATTTTGACAGATAGCATTCCAAAAAGCTGATGTTTCTAATGCAGAATAATCCACTGTTCTAAAAGTTGCAGACCTCTGGATTCATTTGTGACCTTAGCCCTCCATGTACTCTCTTCTAGCTCTCTGCAAACTATTAATTCTGACAAATGCAATCTTTTCCCAATTTTTGGCAGCTACTAAGCAAAGCAAAAATGGGGGGGAGGGAGGAATGGAGTGATCAAAAAGAGAATGAAAGCATGCTGAGCAAGGCTTGTGCAACTCTTTCCAACTTCTTAATAGCTGCCTGCTCTGATCATTGACTGAGAGGGAAGAAAGTGGGGAGGGGTTAGAATTCAGATGGCAACATTCCAAGAGGATCCCAACTTCCTTCTCACTCTCTGGGGAAATGCACTGGAGAAATTTTCAAGATTTTCATACCATTACCTACATCCTTCTTTTGTTCCCCACACGCACACCAAACTTGAGCCCACACACTTCGGTTTTCAGAAAGTTATATTAGCGACTGTTAGACATAAATTCAAACCTTCTTCTATAATTCTTTCAAACATTCCTCTAGACTGGATAGAATAAACAAGATAAGGAGCCAGAACATAGCTTCTGGGATTTTTTTCCAACTGATTTATCAACAATAGTCACAGAAGACATCTATATTTTCAGTAATATGTTGCATCTGTTTGTGTATGTTTCTGATCTCCCTACTGTCTTATGTCTGGGTTTTGTGCACAGTAGAAAACACAAAGTGGGCAGAATATACAAATAGTTCTTGACTTAAGTCTGATCATTTAGCAATGATCTGGTTACAACAAACCTGAAAGAGGTACCGTACTAACGATCCAGTTGTGAATTTCTGATGGCCATCCCCTCCCAGAGTTATATGATCACACTTTGGGTGCTTGGCAACTGGTCCACATTTATGACCATTTGTAATCACATTATGACCATTTGTAAACACATTTATGACCATTTGTAATCATGTAACTGTGATTTGCAATTTTGCCAGAAACGGAATTTATTTCCGGTTTCCAGCAAAAATGCCCCATAGTGAACCATGGCTTTGCTTAATAATGGCAGCATTCGCTTTATGACTGTTACATTCAGTTAAGAATTGTTGCAAGAAGGGTTGTAAAATCAGGTGCGGTCACGTAATGACCTGCTTAATTACCATCCTGACTTACGAGTGCAATTGCAGGTTGAATTATGATTGTAAGTGGAGGACTACCTGTATTCTGCTCAGGGTCATGTGACTGGGAAAAAAAGAGGGGGCTTAGAATGAAGCAGTTAGCAATATTCCAAGCCGCTTGTTGATTGTCTCCTTCATAGAGACGAGTTGGGAATTATTTTCAGGGAACTTTTTTCCCAACAACCTAAAAGCCAGATTTGGCCCTTTTTCAAGCTCAACATTTCTTTTGCTGGCTTCTCCTCAGACACCAAATTTTTGGTGTTTAGTTTTTGGAGAGTTATCCTGCTGATGGACAGACAGAAAGTGTAGCACCATACATTCTACATAATTTCTTAATTATAGCAGGGGCGTCAAACTGCCAGCCTGCAGGCTGGACACGTCACACGGAAGCCACACCCACCCTATTGCTGGCAATAGCAAAACAGTCCCGATACATCGCGTGATATTACGTGACGTTGCGAGTTCAACATGTCTGCTCTATAGGGTTGGAAGAAATAAAAACGAGTGGTAGAAAGACACATTGAAAAAGTGGAATTATTCACTTTCAGTTTTGGCTTTCATCAGCATCAGCATTACTACGTAGTTTCCCAGATATCTTCTGCAAAATAGTTTTCTTCACAAAACAAAGACGGAATCTATCACATTATCATTATCATCATCCTTAGAACTTACTTGAACAATAACATGGTAGAAGGAAATCCAAATTCTTCATCAAATAACAAGAGAGCTTTGTTGCCGAAAGGAGAATGACTAGCTGCTTCATCTAAAACAGCCAATAAGGACTTCACAGTATCTCTGCCACGGTAAACAGTGTCATGGTTTATAGAATGTAGTTTTGGCTAAAAATTAAAATAACTTTATTAGCTATACTCTATGATAAGTTTATTAGCTACATTAGAGCACACTGAAGGAGTTTGATCATAGATTTCATATTATCTTACTTCCAATCCAATCACGTTCACATGATACAAATTTTCTCTTAAACCCTGAACTGCAATATCTGAAATATTATTCACATCTGTTTTGGTTTTGTTTTAATAGTAGGCACATTTCTGTAGGAAACAATCTAATGCAGATTTATCAGATAAAATTTCCTCATGGTAGAAATCTTCATGAATCAACTGGATTTGTATAATTCAAGGCAAGTGCATACAAACAGGGTACAAGAAGCAGTAAGGTGTACAGGCTGGTGTCTATACAAGCAAAGAGGCAAAAAAAAACCTGACATAAGATTCAAGCAAGGCAATAAAAATTTTCCTAGGACAGCTAGCCAATCATGTCAGGAAGCAATCAGCAGATAAATCACTTAACACAAGATAGGGAAGTCAAAATAAAAATAACCACTGCCAAAATATACTTGGAAGGGAGGGTGGGGAGCAAAAGTAGAACTTCCCAAAGATTAAACTAATTATCAGCACTACATTAGAGGAGAAAGCTTTTTCTTCTTGTAGAAAATATATCCCATTGAAAATAAGAACCTTTTAAAAACACATCACTATTTCCAATGTCGTTCAAAGCAATTATTTTCTTCAACTAATGGACAAGAAATAATCAGGGTATTTAGAAAAAATCTCTGTTATATCAAGCAATTTAGAAGAACAAAAGGAGGCCCCTTACTCGGGCTGGACTGCTTCCAGTAGCGCTGGCTGCCACAGCCTCATGCTGAAAACTGATAATATTTTTAATCCTCAAATCCAAATCTTGTACAACTTCCTCTGCTGCTTGACAGAAAGGATCCCTGCTGTTTCGGCCTTTTATCAACTGCATCTTGATTGTTGATAGGATTCGACCCCCTGCATGTCTGAAAAACAGACCTAGGGTCATTTCCATATTCATTTTGGCACTATCTTAAGATATTTAGTAATTTGAAAACAGAGAATATTCACAGTTAATCAAAATTGCTCAGCAAACAGCTTTGATCTGTTAAGTTGCACAGCATCTTGCAATGAGATCTGGCCTTTTAATGAAATAATTTGGTATCATGAATTGGGAGATTACAGAAGGAAGGACAATAGGCTCATACCTTGTTAATGCATTGTTTAAGTAGCAATGAAAATAGCCTGTCAGAGGTTTTAATTACATTATCATAGATTAGCTCACATTATCCAAATCCTGCTTAACCACTAAGATTTTGAAATCCTCTACCTTGCTACATATTTGTTTCCCATCTACTTAGGAGCATATTAACTTCTTTTGAATAGTGTTTTCATAAAGACTGATAAACTGCATTTTAGACAGAATTTCAAGCACCATAATGCAAGAGGGAAAGACAAAGTGTTTTAACTAATTACTTTCATAACATAAAATGCACCCTCCTAGAGATATGTAAGTCAGTTTCCCACATTCTATCTAGTGCAATAGAAAGTTGAAGTTACATAAATGGGATCAAATTTGACTTTAAGTTGGAGTAATTAAAGACGAAAAGATTTCATCTCCTTTCAATATATTTCTTTGAAATTAGATAGTACATGAGTATACGAGAGCCAACTCTCTTTTGGCTAGCATATTAGAAATTAGATATGTATTCTGAAAGCTTGTTTCCACATTCTGGAAGTCTTCCTTCCATTAGTCTAAATCTGATTCAAGTAAGTATAAAGGTAGCCTCCAGAATGTTAGTATTTTATCCCATTTGTGCTTTTTTTATATGGTGAAAAAAAATAAACATAAGATATAAAATTGGCCCGTTTTCTTTGGCAATAACTATAGATTTTCCTCTGGCTATGTGTTAGCATCATATAATCTTTATATTGCTTGTTTCAAATGAGACTTGTTGCAGACCTGTTTTTCAGACTTTCTTGAACTGTATCAAATCTGTGCTCATGCACTTGTGACCTCCTGTTTGGACTATTGCAATGCTCTCTACATGGGGCTGCCCTTGAGGACTACTCGGAGGCTCCAGCTGGAGCAGAATGCAGCCGCGCGAGTGGTGGTGGGGGCTTCCCGATACTCCCATGTAACACCTCTACTCCGTGAGCTGCATTGGCTTCCGGTTGCTCTCCGGGTAAGATTCAAGGTGCTGGTTATGACCTATAAAGCCCTAAATGGCATGGGTCCAGGTTACTTACGGGAGCACCTGCTGCCGGCATCAACTTCCCTTCGTCCAGTGCGCTCCCACAGAGAGGGCCTCCTTAGGGTGCCGTTGGTCAGAGTGTCAACTGGCGGCCCCCAGGGGGAGGGCGTTCTCTGTGGGCGCGCCAGACCTTTGGAACCGTTTACAGGTGGAGCTCCGGATGGCTCCCGACCTTCGCTCCTTCCGACGTGACCTAAAAACATATTTATTTGAACAAGCCGGCCTGGTCTGATGGGTTTAGGGGTATTTTAACGCTATTGTATTAATTTATTGAATTGGGCTGTAGTATTTAATATTTTTTTAAATTTTTATATATTGTATTTTATTGTATTGCCTTGTACACTGCCCTGAGTCCTTCGGGAGAAGGGCGGTATAAAAATTAAATTAAATTAAATTAAATTAAATTAAATTAAATTAAATTAAATTAAAATAAATAAATAAATAAATAAATTTGTTCCAAGATCACTATGACGTCATTCTCATTTCGCTGTTTATTGTGTAAAGTGGATAAGGTAGTGTACTTGAAGTCCTTAAGAATAAAGTCTGAGTTCAATAAAATGTATATCAACCCATTTGTAGACTGCATCAGCAAAAGTACACAGGTAGTCCTTGCTTATTGACTGTTTTTCAGCACCATTCAAATTTATGATAGTACTGAAAAAAATCTACAGCATATTTACAGCATCCTTCACTCACATAATCATCATTACACTCAGTGCTCACTGTCTGGTGTCTGACATGTGATTCCCCCCCCCCCTTACAGAGCAGATTAATTGGAGAGAAAGGGAACATGATTGCACCAGAGGTCTAGCTAAACCATGGAGATACTGCAGTGGTGGATTCCTATATTGGAAAAGAGATTGGATCTCCAAGTTGCTTCCAACTCTTATATTTTATATTCCAAAAATAAGACGGTTATAAAACAATATTAGATATTCAAAAATCTGTCTTTTGTGTACAACACAGCATCCATAAGCATATGGACATCACTCTTGGCATCTGCCAGTTTCTTGATCCATCTGACTTTATTTAAAAATATTCACATTTTAAAAATAGGGAGCTAACATTCTGCAAAAGGTACTGATACCTGGGATGATAGGAAGCATCCTGTAGAAATAGATCTAGACAGCATGCTGATTTTCTGTGCTTTGTTAACTCATTGTCTTCTTTAGAGCAGCTGTTTTGTATATGGACAAACTAACCGTCATTTGCAAGAGCACCTACTACGTCTTCTCCAGATTCCTAACTATGACAACCAAGCCCAAAAAGGATGGGGAGCCATGATATTCAAAGTAGAAGTATTTTACTGAGTACCTTTTAATGATTAACTACATTTTTGCACCACATAATCCAATGAGGCAAAGATTTGACATTCTTGCCTTGAACTAATATTCCTGCTGTGAGCAGTTAATGTCTTGATTTTTATTTAATCTTTCTTCCCACAGTCTTCATTTCCAAGAAAAAAAGTTCCCTTTCCCCATCAGATATTCATAACTCTAGCTGGACCAAAGAAAGGAAAACTTCATTCACTTTTTATACAAAGAAGCCAAGATAAAGTGCTGACCTACTATGTGAGGGATTAGTTTAGGACATCATGCCATGTCTGACTTCATTTTGCATTAAGATATGCTATTAACAGGCTATCCTTCTAATATAGAACTACCTATGATTGCTAAATCCTACCAAGCTCAACAGGATTTGCTCCCAAATAAGTATGCATTATACCGTGGCTAGAGACTGCTTTTATTAAGTGTTGAAATACTTTATCCAGTGTATTAAATGTGCTGCTTGTAAATTACATGAATGATTTAATCTGAAAAAAAATTCCAAGGAGTTAACATTTGGGATTTTTTCCAATTCCTCCTCTCATCTGTGCCATTTTAGTTAAAATGCAAGTATCAGAGGAGAATGCTCCAAAATGATATTTATGTTTCTGATCCAGCCTTGGATGGGAATGATATTGCAATTCAATCCAGTTGTTCAGAGTTCCAATCGGTGTAGCTATTATCCATCAAAGCAGGAAATAACCAAGTGTGGCATTTCACCACTCAATTCAAAACAGAGGGAAAAGAAAGGAGGGAGGGAAGTAAAAAAAAAAGACTTATTCTTTCCTGGAAAAGCAGCTCCTCTGAAAGTCAGATCAGTTTTTCAATTGCTGGATGCAAAAAAACTAACCCCCCACCCCCATCATAGGATAACTTTCAGAGATCAGTTATTTTAAAGCTTGTACTAGGAATACATTATTTAATAGAGATGTGACAAGATTCCGTACATAACAAAACAGTTTAATGTTTGGAGTCATTTTTAATTCCCCCCCCCTTGTTTGTACCAAATCTATATAATATTCTTTTTTCTTCACTAAATTAAAAATGACAATTGTATGTTTACTGTAGTCAAAAGTTAAAATAAACAGGGATTCAGGAGAAATTCTACAATGGCCTTGTAGAAGATACAGGGAATCACCAAAATAATCCAGTCTTTGAAGAATAAAAATGCTCACTAACCTTTGGCATATGCATTTTATTTATGTGTTTGAGAGAAAAGTAATCATTTTATATATGCCAGATTTTCTTTAGCACGAAGACTTTCCCCAGGAAAATTTCATAGATCCTTAATGAATTCAATAATTGCCTTTTAAATAATATTATGCTGTATATTTATATTCTTTTTATTTGTTCAACCCAAGGTGGCCATATGGTCCTATGGCCACTAAGGTTATCATACAGGGAAGCTGTCCAAAGATTATACAAACAAATCCCAAAATACTTCATTCATATTTCAATCTGAATATTTCTTCTTGCAGCGTGGTAGTTCTATTTCAGTTAAAAGCATATAACATGGTACTGTTGAATTTTGATTTGAATTGGATAAGAGACAAATCCATGTACCCTTCTTTCCAACCACTTTTTGTGGGTACCAATCCCTCTCAACTGCTGCAAAACTTTGAGAAATAATGGAAAGAGCTGAAAAGGTGTGAAAGGCTGTTTTTAATCAATATAAAAAAGTAAATAAGGGTTATAATGTGTTTATTAGCCTACTTTTTGCTTGAAATATCTCTCCCTGTCCTCTTGTCCTTCTGATTCACATTTCAGGTGTATTCTGTGCGACTCCTACATGACCCTCAAGTCTCCACAAAGGAACTGTGCATCCATGAAAAGAATGTTTTTTTTTAGAATTTACAATTTATCATTGCTTTATTTCCCTGAAAGAAATTTAAGGATTATCCAGTAGACACAATTTTTACCTGGATTCAAGTTCTATCTGTATCAAAAGTTCCTGGCAAATAAAATAAATAAATAAATAAATAAATAAATAAATAAATAAATAAATAAAGAGGGGGGGAGGGGTCTGGCTTGCCTATTTGTAGACTACTGACTTAAGAAGAACCCCACATTTTTTCCCTAATAAGTAGATAATCAATCAGTAAATGGATAGCAAGGGAAACAGTTGCTTCTGTACTACAGTATTATGATTACAATTGCTGAATGAGGAAGAAGTAGCTTTGCTATTTCTCTTACCTCACTTTATCCTTTCTTGCAGCCAGGACAGGACAGTTTCTAGATAGCCTTCTCTCTATGTAGTCTCTTTCTATAATTCAAGAGGGCTATACATATGACTACTCAAATGCTGCATAACTATAACTTTTTCAGTCCAAACCCACATATGTCTTTTGAACTTTAAATTAAAAAAGTTAACTTTGTTCAAATCACTAAGAAAAAGTGCAAGTAGTAAATACTGTAATACACTGTTGCAATACTATAAAAACTATATCATGTAAACTAAAAAAAATGTAACATGTAAAATCACAAGATCTAGAAATGAATTTTAGATGCCAAACAATTCCATGTATGAAATTATAATTTGAATTAAATTCTGTGACAAATTTACTTTTTAAAAACATATTTTAGATATCTTAGATTTTATATGTTTTAGATATAATTTCATAGTTTAACCATTCTTCAAAAGATGGAATCAAAGATATTTTTCTAATAAAAGGCATATAGAATCCTTGCAGTTAGTAACGAATACAGTGCTGGTGCAGTACATTTTGAAGGGTTATATTATGTTCAAAGTAAATTTTAGTGTTCTTCCATTAAAGTTTGTACTGTCACATCACGTATAACTGAGTTATACTCACTAATAATCTATACATGATGCTTAGCCTATGTCAATAATACGTGTTATTAGACTGTAAAATTGGACAGCCTTTTCATTAGCGTTTCTTTTTACTGTCACACTGCTTATTTGAAGGCACTGAAACCAGTGGCAGAATGTTGCATATTAAGAAACTTGAGAGCTTTTATCTTTGTCCTATTATCAATAAAATCTTGAAATTCATACAAACTATTTCTCCACTGAGCAAATTTATTAGAGGCTTTGTCTTCATAAAAGCAAACTTGTAGAAGACAGCAGGAAGGGAAAAGCGCAAATTTATTATTTTCCTGTATATCCCAGGCATTCAGTAGTTTACTTAGACTTGTGTAATAATAACTTTTAATTTATGGATCCAGATACATATGAAAAGCGTCTAGAAGACTGGAACAGTAATTCATTACTTGTCTGTGCCAAGTAACAAGCTTATCCTCAATAAATACTGGAATCATTTGAAAAAAGAAAGTGGTGAGAAATTCATTTTGACAGCTGTGACTATTCTTAACCAAGACAGATTTAACTTTTCCCATCTAGATATATCTGATATATTTTTTCCAAGTTGGTAAATAATTAATCTTAAATAAATATTTTTTTTAAAAATCCAAAATATTTTATCTTGTTAGCAGAAAAGTTAGTCTGTTGTTTGATAGGTGCATTACTTTACTTTTCATCCTGTCAAATTCCATACCAATGCATGAGTTTTCTCTTTATTAATTCTGCAATCTAAGAATGAACCATTTTGCCATATTTATTTATTTATTTATTTATTGAATTTCTATACCGCCCTTCCCCCGAAGGACTCAGGGCGGTGTACAGGGCAGTAAAAACATTACATACAAAAGTTAAAATAAAATTAAATTAATTAAGCCCTAACAATAAATAATTAAAAATACCCCAAACCCTTAAACCAGGCCGGCCTGTTCAAATAAATAGGTTTTCAGATCATGGCGGAAAGAGCGAAGGTCGGGAGCCATCCGGAGCTCAACCGGTAATTGATTCCAAAGGACTGGCGCGCCCACAGAGAATGCTCTCCCCCTGGGGGCCGCAAGCCAACACTCTCTGACCGATGGTACCCTGAGGAGGCCCTCTCTGTGGGAGCGCACAGGATGAAGGGAAGATGACACCGGCAGCAGGTGCTCCCGTAAGTAATCCGGACCCATGCCATTTAGGGCTTTATAGGTAATCACCAGCACCTTGAATCTCACCCGGAGGGCAACTGGAAGCCAATGCAGCTCGCGGAGAAGAGGTGTTACATGGGAGTATCGGGAGACCCCCATCACAACTCGCGCGGCCGCATTCTGCACCAGCTGAAGCCTCCGAGTGGTCCTCAAGGACAGCCCCATGTACAGAGCATTGCAGTAGTCTATACGAGAGGTCACGAGCGCATGAGTCACTGTACGCAGGGCATCCTGGTCCAGATAGGGTCGCAACTGGCGCACCAGGCGAACCTGGGCAAAAGCCCCCCCGGTCACAGCTCCTACATGGTCTTCCAAACTGGGCTGTGAGTCCAGGAGGACACCCAAGTTGTGAGCCCTATCTACGGGGGGGTAACACCTCACCCCCCATGGTTAAAGATGGAATGGACTGAATTTCCCGAGATGCCGGAACATACAACCACTCGGTCTTGTCGGGATTGAGCCGAAGCCTGTTCCTCCCCATCCAGACCCGAACCGCCTCTAGGCAACGGGACATCACATCGAGGGCCTCACTGGGGTGGTTTGGGGTAGAGATGAAAAGCTGGGTATCATCGGCGTACTGATGATACACCACTCCAAAACCACGAATGATCTCACCCAGCGGCTTCATATAGATGTTGAACAGGAGAGGCGAGAGGACCGACCCCTGAGGAACTCCATAAATGAGAGGCCTCGAGGCCAACCTCTGCCCTCCTGTCAGCACTGACTGCAAAGGTCCCAGGAGGTAGGAGGAGAACCACTGGAGAACAGTGCCCCCGACTCCCAACCCCCTGAGGCGCCGCAGTAAGATACCATGGTCGATGGTATCGAAAGCCGCTGAGAGGTCTAATAGGACTAGGACAGAGGAACAACCCCTGTCCCGAGCCCGCCAGAGATCATTCACCAGTGCGACCAATGCCGTCTCCGTGCTGTACCCGGGCCTAAAGCCCAATTGGTACGGGTCTAGATAATCCGCTTCCTCCTGGAACAGAGGGAGCTGATGCGCCACCACACTCTCAACAACCTTCGCAAGAAAGCGAAGGTTGGAGACCGGACGATAGTTATTCTATATAGCCGGGTCCAGGGCAGGCTTCTTGAGGAGGGGCCTCACCACCGCCTCCTTCAAGGCGGCAGGAAAGCTACCCTCACTCAAAGAAGCAGTTATCACTGCCTGGAGCCAGCCTCGTGTCCCCTCCCGAGCCGCATAGACCAGCCAGGAGGGGCACGGGTCCAATAAACACGTGGTGGAGCTCAGCTTCCCCATGATCCTGTCCACATCTTCCGGAGTCACAGGGTTGAACTCGTCCCAGATAACATCACCAAGACCGCTCGTGTCACCTCCGTCAGACTCTGCCCAATCAGAGTCCAGACTGGCCCGAATCAGAGCGATTTTGTCCGACAGATGTTGGCTAAACTCCTCGGCACGACCCTGCAAGGGATCCTCCCTCACCTCCTGATTAAGGAGGGAGCGGGTCACCCTGAACAGGGTGGCCGGGCGATTATCTGCGGACGCGATGAGGGCAGCAAAGTAATTAGACTTTGCCGCCCTCATCACCACGAGATAAGACCTCGTAGAGGACCTTAGTCACAATCGGTCGGATTCAGACCGGCTGGATCTCCAACAGCTCTCTAGGCCCCGTCTCCGACGCTTCATCTCCCGGAGCTCAACGGAAAACCATGGAGCCCACTGGGATCTGCGCCGGGTCAGGGGCCGCATGGGTACAACGCGGTCGAGTGCCTCCGTGGCTGCCCTTTCCCAGGCTTCCACCAAGGCATCGGCCGGGCTGTGAGCGAAGGCGGCAGGCGGAGACCCAAGCGCCACTTGAAACCGCTCAGGGTCCATTAGGCGCCTGGGGCGGAACCATCTTGTCGGTTCCGTGACCCAGTGATGGGGGGTGGCGAAGCGGAAGGCCAGCCGCAGGAGATGATGATCGGTGCATCACAGGAGCATAATAATTGGAGAACCCCCACCCAGATCATCTAACCACCGTCCAGATAGAAAAACAAAATCGAGCGTGTGACCCCCCCATGAGTCGGGCCCTGAATTACTTGCATCAGGTCCATGGCCATCATGGAAGCCATGAACTCCTGAGCCAATTCTGATGATCCCCCCAGGGATGGCAGATTAAAGTCCCCCAAAATCATAAGTTTGGGGAACTCAATCACCAAACCCAAGAGGATATCGAGAAGTTCAGGCAGGGCTGCTGCTACGCGACTGGGCAAAAGGTACACCAGCAGCAAGCCCAACTGAGCCCTAGGGCCACATCTCAGGAGGAGTGACTCACACCCGGATATCTGGACAACGGTGGCCTCCTGTGGACATAAGGTCTCTCTCATAACCACCGCCACACCCCCGCCCCTACCCTGAGCCCGAGGCCGGTAGAGCACCCGGAAACCTGGAGGGCAGAGTTCAGTCAGAGGGACACCACCCTCTGGGCCCAACCAGGTCTCCGTAATGCAAGCCAGGTCCGCACGCTCCTCCTCAACCAAATCTCGGATGAGAGAAGCCTTATTAACTATGGACCTGGCATTAAAATACACAAGCCTAAGCTCAGGTGGCTGCTCACCCTCGTTCCCGGAACCACGGGTCGAAACCACGGGTATATGCAGTATACTTCCCCAGCACAATGTTAAAAGATCCTCTGGACTGAGTAATTGTGAGTATGATATCATCAGCATACAATTTTAATTTATATTCCGGAGTATTGCACTTCACTAGACCTTACTGTATCAAGTGAGCAGATGCTACAGGAGTCAGTTAACAGTTTTTTCAGTTACCACCTTTCTTCTTACACTAGCTCTTATATCTATAATATTAGAAACATCACCTTTAACCACCTATTGAGTCCCAAAATGTCCTTTTCTTTATCTCCCGCTTACCTATTCTTACTTTCTGTACAAGGCTCATCTATTTTGCCTGTCTTCTTTCTACTAACAATATTACTTTTCTCAAGGAATTAATTCTTGTTCAGCAATCTTTTCAGAACTAACCTTCACTTAACAGGCTTTCTATTACCACATTGCCAATTTTTCAACTGTGCTTTATCAGTATTTATTTTTCAACCTTCCAAATATTCCAAACTATAAATTTATTAATCCCAACATGGAATATTAACTATAAAACAATCTGATGATAAACTACTATATGTCCCATCAATAACTACATGTAGGGGTAACATTAAGTTTGTAACTGTTGTAATAATAGCTATCACTATTGTACTCTCAGCTTACACAGATAATTACACAATTTTTAACCAAAACAATAATAAAACAAGAGATGAAAGAGACCAAAACAATGAAAGATTGATAGAAGTAAAAAGTAATAATTAAAATGCAGTTTTCCACTGAATTATTTAAACTTGCATTAAAAAGGACACCACATGGTAAGATTTACCCAGTTTGAAAATGAACTACTGTAATTAAGAATCGGATTTGCTTGGCTTTTCAAAGGCTAATGAATAAAGATACATTTTAAGTTTCAAAAAATAATAGGTAAGTCAATGAGAAAAGAATTACCTTGGATCCAGATCTTCACCAATAATTTCTTCTAATTTATCAATAAAATGAATAAACTGAAAAAGTCCCTTCACATGACTTCTTAAAGGATCAGTTGGTGAAGGAGCATATCCTTTTCCTCCAAGTTCTATGGAACGTATAAATGAAGTTGCCATCTAACAAGAAAAACAAAATTTAGGTTCAGTATGTAAAATGGTAATAGAAAAGGATAGTTTTTTAAAAACAAATTCTTTACAAAAGGGTATAAAAACTTTTAGTTAATAAAAAAATGCATTCAATGTATGTTGGAAACTGAAATAATGTTTACTATTTTCTGTATGTAATCATAATATATCAAATTTATGCCCACTTTTGATTTTAGAGTCTTAGATTTCACTACAATGTTCCAGTTTAGCTTCTGAATTTTTCTGTGGCTCTGACAATAATGAGCAAAGATCAATGTTTCTAAGACTATATCAAAAGCAGTAGGCCAAGATGATGTGAACACTAGCATTTTCTGTCCCATTTTCCCCTCATAAACTGCTGGGAAAAACCAGTGTATATGGAAGATATTTCCTTTCACATGGCATATGCTCAGCATGTATAAGTCTCCAGTTGGGACTACCCATGAGACTGTGGAATAGCCAGCTCTGGGAATGAGTATATTTTATAGACTTCATTGTTTATTTTACAATTAAAACAATCCAGAGAATTCTAGTGTATCCCATTCTAGCACACATACCCACTATTTTTTTCTTCTTTCAATAGCAATGACCATATACATTGTATTAAATTGTTCAGAAATCCCCAGATTTCAGAAGGGGCCTTACTGCACAATAGAAATTACTGTTGGAAAATAAAATATTTTGCAAAATATGGCTTGAATAGAAGATGCTCTTTATTACAGCCAAATAGCACAATCATACACAACTCAAAAATAACCACTAATTATGTTATTTTAGACTGTAACCTTATACTATTTTAAAATAATGGTGAAAAGCATGGCCTTTCAGCTCATATTGAAAACTTATAAGCATATTTGGTTATTAACTGATGGTTCTATTTTGATCCCAAAATAACATGAGAAATTGAAGCTGGGGTACAATTAAATTTTAAAAAAATAGCAGGAAAGATTTCTTTTTGAATGTCTGGGCTGGACAAGGAATTACTATTTTAAATCAGTTGATTTTTAATGGTTGTTTTAAAGTTCTTGAGAAACAATGTTTTAAGTCAATATTCTGACTTACCTCCAATATATAATAGGCCAAATATGTAACAGAAACACATATTAATTAGAAAACAAGGCTTTATTGCTTTAGCAGCTGCCAAGATGCCTGCATCTTAACTTAGTATGATATATACAGTATATGCGTAAATTGTTTGGATTGCTAACAAAGAATTAAAGGGAGACTGATATAGCTATTTCAAACTTATTTGTTCTCATCAGTCAGCCACACTCTTCTGAGATTCGAACCTGGGCTGATTGCACATTAGGCAGTTGTTTTAACCTCTAGGCCACAGGCTCTTTCCCACTTTGTCACTTTCCCTCCCCAATACAGGTGACAAAGCGAGAAAAAGCTTGTGGCCTAGAGGTTAAAACAACTGCCTAATGTGCAATCAGCCCAGGTTCGAATCTCAGAAGGGTGTGGCTGACTGATGAGAACAAATACAATTGAAATAGCTATATCAGTCTCCCTTTAATTCTTTGTTAGCTATCCAAAAAATTGACGCAAATAATAATTGTCGCAGTTGCGACTGCTGTCTGTGGACTGCCTGAGTTTGGGCTGATACAGGCAAAAAGATTTGGCCCGTATTTGGGCTGACAAGGTGTTCAAAATACTCAATATATATTTGAGCAATGCACCTATCAAACAACAGGCTAACTTTTCTGCTAACAAGGTCAAATGACACAGTAAGTTATGAAATGGACTACATTTAATTAGAAGCTCAATGGTTGAATTAACAATAATAAATTATAGTTATAATTACATAATTTTGTTAATTAATTTTTTGTTATAGGTTGCTTATTTCAATCACTATAATGTTTTTTTCTTCATAATATCTATATTTTTGGGTGATGTAAATATTGATAGTGTATGATCATCAAAAAGCTTTAAAATTTTAAAATAATGAAATTAAAAAAAGAATTTTTTCATTATCATATTCTATGATTATTTTATGAATAACATTATCAATTGTTTACTAAAGTAATCTTTATATGAGCCTAAAATAATATTCTATATACATTTGCTTAACTTAGAAAAAGAATCCTAAGTTAACTTTTGAGTAGCGGAATCAATCATTTAAGACTATTTGTTACATCTATTCAATGTCAACACAAAGCAAAGCAATCTCTCATACATACCGGAAATATAGACATTTGTTTCTCCTGGGCAGCATGCTTTAGATCAGTAAAAGCCTCTCTTCCAAGTCCTCTATCAGGAATGTTTAAAATTTGAGCAAAAGCCAGATCATTTTTGGAATTAACCAGTAAAGTTAAATATGCATACAAAGTTTTCTTCACCATTAATGGCAGCTACAATTAAAACACAATCCTATAATTTTTCTTCTAGATTCCTTCAAAAAATATGATGTAACAATGTATTAGAAACTTTTTTAATAAAGTAAAATGTGATCTATATATTTTTTCAAATTACTGACGCTATTTTGAAAAATGTATGTGTTTATTAGTTTATATTTCACATTCGTTAACCACCTATTTTCCTGGGTGGTACACAATATAATCAGTAAAATTAAACATTAAAATCAAAATAATTTCAGATCAAGATTAAAAACTTTAAAATTAGAAATCAACATTATAAACAAATGTATAGAAGAATTACAAGATGGGGGCTTAGCAGTTTTTAATACAGGTGGGGGGGAGTCTTATGGGGCCGGCCAGCTGCATGGTTATGTGGGCCCATGTGTCCCCCACACAAGGCTACACGGCCACATTTTAGATAAGAATTAGCATAAATAAGCATGCACTGACCACAATTTTATATTAATCATATATTTTTTAACCTTTACAATCTGGCATTTAGAACATTTGTATCGATCAACAGATAATGGATAATATTATTGCTAAATTGTTACTGATTCAAAAGCCAGTAAATGTTTTGAGAACATTCCATTTTATTTCTGATCAGACTTTTAAAAACCATGTACCGGTAATACAGAATTTAAAGCAGGACCCCAAAAAACATTTGGGAGTTCAACAAGTCAAAAGAATAGGGCTTTGACACTAACCATTAAAATGGGGAAAAACAGCTAGCATAATAATTAGCAAATGAAATATTTATTATAGTCATAGGTCACTATAATATAATTATCTTTTATAAGAAAGTTTATAGTAGTTAGGAAATAAAATAGAAGACACAAATCTTACATCTTCTTTATCCTGGTTCATTCTTCTCGTTGGCGTGGAGGGTGCAGAATTAGTAGAATTGTTCTCAATTGTTAAATCTGCTGTTCCAGCAATAAATTCTAACAATTGTACCTTTTGCAAAGAAGAGAATTCAGAATTATAGTTAGCTTGATAGTCAATTTATAAAGAGAAGCAAGTTATGGGGGCTTCCTGATCCTTGCATAAATCATCATAACTATCCCCTAAAGAGAGGTCATTGACAGAATCCTAGAATATTGGTACTTGGACCATTAGGGAAACCTTTCAGTTAACCATTGTGAATCACTGTTGGTATTGAGAGCTGTCAAAATATCCCTTTTAAGGCTGAAAATGTAGGTAATAGACTTTACCTTTCCTCCTACATCAAGAGGTAGAATAAAGTAACAAAATTTAAGAAGTTTGTACTATTTATATATTACTCTGTGGATGTTCAGATGATAAACACAAACATGTTTCCATGCAGAGGAATTAAAATTAAAATCCTAACACTGTTTCAGTTAAAGTTGATACTTTCACAAAGTACAGGAATTCCTCAATTTACAACCACAATTGAGCCCAAAATTTCTGCTGTTAAGCAAGATATTTGTTAAGTGAGATTTGCCCCATTTTACGACCTTTCTTGCCACAGTTGTTAAGTGAATCTGACTTTCCCACTGACTTTGCTTGTCAGAAGATCACAAAAAATGTGATTACATGATCCCAGGACACTGCAACCATTATAAATATTATAAATAGTTCCCAAGCATCTGAATTTTGATCATGTGATCTTGAAGATGCAACGGTCCTAAGTATGAAAAATGGTCGTAAGTCACTTTTTTTCAGTGCCGTTGTAACTTCAAACAGTCATTAAACAAATGTAAGTCAAGGATTACCTGTAAAAAGGTAAAGGTTCCCCTGCACATGCGTGCTAGTCGTTTCCAACTCTAGGGGCCGGTGCTCATCTCCGTTTCAAAGCCGAAGAGCCAGCGCTTGTCCGAGGACGTCTCCGTGGTCAAGTGGCCGGCATGACTAGACACCAAAGGTGCACGGAACGCTGTTACCTTCCCACCGGAGTGGTTCCTATTTTTCTACTTGCATTTTTACGTGCTTTCGAACTGCTAGGTTGGCAGAAGCTGGGATGAGTAACAGGCGCTCACTCTGCTATGCGGCATTCGGGATTCGACCCGCCAAACTGCCGATCGACAAGCTCAGCGTCCTAACCCACTGAGCCACCACGTCCCTCTAGGATTACCTGTACCCCTCAGCTAATATGTGGCTATTCAGTATCTATATGGTATCTTTCTTAGGCGATTTGCCATTCCAGAGGAAACAGAAGTAATTAAATAAAGGCATATTTTCTAACCAATCAGTTTCCTTGAATTAGAAAATGAAACATTTTCCTCACTCAGCTGAATTGCTGTCCAGCAAGGAGGAATAAACTACATACATTCTTCAACTATTATAAGTAACCATTATTGTGTATGGTTATAGAGCAGCATTCCAGGAAATGTCCATTGTACTTTGCTTTTCTAAAGTTGACTTATTTTTCCATAATGATTAACATATGTATTTGATAATGCTATAATGCATTTGATAATGCTATTTTTTCTGAATGTTTGATTACTAAGATTTTAAGTAATTTTTACAAGTGTTGCATTGTACTGTGTTGGGTACAATGAATTATATAGAAAATGATTATTATATATGTATGTACACATATATAAAATAAATTATAAATATCAATAAATAAATCTTTTGTTTAGATAAGGCATCAGCAACAGTAATTCTACAAAAAATACATCAATGCAGAAAATGATCTGTAGCTCTAAGCCACATAATGTTGTGATTCAGGGTCAGCCTGTGGGTTCGGCAGTTGGGTCGGACGACTCAGAGGAGGAGGAGGGGGGTGTTGAAGAGCTTGCTGATGATGGCCTTGAGGCTCCGCAGAGCCCTCAGCCGGGCCCCTCCCACCTGGTCACGACGGAGACCCAGCTGTGTGAGCCTGACAGCGTGGATGAAGATGACCCACAGCTGGCCCTGTTCAAGGACGCCCAACGCAGGAGGCAGTCAATCAGGAGTAAATAGAGGAAGGCAATGGGGCACCTCGGAAGGAGGCAGAGAGAGGCCACGCCCTGAACTGTATTTAAGGGAAATGTGTGGGAGGGCTGGTTTGCTGAAGGCAACCACTTGGATAGTTCCTGTTTCATAGTTGGTGTCTTGTCTTGCTCTGTTTTATGTTAATAAATTTGGCAGGCTTTATTCCAGCCTCTTGCCGTTTGTAAAGGGGTTATCCCTGCTTTTGCTGCAGGGCCGGTAGCAGGCTGGTACAGAACACATAATCTATGCTTTTGTGATTTCAAGATTATTGTTCAGATAATTTAGCATATTTTAAATACCTTTGTTTTGGCTACATTTCTTATCAGGCTTTTAAATAAAATCAAAAAGCATGCTACTGCACTTCACAAAAATTCCTATTAACCCACACCTAAGAAGTTATATATGACTGTTTTGACCTCATTTTGATAAAAATATTTCTTTACTGAAAGCTACAAAATTTCCCTGATTTACATTACAATTTTTATTTGATACCTGTATATTCAAATCAATAATGACACATACTTACAGAGGAGATGGATTCAATTTGCAATCCTAGTGTCTCACATTTTATATATATATCTACAAGATCCATCATATTGCAGCGCTTTAAAAAGCTCGCATAACTATTTCTGATGTCTGCATAATTTTCAGGAGTTTTTGAATTTTCAGGTAATATGCCTAGCTTGTCAGGAACAAAGTAATTCCAAGATAGTATCACTTCACTAAGAGATGCTTCAAACTCACCACAAAGCTATAAAAAAGAAGAAAGAGTTATTCAGAATGACTGTAGTGATGCTCTGCAGCAACTTCAGTCAAGATCTAAAAATGATTTACAAGCTTAACCGTCCTGAAATGACAGAGCTATTGTGATCAGTTAACTTAAATTTTCCTGATATATTTTAATCATTTTATGAGTTATAAATGTGTTCTTCACTATGAGGTCAGCTAACAATGACACTGAACTAAGCTACCCAGGTATGCACCTACATGTGTATCATTTTTCTGTCTTCTGCTTTATTGTGATATTTATGATAATTCATCATGGTTCCTGCATATTGCATCTATTTGATTGGATAAATTTAACCAATGCCAAGTGTCATATGTACTGCCTGTGAATAACATGTGCAGGAAATAGGGACTTCCGGTTTGCCATCGCGGCCACTGGAAGGCAAGCTCCGTCTTCCACGTTCGGTTTCACTCCGCTGGGGGACCCTGGAAAGGGTTGAGTCGCCCTGTAGGGGCGAAAAGCAAGGAGGGGACCCCCGCTTGTTCGTGGGAGGACAGTAGCCCTTCGATCCAGGGCAGCCCTCCAAACTGGCGGACAAAAGACTGGCCATAGGAATATGGTTCGTCATTAAGCTGCAGGAAGACCTGGAGGAACATTGTCCATAGGGTCGCGATGGGTCGGACACGACTTCGCAACTAACAACAACAACAAATATAAATCAGAAGAAATTTGAAGAGCAAGAAGAACAGACCAAAGGGAAGACAAATGTATCAGGACAACTATGGGGATTTAGAATAATAGAGATGATTAGTTAGCCTTTCCAAAAAAATGGCGACTGGATGGTCTCTCTTATTTCAAATAATATATATAACAACAGAGGGAGATCTATTTGATGACTTAAAAGCACTGACATGGAAAGGCAAGCTGGCAAAGGAAGAAAGCTAGAATAAGGCTGAAGAAAATTAGGGTTCTGATTTATTAGAGAGGATTTTATATTACTAATTAAAATAGATTATAGTCAAATAGACAAGATGTGTATTTTGAATACTAGATTTTGTTATGAATTGAGATAAAGAAAACTTTGGTCACTTAAAACTTGGAAGTACAAATATTAAAAGTTAAATTTGAATATTGATGAGAAATTAAAAATTGGGGAAAACCAAATATATAGGATATTGATTGTCTATAAAGATTGAATGTAAAAGTAATTAAGATATGTATAAGCTAAAAATTTATTGATAAATGTAATAAGCACGTTTTACTTAGTTGATACAATAAGAGCTGTATTAGCTTAAATGAGACTAGATATTAAGGGAAAAAGGGAGGAAGTATTTGATGTTGAAATAAGGGAAATTTTGGTCATTAAATTTAAGACATTTGGAAATTAGTTGAAAATAAGGATGTTATATTGTATTAACTAGATGGTGCAAGGTAGTGGAAAATAGAATATACTTAAATAGATAAGATGTGTATCTTGAATATTAGACTTTCATGTGAATTGAGATAAAGGAAACTTTGGTTACCTAAAACTTGGAAATTATAAATATCAAATGTTAAATTTAAATTTTGATGGGAAACTAAATATTGGGAAAAACTAACAAGATATTGTCTAGAATGTAAAAGCAACTAGGATATGTATAACCTAAAAAATTATTGATAAATAATGCAATTTTTACTCAATTGATATACTAAGAACTGTATTAGTTCAAATATGAGACAGTAGATATTAAGGGAAAAAGAGAGGAAATATTTGATGTGGTACCTTGAGATTTGTACTAAAGATTTTTGTATGCTATTGAATTATCGATTAACCCAGCCACAACGTTGCTTTTTAAATACTTAAATGTAAAATTAGAAAATTAATAAAATACTACAAAAAAAATTATGCAGGAAATATAAAACAAGGGAGCCAAATAGCAGAGAAGATAATGGTTGCCATTTGTTATTCCTGTTGTTTTGGTAAATGGGTACCCTGGGCTTTGCCCATCTTCTCATGAAAGAAAAGTTTTAGTTTTTTACCAAGCAATTAAGGTTAATAATTGAATTGTCAGGCAACTATGCCTTTGTTGTCGTGAGAAAGGTAAAGCAGGGAGAATTTTCCTGAAGGACAAGATAGAAAGGAAATGTGACAGGTGAACATATAAAAGGATCGAATGTTTTTACATTATACTGGTTGTTGAATTACATTTATACAGTGTAATTATTGAATGATTTACTAGGAGCAATAATACTATAGTGCTTTGAAAGTTTCTGTGGGCTTATGCTATATTATCAAATAATAACTAAGTTTCTCTGTTTGCTGCTTTATCCCACAGCACTTGAAGGAATTTTTGTTCCAACAAAACATTCAACTTGTTTCAAGTTTTGCTCTAAAGTTTTATTTTCCCCATTAAAATAAAAGAGATCTAAGTGTAGGTTAGTCTGATTTATTAGACGTTTTTGGATATTAAAGTGGTTTGTTCCACATGGTATAAGATTGCAGCTTAAAGATAGTGGAATATATTTTTTTCACTAATGTTTCTGAAACCAGTTCTTCGAAGTGCAACAGCTAGTTAAGTTCCAATATAATTCAGGCAAAATCTTTTCTCACAAGATGAGGAATTTTCAGGGCTTAAATTTGTTTATACTGGTATTGTAAAAACAATTTAAATCCAAATAAAAATGCTGTCCAAATATCAGTTTTCATGATCAGGTGCCCACCATGACAGCATATTATTCATAGAAAGGACTGCAAGAGTTTGTGGTAGAACTCAGAAAATGTTTTGCTAGGACCAAGTGCCAGCTGGCTAATTCATAAAGGAAGTTCATAAAGTTCAACAGCTTTAGTCAGTGATAGACAACAATAATATTGTATTTCAGAAGGGTAAAATGAAGAAAAATCTACAATTCTTAAAGCTTTGCAGTTCTAACATTTTGTAGTAATCATATTTTGTATCAAAGTTTAAAAATGAGTCTTTCCATAAAAGTATTTATTTTTTTGCATGACACTGATGAATGCATTTTAAAGATGTAACTATGGAAAAATGATTTAAGTGCTTCTTTTATAGGTTTTCTTCCCAATCCTTTTAAAATTTGCAGAATCTGAATATATTTTCTATATTAGTATTTCAATGCCGGTGCCTTTTTAGTTTTAAAAGCTAGTTTTCTGCAGCTATACCTGTCCTATGGAACAGAACCTCCCCAGAAAAACAAATGACATCAATCTTGTTAGCCTTTCACAAGGCTCTGTGAAGACTTAGCTTTTCCCTCAGGCATTTGGGTCAACATGTGAGGTCTTTTTGTGATGTAGTTTTTTTCCTTCTGGCGTTACTTTTTAACAAAGACTTCATGCATTTATATTGTTATGGTGGTTTTAATTTTTGTACACTACTATAAGAGGTGCACTTCTATAAATCATACATTTTTAAAAATTCTTTTTAAAGTAGGTTACCAGGCCATTTTCTTTACTTGGCTTCTTTATTTGGGACTTTCACTGAATATTTTATATATATTTTGTGATCATTTACAGCAATCTGTGGGCTGTATGTGGCCCTCAACAGCTTATAATATGGCTCCACAATAGCATAAACTTTTTAACATTATATATTTAGATACTTTAGCTATATTATATATTTTATATGGGGTTCAAGACAATTCCTCCTCACTCAATGAACCCCAGGCAAGCTAAAATATTGGATACTCATTACCCAGAGGGTCTATGTTATTCCTTAACAGATAAAATAAGCCAAAGTCGAACATTTCTATAACTGCACATGGTTAATTCGTATCATTGTCCTATCATATTTTATGAGGCAAAGGTAATATTTATGCTTGGTTAGTCAGCCAGACTAACAAGTCTAGCTTTTCAGTTTAAAACATACATTATTTTACATACATTATGTTGGGAATAGAGGCATAAACAAAGATATTTAAGTTGCATTATGGAATTACAAATAAAGCTGAAAATGATTTACGTTTCGCTTATTTTTCCTCTGCTTACAATTTTAGAGCATAAATTCCTTTGAGCATTAAAATTTCTATGGTTGATCTCACCAGAGAAAGTAAATTTTCTTGGAAATGTTTGATGAGATACTTCATCTTTCAACTGCAAGCAGTTGAAGAGAGATTAAAGAAAAAAATGATTCCAGTGTTAATAACAATTGTTTAATACATTCCTTTTCCTTTCACAGATCACTATATAATGATTAAACCATCCATTTTTTTTTACAAAAACCAAGCAAGTGACTGGCAGCAATTTAAAAAGTATTCTAGTCCTTGTGCACTGGTTGCCCCCAATGCCATGAGTTATATTTCTAACTGTCTAAAACCCAGAGGTGAATTGTGTTTCCCTTGGGAAGGTATTCCATAATTGGAACTCAACACTAAAACATTCCTACTTGGACTGAAAGTGAATGACCTATTGAATTTCCCCTACTGATTTTGGGTCTTCCAGACATACATCCTAACTACTATATAACATTGTCTCTCTATGTAACAGAAAATGTATTCTTCATTCAGATGTTTGTGAGGTTTGAATGTGCATACCCACCGTTTTTGCCATAAACATAAGAACTATGCTTTCTTATTTAAACCAAGAACTTACTATAGCAAATTTAGGAGCTGCAGTTTGTTTGAAGCCTAAGTGATGTACAAGCTAAGATATTAAATTAACTCTTTATGAGGCAGCTAATCAAAGCAAATAACACGATTTTGATTAACCCTTTAGTAGTTTTTCAAAATAAAATATTTTTCTATTTGCAAATATTAGAATAATGAACAAAATATTATTAAGATACCCTTCAAACATGTTTGGAGGACTTATGGACTCATTGACCTATTGTAAAATGCCCCTGAAATCAATATATATTAACCTTCTTATTGATTTCGGCAACAGATAAGAGCAAAGCCATCAGCATGCAATCTGCCCCACACACTGTAGTCCTTTCTGAATCTGAAAATAAGCGCCAATTTCTTCGGAAACATTTAATCATATTCCAAATGCTTTGCTGAAGAGGAGTCATAATCCTAAATAAAAATAAAATAAAATGTTAAAATCGTACAACTTGCAAATATTAAGAATTTACAATGGCTTTTATAAGGAAGGAAGACAGCAGCAATGGAAGGAAATGCAAAAGTTCAAAATACAAAATGGAACAGGAAGCAAAAGTAAAGACAACTTAAAATGGGTTATCAAGTTGACTGTGGCAAAAGAACACAGTGGGGGGAAGTATTAGACTTAAATATAAGATAGAATCCAATCTGGGCACTGCAGTTCAAGATTTTTGAAAAACTGGCTTTGAAGTTGAATATAAAAGATGATAAAGTACCGTAGTTTACGGCGTATAAGACTACTTTTTAACCCATGAAAATTTTCTCAAAAGTCAGGGGTCGTCTTATACGCCGGGTGCTGAAAATTTAGGGACAGGGCTGGCTGGAAAACCTGGAGCGGATCTCCCATTTAGTCTGCGCAGGGAAAGCGTGACCAATTGGAGAAGAAGCTGCAGTCTGTGATTTTTTACAGGCTGGGGTCTGGGCGTCTTTCCTTCTAAAGTTGAAGAGCAGCTGTAGTATATCCCAACTTGAAAGGCAGGTGGGGAAGGCAGCAGCCAGAGCAGCGGCTTAGCTCTAAGGACACATTTGACTCAGGAACTGGGCGGGCTGGCTGGAAAACCTGGAGCGGATCTCCCATTTGGTCTTTTTTTAAAAAAATCCCATTTATATCCTGCCCTTCTCCGAAGACTCAGGGTGGCTTACAATTTAAAGCACAAATCAATGTGCTTAGCAATAGCCTTCATTCTGTGTATATGCCTGTTTATTAGGGCTTTCACACACCCCCAAGCAGCATTATTACAAAGTCAGCTTATTGCCCCCAACAATCTGGGTCCTCATTTTACCTACCTTGGAAGGATGGAAAGCTGAGTCAACCTTGAGCCTGGTGGGATGCGAACCTGCACTAATTGCAGGCAGCTGGTGTTATTTAAGGCTCTGCGCAGGGAAAGCTTTAGAGTGAATTAGGAAAAGTGAAAAAGTGAATTAGGAAAATAGGGAACGGTTGCTGGAATTGGGTATGTGTATCTTAACGAAGAGAAGGGTGAGGGGTGACATGATAGCAGTGATCCAATATCTCAGGGGCTGCCACAAAGCAGAGGGAGCCAAGCTATTCTCCAAAGCACCTGAAAGCAGGACAAGAAGCAATGGATGGAAACTAGTCAAGGAGAGAAGCAACCTAGAACTAAGGAGAAACTTCCTGACAGTTAGAACAATTAACCAGTGGAACAACCTGCCTCCAGAAGTGGTGAATGCTCCAACACTGGAAGTTTTTAAGAAAAGACTGGACAGCCATTTGTCTGAAATGGTATAGGGTTTCCTGCCTTAGCAGGGGGTTGGACTAGATGACCTCCAAGGTCCCCTCCAACTTCTTCTTCTTCTTCTTCTTCTTCTTCTTCTTCTTCTTCTTCTTCTTCTTCTTCTTCTTCTTCTTATTATTATTATTATTATTATTATTATTATTATTATTATTATTATTATTAGTTTAATCCACTTGCACTGTTTTATGTTTACATGTTTGATGACAAACAGCCTTATGTTTATAAGTGACAGTTTTCCTACTAAGCACCTGCATGTCATAAGCATTTGAATTAAAATTACCATATTAAAATCAAATCTGATGTTTTTTAATTTTTATTTGGTATGCGTTGGAAGAGGGGTAGTCTTATACGGCGAGTATAGCCCAAACCCTATAATTTAACAGGAAATGTAGGGGGTCGTCTTATACGCCCAGTCGTCTTATACGCCGGAAAATACGGTAAGATCTCCCACTTGGGTCTCTTCATGTACTTGGCCTATAATTCCCATCAATTCTAGCTAAAGTAACCATTAGTCAGTCATCACTATGTTTAACATTTAGAAAATGAATCATAAGCAGAAAAAAATGTAACTGAGAACAGGAAGCTTAATGATAGGGCAGCACAGGGGAAAATAGTTTACCGTATATACTTGAGTATAAGCCGACTCGAGTATAAGCCGAGACCCCCAATTTCACCCCCCAAAACTGGAAAAAGTTATTGACTCGAGTATAAGCCGATCCGCCGTTCTGCAAGCCTCCGCCGCTGGCGGAGGCTGGATCCGCACTCTGCAACCCTCTGCCGCCAGCAGAGGCTCGATCCGCCATTTTGCAAGCCTGAATACACAGGAATACTTTGTGTGGCCGCGGCTCTCGGGGAAGCCCTGGCTGTCCGCTTCCTCGCTCCACGCTGCCATTCGGGGCCCGCGCATTCCCCGGGCAAATCGCGGCGCCCAGCAGGCGAGGAAACACGCCCGCTCCAGTCGCCCCCCCTTCCCTCAGGAGACGCGAAGCAAGTGACCGCCCGGAGCTTACCGAGGACTTGCTTCGGTGCTTCCAGGATCGCGCGCACCTCTCCCAAGCCGCTGCCGTCCGGAGACCTGCCGAAGTTTGGGGAGGTTTGGGGAGGTGCGCGCGCACCTCCCCAAACGTCGGCAGGTCTCCGGACCTCCGCGCCCTGCCTGCCTGCTTCTTTCCGCTGCGGAAAGAAGCAGGCAGGCAGGGCGCGGAGGTCCGGAGACCTGCCGACGTTTGGGGAGGTTTGGGGAGGTGCGCGCGCACCTCCCCAAACCTCCCCAAACTTCGGCAGGTCTCCGGACGGCGGTGGCTTGGGAGAGGTGCGCGGGATCCCGGAAGCACCAAAGCCTCGGCCGCGCACAAGTCCTCGGTAAGTTTTTTTGTTGACTGGAGTATAAGCCGAAGTGGAATTTTTCAGCCCAAAAAGTGGGCTGAAAAATTCGGCTTATACTCAAGTATATACGGTATATTTGACATATGATAGAATCAGCATAGGAATTCAAAAAAATTATAAACAAATTATTCCTTGATAAATGTATTTATCGTCTAAATTAATTATATGAATAGGGCTCACTTTTAAAGTCTTAACTGTTTATAGAGTCAGAACAATTTCAATTTATTTCATAAAAGCATAAAAAATAGCATAAATGTAATATAAAACAAAGCCCTACAATAATACAGTCTGTACAGCAGTGACCGTTAATTGCCAAAGCCTAGTTTGCCAGGCATTTTCTTCACTTAATTTATATACCTCCCATTCTTAAAAGCTCTGGACAGTCAACAATTAAGATCAACATAAAAAGCATCCTCTCAAAAATAAGAAACCCACCCACACTATAAACAAGACCGACATTCAATTAAAAATATACACAATCATGTGGTCACCATATTCCAGTCTTCACTGATAACATGCCCACCTCCTGTGCTAGATGGAATAACCAGGTCTTAATGGCTCTCCTGGAAACCAGGAAGGCAGCAGCAGACCTTCATGGCACTGAAATTCCAATTGGGACAGCAATTGAAAAAGCATACTTCTGAGGCCCATTAGATAACAATCTCATAAAATTACAAGGTCATGTTTTGTGAGATTACCAAAATACTCTCAGGCTTGTGACATCTGAGGATGTGGACAGCAACCTCTGTGCAAAGAGATCCATTACTTATAATTATGCCCTTCTTTGCTTGTAAACATGGCCGGAGAGGACATGAACTGGGCATGGAAGGTAAACGTCTCGAGAGAGAAAATGATGCCATAGGCCTTAAAAGAAGCAGTAGCTCTCCCCACCAATCCAAAAGTCATCACTTGAACCTATCCATCTGAATGATAATTTCATTTTTTAAAGTGTGGCACAAGCCTATGATCTTACTTCAGCACCATGCTATTGAAATGCTCACGAACATCCTGCTTTGTAATCTAATCTTTTCCAGATTTCAAACTGAAAATTCTGAAGTCTCTCATATGTTCCTTCATCCTCTTTTTGAAGATGACAATATTTGCTCTCCTCCAGCCTCATCTCCAAGAATTCCTGAGACAAGTTTAGCAAATGTTCCCATTAGTTTCTTTATATAGTAGGGTGCAATCAACTGACACTTTTAGTTCTTTAAATTGTCTAAGTTCTCTCTTACCCTTTACCTCATTGAGGCTGGAGTTCTCTCCTTTCCCCATTGACGTAATAAGAAGCAGCTAGAGCTCCATTTCCCTTCTGAGACAAGATAGTCATAAAATAGCAATAGCACTTAGACTTATATACTGCTTCACAGCTCTCTAAGCCATTTACAGTCAGCATATTGCTCTCAACAATCTGGGTGCTAATTTTACCAATCTCGGAAGGGTGGAAGGCTGTGTCAATCTTGAACTGGTGAGAATCAAACTACCGGCAGTCAGCAGAATTATACTGCCTTCTAACCCCTGCGCCACCACGGCTCTTGGTGGGGGCAGAATAGGAGCAATTCTGATCTCTCATCATTACCCTATTACCAATTCACCACTTTTTCTTCTTTATAGACCTACATCTACCTTAGCTTTTACTTCTAATGTGCCTGAAGAATACAATTTAAGTTACTTTTGTTTTTTGTCAAGTGAACATAGAGTCGCCATAGAGATGAGCAGTCACAGGAGTCTCCTAGATTCACAATTCTTACTAGAGCAGGAAGTAAAGGTTGCAGTCAGAGGAGTCTTTGGTCAGCTTCACCATACTTGTCAGTTTTGACCTTTCCTGAACTAGATGACACTGAAGTTTGACTATCATCATTTTCTCCACGTTTACCCTGAAAATAACCTAAAAGCTACAGCTAGCACAGAAACCACTGAATAAGTAACACATGTTGTGAGAGCTATATTGGCTTAGATTAGGCTTTTGGATCCATTTCAGACTGCTGGCTATTACCTATAAAGCCTTCTATATATTGGTTCTTTGCCACCTTCAGGGCCATATTAACAATACCTCCTAGCTAAAAGAGAGCACCGCAGGCACTTATTTCCGAGACACCAGTGTGCACGGCCCCAGATGGATTTCTTGGTGGCAGATGGTTTACATCACCAGGTCAAGATTATACCTTACCTGTTAATAGAAAGAGTAAAAAGGTGCTCTTTTATAAAGAACCATAATTAGGCTAATAGGGATTTTTTTTATCAATACATTTAATTTAGTATTGTTGCTGCTCATTTTATCACTGTTAAGCCACCTAGGTCTGTGAATAGGCATTTTCCAAATGAATGAATAGCTAAAAAATTAGACAATGATCAAATAATCTGTTACCTCTGGATCAATACAAACTTGGATTGAGAGTCAAGTGATAGCATAAAGTTTACCAAATAGTTTTTCTTAATTAACTGTCTACTTGCTATATTGAATGAAAGGCCAAAAGACAAGGAAGATTAGATAACCTTTATTGTCATTTTTTTCCTGTGAGCACAATGGCACACATTAAAAAAATGAAATTTAGTTGCTTCCTCTAAAAGTGTACACATACATAACACACATTTAAAGCATACTATATACAACATATGTATAGACCTACACCAGGGGTAGGCAACCTTGGCTCTTTTATGACTTGTGGACTTCAACTCCCAGAATTCCTGAGCCAGTCATAAAAGAGCCAAGGTTGTCTACCCCTGACCTACACCCTTACATATAAGTAACATATAAATATTAATCACTGTCCATCTTGAATATATAATGGCAGTTTTAGAGTTCACAAGGTTAATATTGTATGGAACAAAACTGTGACTGAATCTGGATGTTCTGCTTCGGATACCACGAAGCCTCCTCCCAGAAGGTAACAAGGAATACAGGTCGTGAAGAGGATGTGTAGAGTCCAAGACAATCTTGCAGACCCTGCTCAAGCATCGCTTATGTGCTATGTCCTAGATGGAAGGGAGGGAACTGCTAATGATCTTTTCAGCCATCCTCACTACTCTCTGCACTGCCCTCCTGTCTGAAGCAGTGATGCTTCTAAACCAGACTGTGATGTTGTATGGCAGGATGCTCTGGATTGTCCCTCTGTAGAAAGTGGTAAGGATAGGGAAAGATGTGCTTTTTCTCATGCGACACAGAAAATGCAGGTGCTGCTGTGCCTGCTTCACCAGTGTCTCGCTGTTGAGTGACCAACATGTTAACTGCACACCCAGGAATTTGATGCTGGTAACCATCTCCACAAGAACTTCATCTCAGCAAAACAGAGCAGCCAACTAGAGGACAAAAATCCTTCTCAGCATGTCTGTTACTCATCTCACATTAGTCTCTAATAAGGCACTAAAATTAAAAACTGAAACTGAACTAAAAAGCAATAATTAAAACAATCCAAGTTTATTTTGCAAAGCTTCACCTATTCTATACTTACTTGAGTCAGCACTGACTTCACCCAATTCCAACACAATACAGCAATTACGTTTACATAGCAATCTAAGCCAATTTCTTTTTTACTGTGTGTAACCCAAGAGCTTATGCCAATGTGTTGGATAAGCCCACATGGCAACAATGTACCAAGATTAAGCACATTTTTCTTATTGTATTTTCAGCCAGCCAGTATAGCTGTTCCTTGAAGACCACTTTGCCAATTTAACCACAGGTAAATTAACCTGCAATTATCCAACGAAGATAAATAGGCGATTCCGAACAGGCAAAAATAATTTTATACAAAGTCGACTTCTTTGCATAAGGCATTGCAACGAGCAGGAGCGAAGCCAAATTTTAAAATATTAGAAAAATCTAGGAAGCAAAGTATTCGAGGGCTCTTAGTTATGATTTCTCTATAATTAGTGGAAGAGATTGCTACAGTCATGGGCTCTACCGACCCAATTCGTTGCTGAAGCTTCTTCCCGGTTGCTCCATCAGGACTCGGGTATATTTTTTTAGATGCCCTAAGCTTATAAAGACTATTCGGATTCTTATGAAAAGGGCTAGACTCGGTGTAAGAGCAAAGCAGAACACCATCCCTCTCCCTTACTTGTGGGCCACACTCACGTCCCCAGTGCGCTTTGCTCCCAGCGTCGCTCGCCTCCCTCAAACTCACCGCACCGTCAAAAGCCAGAACCTTTTAACTACAGCAGCCGCTTCTGGCGGTTCATTTTTAAATGCTTCGCCATCAGCCAATTGGAAAGCGGCAGCTTTATGCGACCCGGAAGTGCTTTTCCACGGGGTGGGAAAGTGAAGCTATTCGGAAGTGCTCCGTTCTGGCGACGCTATCCGCGGGGATTTGATGGGTAAAACCGATTGTGGAGAAAGTTCTTGGTGTGTGTGTATCTTTTTCCCGCGTAAATCTAGGCCTGTGGAAGAAGAGGCCGGTTCCTCTGAGGTGAGGAACGAGCTGTACGTGGCGAGGCTGTTTCATTCAGCCCGCTGTCTTCCAAGCCTGCCTTCCCCCCGATACTTTTGGGGTGATCTGTGCACGGCCAGGCCGAGCTCAGTAGAGATGCCGGTAAACTGCTAACCAAGAGGTTAGCTCAGGGGTAGGCAACCTCGGCTCTTTTATGACTCATGGACTTCAACTCCCAGAATTCCTGAGCCAGCCAAGCTGGCTCAGGAATTCTGGGAATTGAAGTCCATGAGTCATAAAAGAGCCGAGGTTGCCTACCCCTGGGTTAGCTAATGCAATCCGTTCCACAATGTCTGATTTTTGCCATCTCTTGCTTTCTTTATAATGCACTGGTTGCACTGGTTTAAATGGAGTTTCAGATCTTTAAGGACTGATAGTAAAATGCAACAGTTAAGCTACCAAAGCTGCGGTTTTTCAGGTTAAGTTCTTAGCTGAAAATGTGCATGTAGAATTCAGCATTTAGAATGCCTTTCTTACCCAACTACAGAAAGTATTCTTCTGGTTCCTTCTACCAAAGATGAAGCAGGAGACTTTCCGAAGAGCAGCCTATACTGTGGAATGTAAGGATTATGTGCATGTGGTAGAATTCAATCCATTTGACTGTGGCACTGCAGAATCACTCATTGCATATGGCGGCAATAATTACGTAGTTGTCGGGACTTGCAGATTCCAGGTTAGTATACATTATAATGTTTACATTTATGTAAAAGTGTTAACTTGGAAGCAAAGACTACATTTGGAGCTACATCTGAAATTTGAGGAAAGAGCTTTTGAAACTCAGTGGAGAAGATATACATAAAACAGAAGTTTCCAAAGGATAATTGGTAAATCCATTGCATCAACAAAGTATTGCGCTGTTTAAAGATTAATATATGTATTAAGACATAAGCTTTGGAAGACTTCAGTTCATTTCAGCGATTATCCTGATTCCCCAGGAGACTCGATAATTTTTTAAACCTAGCAATTAGTTTTCTTTCAGAGTCACTGTGTATATATGCATACAAGGGTACAGGTATTGCTTCAGTGAAATATGTATGTCTACTTAGAATGGTATCCTTTTTTAGTTCAATGGGAGCTATTCCCAGACCTGATTGTTTACAAGGGAAAAGGGTATGCAAGGGTCTCATCATGGCAAGGAAGTAGGTTTGACTTTAATAACTCTCTCATTTGTTATGAAGCATATCAAAATATTACATGCATCTTTAGGAAGAAGATACAGCAGTGGAAGGAATACAGTATAAAACTCTCAGGACTTTTCAACATGAAAGCAGAGTTGATGCCATTGTGTGGAGCCCAGAAACTAGACTGGATGCTGTACCTCCCCATATAAGGTAATATGCCTAATAAAAACTTAAAGATAGTAGGATTTTATTTGTTTTAATATTAATTACATATCATGCCTTTTGTGTGGGAGTTCAAGACCAAATACATAATGGATCCCTCCTAATTATGTCTCTTCTCCCCCGCCTCCCCGCAGGCAATCTTTTAAGGTGGATTGGGCTGAGAAAATGACAACTCATAGTTACATAGGGAGTTCAGTATAGGCAGACCTCAACTTACAACCATTTCTTAAGAGACCAAAGTTACACCAGCATTGATAAAAGTGACATGACCATTTTCACAGTTACAGCAGTTGCACCATCCCTATGGTCATGTGACTGAAATTTGGGCGCTTGATAGTTTCAGTGTCGTGGGGTCCCATGATCCCCTTTTACACTCTTGACAACAAAGTCAGTGGGGAAGCCAGATTCACTTAACCCTGTTACTAACTCAACAATTTTTTTATTTATTTATTTATTTATTTATTTATTTATTTATTTATTTATTTATTTATTAATGGGACTTATATCCCGCCCTATCTCCCGAGGGACTCAGGGCGGCTAACAACAACAAAACTTAAAGGTCTCTGTACAGTAAATTAAAATTAAAAATTGAAATAAATTAAAATAAATTAAAGAATACAGGTAAAATTGTAAAGATAATTAAAATCCCTGTCAGTCCAGGTCAGCCAGGTGGAAAAGGAGTGTTTTGAGGCTGCGGCGAAAGGACTGGAGATCTTGGGTCATCCGGAGCTCAGGGGGGAGCTGGTTCCATAGGGCTGGTGCTCCCACAGAGAAGGCTCTTCCCCTGGGGGTCGCAAGCCGACATTGTCTGGCCGACGGTACCCTGAGGAGGCCTTCTCTGTGTGAGCGTACTGGACGATGGGAATTCGTTCCCGGCAGCAGATGGTCCTGCAAGTATCTCGGGCCTAAGCCATGTAGGGCTTTAAAGGTAAGTACCAGCACCTTAAATCTCACCCGGAGGGCAACCGGTAGCCAATGCAGCTCACGCAGGAGGGGTGTAATATGGGAGTATCGGGGTGCTCCCATCACTACCTGTGCAGCTGCACTCTGCACCAGTTGAAGCCTCCGGGTGGTCTTCAAGGGCAGCCCCATGTAGAGAGCATTGCAGTAGTCTATACGGGAGGTAACGAGTGCGTGGGTGATTGTACGTAGGGCATCTCGGTCCAGAAAGGGGCGCAACTGGTGTACCAGGCGAAGGTAGTGTACCACTACCATGCAGTGATTCACTTAACAACTGTGGCAAGACAAGTCGTAAAATGGGGCAAAACTTGCTTAACAACTGTCTTGCTTAGGAATGGAAATTTGGTCAATTGTGGTCATAATTCAAGGACTACCTGTATTAAGTCCAACATTTTAACCACAATCTTGATTCTCCGTATTATACTGAAGTTTGGTATTTTGAAGTATGCAATTTTGCAACTATGCAATTTTACCAATCAGTAAAATTCTACTAAAGAGAGTTTTCTCCATGACTACTGAATGTTTAGTTTATAAGTGGATCTTTACTATAAAACAATACCCTGTATCAAGCTCAATTCTCTGTTAGTATAATGACATCCTGGAACATAATAACACTGGGTCAATCTGAAAGCATCTTTTGCTCATAATTTTGTTTTTAAAGCAGCCAATCTACTATCTTAAGAAATTTGGAAGTAAAATTATTTTTGTGCCATCAAGTCACTGTCAGTTGACAGCTTAGTCCTTCAGGTCTTCCAGTAGTGCATTAACTGTAAGCTACCTTGCTTGTAACAGAACGGAACAACAGTTGGAAGGGACCTTGGAGGTCTTCTAGTCCAACCCCCTGATCAGATAGGAAACTCTATACCAGCTGCCTGCAATTAGTGCAGGTTCGCATCCCACCAGGTTCAAGGTTGACTCAGCCTTCCATCCTTCCGAGGTAGGTAAAATGAGGACCCAGATTGTTGGGGGCAATTAAGCTGACTTTGTAATAATGCCGCTTGGGGGGTATGTGAAAGCCCTAATAAGCAGGCATATACATAGAATGAAGGCTACTGCTAAGCTTGTAAGCCGCCCTGAGTCTTCAGAGAAGGGCGGGATATAAATGGAATTAAAATTTAAAAAAAATATTCAGAAAAATAGTTGTCCAATCTCTTCTTAAAAACTTCCAGTGTTGGTTAAAAACTTCCTTGTGGTCATCTTCTTTTTCTCTTACCTTCCAAATTTGCATAATGTGTCCAAAATATGAGAATTTGCGGTTAATTATCTGTTGCTCTTATTTTGTTCTAGGATTTTTTTCTGGGCAATCTGTGGTATTCTCATGATTCTTCTATGGTTTTTTAATACTTTCATTGCTATTTTACCAAGTACTAATCTGCTATTTCTTAATTGCTAATTCCTTTTGTCTTGATAGTTGATCCTAAAATGTAGAAGCTATTTCCTCTCTAATATTTTTACTGTCAATTTTAAGGATGATTTCTTTACCTATTTTCATTAATTTGGTCTTACTTATATTTAATATAAATCAGAGTAGTTCATCAGCACTACAGTTATTCACGTTTCTTTTTCCAATTTTAAAACCATGCTTATTCCAAACCAGCTTCCCTCAATATATATTCAGGTTGAATAGGTATAGGTGGAATTAATAAGAGGAGAATATATAGCCTTTTCTTACTTTTTTTCTTGACCTTGGACAAGAGTACAGAGAAGAGCAACAAAGATGATTAGGGGACTGGAGACTAAAACATATAAGGAACGGCTGCTGGAATTGGGTATGTCTAGTTTAATGAAGAGAAGGACGAGGGGGGACATGATAGCAGTGTTCCAATATCTCAGGGGCTGCCACAAAGAAGAGGGAGTCAAGCTATTCTCCAAAGCACCTGAAAGCAGGACAAGAAGCAATGGATGGAAACTAATCAAGGAGAGAAGCAACCTAGAACTAAGAAGAAACTTCCTGACAGTTAGAACAATTAATCAGTGGAATAACCTGCCTCCAGAAGCTCTGAATGCTCCAACACTGGAAGTTTTTAAGAAGAGACTGGACAACCATTTGTCCGAAACGGTATAGGATTTCCTGCCTGAGCAGGGGGTTGGAGTAGATGACCTCCAAGGTCCCTTCCAACTTTATTATTATTATTATTATATAAGCCATATCTGTCTGAGCTGTGGATTCTTAAATATGTATAGGTTTTGTATAAGAACAGTTAGATAATTTGGGATTCCAATTTTCATAAGCACATTTCATAGCTTTATCTTATTTATTTGGTCAATGTAATTGAAGCTCGGACTAAAATCATTGAAGCACATAGTTACTGCTGTTTGGTATTCTTTGTCTTTCTTAATTATCCAGTGTGTATTAGTAGTATGTATCAGCAATGGTGTCTCTTGACTTGCATGTCTAGTTATGATCTTATGATCCAGCCTCATCATAAGTACTATTAGTACTCATAAAGATCCTCGCCTCTTCCTCAGCATGTGGAGTATCATCTGACCTGAGCGCCCTTCTAGAACTATATTATCAATCATTTTATACTGTCTATCTGTGGAGTTTCTTGGTAAATACAAGAAATGGTTTACCATTATTTTCTCCCATGCGGTATGAAGTTATGTATTTACCGTTGTCTACAAAGTGATCATATACCTCCAGCATCTTCCTGTATTGCTGCCTCCTTGCTTTAGCTAGACAGTGGGATGGCCTTCAAGCCTTGAGTGACCCTGATGGGATTATATACTTTTGGCTTTTATACTATGCTCATATCTGTTAGGAAGAGCCCTCATCATGATAAAACACCACATTTGCACTCTCGCGTGCTCAAGCAACTGTCATTAATATAACAAAACAGGAATTTCATACAAGAAATATTGAAAAATACAGTGTAATGCTACTTTATCTCAGTCATTGAATGATTTAGAAATCTGCCCAGAAACATTGGATAGAGGGATTCTGTGAAAATACCTTATTTTCTTAAGTCTCTTAGTTCATCACTGACACTAAACTCCTTCTGCTGTCAGTTTAAAAGTGTAGAAGCTGTTGTTCCTTATATGCTATGTGCATAGACAGTCCAGGAATACAGAGCTGTGACTGCTCTAGGATTATCACTTTTTCTAATTAATAAAAGACATTGAAACTTTTAAGAAAGTAAATACATAACAGCAGTGAAACCCAAGTAGGCACCAGTGTCAGTGTCTTCTTACATAAAGCATGCTTTTCAAATAATAAACTTATGAATCTTATCCATTTTGTAACTTATCGGACTTATCAGTTGCCTGAGAAGTAGAAAATAAAATTAGCCATAACTAAAGCTCAAATCCATCAGCAAAATGCAGTGCCATGTGGAACATATAAACAGCTATCTTCTGCCTCAAATGGCAATAAAATATGTATGTTAGTCCTAAATAATGACTTGCAGATTTCATAATTTGTATTTCCAAATCAAATTGTTATTTACTACTTTGTGTCAAGATGCATTTTTATATCATCCCCATATATTTTTCTTGGGTGTATCATTTTATCATATATCTTGAGCAGGAAAGAAAATGTCTTCTCTCTATAGATGATAAATGTTATGTGGTATGCTTTTTTCACTGAAGAACAAATAAAAACATTTTAAATAAATAATTATAGACTACCTGCTTTGCTGTGATCTGTTATGCATATATACAGGTAGACCCTGTTTACCAACTGCCTCATTTAGCAACCATTCAAAGTAACAGTGATGTAAAAAATACATTTTTATGATCAATTCTCACATTTATTATCATTACAGCATACCACAGTCATGTGATCACTAATCATGTGCTTCCCAATCAGCTTGGAACAATCAGTTAATGTAGAATGTAAAAGTCAAATTACAAGTTTTGGTCACATGATGTTTTGTTTAATGACTACTGTGACTTAGTGACCAAGAGGTCATAAGCCCATCATCATATACTTTTCTGTTTACCAACATAGAGTTGCCCAATTGTTGCTAAACAAGGACTACCTATATTGCAGAAGTTTAATAATTAAATGATGTACTTTTTCGTGATAAGATAAAACTAAGTTGAGGAAATCCATAACATGTCAACTGTTACACAAAATTACAGTAAACTGTTTCATTATCTTAGATTTTGTACTGCTGCTGCTGATAGGAAGTTAAGGTTATTCACATCGGACCTCAAAGATAAGAATGAATATAAGGTGAGAAGAAGAAATAAATTATAATAACAAAAAGTGTCTTTTAATACTTATTTGTATACAAATCAATTTAAATTGCAAATTAGATTGCATTGCAATGCCTTGCATTCAGTAATTTTGAACAGACGTAAACAATTGCATTGTATCTTGTATTTTAAAAGGTGATTCTAGGTGACATTTTTGAAGCACATTTGTGGTAACAAGCATGATAGTATTTATTTCAGCAGTTCAAAACTTAAGTTCCATTTTATACTTCTCAATGCACCTTTTAAATAAAATCAATTAAGTTTATAAAATCTAAAGTAGATTGAACTATGAAGAATTGTGAAATTAACTATATGACATATTTAAGAATATTTAAGAAGCTGCTCAGAGTTTCCTTGAACTGCGAGATGGGTGGCATATAAAATTAATAAATAAAAGATGAACAGAAAGTATAACAGGATATTCTGTTACATCTTTGGGTGATGTGCAAGGATTTCTTACTCCAGTTTTTTAGTAATAGCATGGAGAAAATATATTTTCTCTCCTCCTTAGTTATATACAATAGGAGATAAATTGGCTTTCAGTGTTGATAAAGTGAACTATTTCAGTCATGATACTGTAATTCCTCACTTCAGAATTCTTAGATTTTCAGTGTGTGTGTTTTTAACCCAAGCTCAGAGTGATAGGTCTTTGGATTTAAAATGGTTCCTTATATAGAAGCAATCAGCAGCAATTTAAATATAAATGAAGCATATAACTGTTCAGATTTGACAGGATGAATAAAAATGAACAGAACAGTGGAATTTGCAATACAGATAGTCTTCAAGATACAATGGCAGTTGGGACCAGGATTCCCATTGCTAAGCAAAGTGCTCAGATAGCACAATGACATGTGACCATATTGCTTAGCGATGGCAATTTAGGCAATCCCGGTTGACATAATACCAAGACATGCAGGTTATTAAAGCAGGAAACAATGAGAGTCCAAGGTAAGCAGTGTGGGATACCACAGGAGGGTGAAAGAGGCCCAGGGCAGACCTTGCATGAGTTGGTGAAGGTCAGTGTTGCAGATTAGCGTGAGTGCAGAAAGAGCAAAAGGGAGGAGTACACAGTGCATGGAAGCAACGAAAAGCCGATAGGGAGTCTTGCAGTCTTCCCTGCTGGCTTCCCCATTGACTTTGTTTGTGGGAAACCAGCAGGAAAAGTTGCAAATGGCAATCATGACTGTGAGAAGTTGCAGTTTGTCATATGAGCTGGTTATCAAGTGCCTGAATTTTGTTCAGGTGACTATGGGAGATGTTGCATCAGCCAGAACTTCGACGACCAGCTATAAGTTCAGCACCATTGTAATTTTGGACAGTCACTGAACAAATGGATGTTAAGCGAGGATAACCTGTATGTCTCTGAAAATTGGAACCTTACTTGTAAAATTAGATACAATGTAACAAAAAACCCAGAGTGCAAAAGCATTATTGCACCCAAATTCTGCATTTATGATGCGTTGGTATACTGGTTCTGTAGCATGTGCTATGAAATCAGTTAAGAGATCCAAGAATAAAATAATGGCACTTGCCAATTCCTGTGGATAGTGGGACAGAAACCTGAAAGAAGTGTTATTTAACCATTCTAGTAACTTAGATTTATTTATCATTGGGCCTGAAGCTTCCAATAACAAAGACGGCTTTAGTATGGAATTAGTGTTTGTGCAAGCTATTGCAGTGTAATTCATATTATACTTCACTGATGTCAGTTTGAATAAACTAGATCTAAACATACCAGATTGTCTCTTTACAAAACTAAAGTCATGTTGATTTTATTTCCCTCAAAGCTACAATTCAAAATATAGTTTCAACCAGCAAAGTCCTCAGCCTAAATGACTTGGGTCTTGATCTTATATTTTGATCCTAATCTTGCTATCTTCTCCTTATTGTGCCTTAGAATGGTGCCTTAATTTTACCTTGGCTGATTTTGCTTCTTTTAAAATGCCATCTTTGTGTTAATTCTATAATAAAAGATATTTCTCCTTTTTATTAACAGACTTTGGAAGGCCATTCAGATTACATTAATGATTTGGTATTTTCACCTAAAGGTCAAGAAATTGCAAGTGTGAGTGATGACCACACATGCAGGTATATATTCTGTTAGTGAAATATTACTTTAATTATTTATGTCTATTTAATTATTTATGTATATAAATGTGAAAAAATGAACATGTAGAAAATTGATATTTTTGTAGAATTTTTCTACATATATATTTTAGTTAATATTTAGAAGCTACCCACAATTCTAGAATTTGGATGTTTATTGTAGCAAATAGATGATCTATTTTTGGTCTATTTGGTTGGGTGATGGGTTTTCAGTAGGAGAGTTTGAATAGATTCATGCTATACGAATGAAAGACAAGAATATTTCAAATTGATCTTGCTCTTCCCATCCTGTGTCTTGGTGAAGACAGAATTTTCCGAGAGTCATCTTGAACATTCAGAATTAGTTTCAACTCGTTGGCAGTAGGATATGCAGTATTTTCTGTTTCTAATTTCTGCCTCTTAGAAGATTATCTCTGCCTTTGTCCCTTATTTTATATTATTACAGTAATAGAATAATGCAGAACTATATTGAAACTACTGTTTTTAACTGCTTGAGTGAATATAAAAATTAACTTATTAATTTCATGATTCAATACAAATGTACCAATTACTCTACTGGTATGAGGATGTACCCAAGATAATACAGTGTCATTAGTAATGCCAGAAATTGAATATTGTATTAATTAAAGAGTAACATATGTTTTAAAAACAAAAATAATGTAATGATTTTGCCTTTTATGGAAAATTTGCCAGTCATTTGACTACTTACATACATTTTTGAGCATTGGTCTTTATCTGCTTTCATATTTTTATCCATGTGTAATGTTCTGATCTTTAAAATAACTGATATGAGCATTAAAGTGGTCGTACTCTGCTTTACAACAAACTGATAAATTAGGTTGCCAAAGCACTATTACATGTATTCACAAAGAATTAGTTGACATGACTCTTTGGGTCTCAGCCAATGCAACCTTGTAATAGTGAAATTCCAAACATTTACTTAGAAGAGTCTCATTCAAAGTCGTGGAATATATTGTTATCAGGATATAAACAAAAATATCTTTGCAAATGGTTCGTATGTACTTCACTTTTTAAAAAGTTATATGTTTTTCCCAGAATAACATGATTTACAGATAAAAACAGCATGTAGAAATACATAGCTCATTGTTGTGAGTCAAGTGATCTCAAATTCAAGTACGTCTCTACAAAAAAAAATCTGCTAAGGATGATCCACAAAGCATTATGAATTCTTATGAATTCTTATTAATGAGGAAAAATAGCAAAGCAATACTATCATCACCATTTATAGTTGTCTTGAAAACTGAGCTAATTACTGAGTCTCGTCCAGTTTAGAAAAATTATTACCAAATTAGTTTGGATATGCATGAAGTATGTGACTAAAGATCTGGCCTTGATTATCTATTAGCACAATTTTAAACTGTTTTAGTATAAAATCTATCCAGCATTTTAATTCCCTGTACTGATCTGGTTTTTGTTTTATTTTCTTCAAGATTTTGTTCATTGACATTTTAAAAATGCAGGGTATCTATTGCATCCTCCTTTCATGTAACAGAAACCCTGTGCTTCTGTTACAGTGTAGAACATAATAATAATCACATTATTAATAGATTTGGCACATGGTGGGTGGGGGTGGCAGTCAAACTTCCCGTTAGGCATCAGGCCAGAGTCCAGGTGTGGAGACAACGGTGGGGAGTGAAAATGGGAAGCCGCCGTGGGCAATGGGCAACAAGCAGTAGACAGGGCCTTCCCATTTTGACTTCTACCCACTGCCCACCTAGTTGTGGCGGCCCAGCCGTAACCACCCAGCCACGCCTACCTGGCCCTTTGAGGGCAACCAAAATGTTGATGTGGCCCTCAATGAAATTGAGTTTAACACCCCTGTATTACGACAATCTAGGTTCTTAGGAATAACTGATGCGCATGAAGAACTGGCAGCTGTGGTTTCATGTTGTTGTGTTTTATTTATTTATCTCTCTATATCTTGTCTTTCATTATTTTTATAAATAATTCAGGGTGGTGAATATACCGAATACATGTCGTCTTCGACTTATAACAATTCATTTAATGCAGGGGTGTCAAACTGCTGACCCACGGGCCAGACGCGTCATGAAAAAACTGCGCCCAGCCTATTGCTGGCAATGGGGAAAAAGCTCCGATACATTGTGCGACGTCATGTGACGTCGCAAGTTTGAGATGTCTGATTAATGAGTGTTCCAAGTTACAACGGCACTCAAAAAAGGGACTTAAGACAATTTTTCACAAACTTTTCAGAGCATAGATAATAACATTAATCTGTGATGAGATCAATATTATCCCATAATTCATAATGACCATGAATTTATAGCAGTATCAGGAAACTGTTTTATATCAATTTTGTATTATTATACATCAATTTATTTTTATTGCCTGCACTTATTTGAAGTATAAAGTTGTATTAGGTGAACAACAGAATTTGTTGCAGCAGAAGAGAGGCAAGAAAGTATTCTGAATATATTCTGTAACTGAATGTGATCTTATGTTGCAACTAAATTTAAAGCAGATTAAAGCGGTTAAGTCATAAGCTGTAAAATTGACACAATTCTCTTTTGCTTCTTTGGCTTGGGAAGAGGACCTGATTCTTTTGCCAAAATAATTCACTGTCTTGAATTATACTAAGTTCATTTTTAAATAGATAAACACAGAGAAAGTGTTGATTTGTCTTGGAAAAATCTACAAGGCAAAATTTCTGGCACCAGAAGAAAGGGCTTTGTCTGCAGATTACATAATCAGATAGATGCTCTTTGTTTTCACAGACATGTACTTTAGAAAAAAAGGTTCTAATCTCCATTAAGCTATTAATTATATATTAATTCATTGCTATTTAATTTAATAGTATTTATATTATTTTGTTGACTTCTTTTCATATTGCTCTTATATTTTTATCTGTGGTGGTTGGCCAGCACACAAAACAAGGTGTAAATTTGATATATTAATTTATATGAGTGTACTGCATGCAGATTAAGAATGCACATCTCCTTAGTTCAAAGAATACAGACAGGCTATGATCTTAGCTGTAATGAGCACATATAGTATAGCTTTCTCCTACTATATACTTTCCTTTCGGTCAGCTTCATAATCATCATCCACTGATATTAATATATGCATATTCTATCTTCTGTCAACTGCATTTAGGATGAGAAGTCCAGATCTTTACTGTGATAGGAAGGAGTAACAATGTATAACCTCCTTAAACCCTAATCTTTTTTATGTTTAGAGTCTGGGATTTAGAAGGACATTTAAGAGCTTATTTTGTTTTACGTTCTCCTGGAATGAGTGTGGGCTGGCATCCTGAGGATGCATTCAAGGCGAGTATCAACCAAACTGGGAGCTACTTACAATAATTGTAAATAAAAGTGAAGCATTTCAGAATTTTCCAGTGTTAACACTCTGAAAATGTGCTTTGCAGTTATAGGGACATTATATGTTGCTTTAGAAATAGTAACCTACTTCATTGTTTTTAAGCTATTGGAGAAAGGTAAAGCGACTGAGGAAGAATCACTTATGCTCCCCTATGCTCCTGAGAGGATTTTTTTTTTAAAAAAGCTATTATCATACTATGATAATTTAATTATTAAAATGGTCTAGCTTCATTATTTCCAAGGCATTTTGAACCTGTCATTTATTGTCAGGTAAAATAATTTCCTACCATGCTCTTTACTTATTTACTGTCTAGACCAGGGGTAGGCAACCTCGGCTCTTTTATGACTCATGGACTTCAACTCCCAGAATTCCTGAGCCAGCCAAGCTGGCTCAGGAATTCTGGGAGTTGAAGTCCATGAGTCATAAAAGAGCCGAGGTTGCCTACCCCTGGTCTAGACCAAGCATGTCAAACTCATGATGTCATGTGACTTTTTCCCCATTGCTGGCAATGGGGTGGATGCGGTTTTGGCATGACACATCCGGCCCACGGGCCGGCAGTTTGACATGCCTGGTCTAGACAGTTTTTAAGCTTTCTCTTGTGTAAGAGAAATAAAACATAAATGAAATCAATTTTAAAGGCAAGTGGTATAAAAATTAAAATAGCTCTCCAAAACTACCAAATTGCAGTCCCAAGTCTTAGTAACAGCAGAGGTATTCAGAGGAAAAACATGAGTTATAAATGCATCTGTGGGATTGCTTTAAAAGTAAGCACTGATAGGGCTTGATGAACCCTGGTTAATCAAAAAGGTCTCCTTGATAACTCTGCCTTATTGAAAGAAGACTGACTTTCTGGTCTTTTACAATGTCTAATGGGCATGAAAACAAATTTGGGTTGTCGTGTTTAATTTATTGCTGCATTTTAAAGCCACTTGGAATTCTAAGTATGATCTGTTTTGTGGATTTATATTGCTGGATGATGTCATGTGTTTTAATGTTCAGTTCTTCCCATATTTCTCATACTTTTGTTTACGATATAATGAATTGTTGAATTATGATAAATGATGGAGTTGGTTTCATACCAAGATCTTTCTTCAGTTAGAATTCATTTTTGAATGTTAGACATACAGAAAAATCAGACCTTAATTATAAGGATTCTTGATTGCACTGTTGCAATAAGGTATACAGGAGAAACAAGTCTGAATAATGCCATATCCCACGAATTGCAACTGACTGTTATCTTTCATTTGTAGTTGATGGTAGCAGAAAAGAATGGAACGATTCGATTCTATGATCTTGTAACACATCAGGCTATATTGTCTCTCACAACTGATCAAACACCACTAATGTCAGCAAGCTGGTGCCTAAAAAATACTTTTAAAGTTGGAGCAGTTGCAGGAAATGACTGGTTTATCTGGGACATTACTCGATCTAGGTATCATAAAATATTCCATGCATTTTTATTGAGACATTTCAGAATAATAGATTATTATTGTCTTTTTAAAAAATGTGCACAAAATATTATTTATTATTAAGGCCCTATTTAATTTAGAAGTACAAAGAAAAAAGGAAATGCTTAGGAGATCTCATTTTCTGTTACTATAGTCCTTAGTGTAAAACATGGCTTTTCAAGTTTTTTCACTCATTATACCACTTTTAGGATATGGCAACATCCGAGTAGCACCAGTCGCCTAGCAAGGTGTCAAAAACTTGATGACCAAAAAAAAAAAAGGGAAAAAAGTGATGGAATTACAGGTAGTCCTCAACTTACAACAGTCCGCTTAGTGACTGTTCGAAGTTACAATGGCACTGGAAAAAGTGCCCCCTAAGCCACAGCTGAGCAAGACGCCTGCCTACCCGGCGGCGCTCTTCCTCCTGTCCGAGGTTTTCATTGTGAGCATTTCCGTTGAAGATTGGCAGCGTGGGTTGGGTGGGGGCTGTTTGGTTTTTATTTCCCCTGTCTCCTGGGTGGTTGCAGCAGTTTTGGTCACTTCACATGACCCTGGACACTGACCGTCATAAATATGAATCACTTGCCAAGCATCTGAATGTAAATCACAAGACCCTGGAGATGCTGCAACATTCCAGCTGATCGGTGCTTCTTCTGGGCTCAGAAGCACCAGGATCAGCGCCGAGCTCTAGTTGGAGCCTGGTGCTGATCCTGGCGCTTCCACTGAGCCCTGACAGCCCCGAAGAAGCGCTGATCCTGGCACTTCTGCTGAGCCCTGACAGCCCTGCAGCTCCAGCCGTCTCTTGCTCAGGCTTGTGTGGTGCTACCACCAGTTCAGCTCAGTCCCCTCCCCCGCTACCACTTTTCTAGGATGGTCGTGTACCACCTGCCAGATGCCAATGTACCACAGGTGGTACCTGTACCACTGGTTGAAAAGCCCTGGTGTAAAAGACTATTACACTTTAACTGTTGATTAGAATTTGTAGGGAAATGTTAACATAGTTAATACAGTTTTTATGATGTAAAAATAATAATTCTAGAAATTACTTATCAATTTACAAAATAACTTCCTAAATTTTTATTTTCAATTAATATTGATATAAAAAGTCAAGAAAAAGAAAACATGGACATATATTGAGAAATAAAGCCAGGAAAATGTTTCCACTGGATTTCTTTGCTTTATGCATCATTTCCCTTGTATATGTGGATTCAGTAAAGAGAATTAAAAATATCTCTTTTTCTAGCAATTCTTTTTCTATGTTACTCAAGCTTACATATTCTCAAAAGCAATTTCCATGTGAAATGCTTTTAAAATTATGTTGGAAAGCAACCGTTTTGTGTTTTTTAATTGACAGCCTTTTTTACAAATAAAGTTGTTGAATAGCATGTATTTCTGATTGTTATCTTAGAATGAAGTCATGCTGTCCAAATTGTGCATGACCTACTTCTCATCAGGAATTAATGATTTTTATTATTAGAAATTATTCTCTCTTTTAGTTACCCTTTGGATAAGAGGCCTGTCCATGCAGATAGAGCCAGATTATTTAGGTAAGTTTTATTTAGATACATATTTAATTGATGCATTTGATTAACTGACTTCTCCATTAATCATTGGTGAAGGACCATAAGATTTGGCTTTTGCCAATATTTACAGGTGTTGTTTGCATTTGAGAGAGAATCGTGCAATTTTTCTTTGAAGTGTTATTTTAAATTAATTGTTAATATTTTACTCTTTCTATTAGCCTAACCTTTCTCACTTGATTTTTATGGTTGGGAACTCTGAAAATTGCAGTCTTAAAACATTAGGAGACTACCCAGCTTTCAAAGAACTTAGTTAAAAAATGAAAGTCTGTTAAGAAACTGGGATGAAATGGGAAATAAGGGAGAATTGTAGCACAATGTGTAGTATTTTTTACATTAGTTAGAAAGGCCGTCACGTCCAAGTCCTTGCTCAGTGCAGGAATCCAAGTTAAGGCATGTTAGAAAAGTACCATTCCAGCTTGAGCACATACAGTTAAGTAGAATGCATCACATCTTAGGTTAACTGGTTTCACTATTCGGCTGCACTTCCTTTTTAAACATTAAAACCAAAACTTGTATTCCTATAATTTAATTACATGCTTGCACGTCCCAAAGGGCAGATTTAGGATGCAGATCCCTTGGAGATGCTAGAGTAAGCAGCATAAAAATGCTGGTAATAAAATAAACAAGACTTGCTTTCTACTCCCTCAAGTTTTAATTGTCTTTCCCCGAAATTGTCACTTTTTTTCCTGAAACTTTCTTAAGGTATGGTACCTAGAACTGCACACAGTTCAGTACTTGAGGGTGTCTGACCACAGTACGATAGAATGAAATAATTACTTCCCATGGTTTTGGTACTATATATTTCTGATGTACTCTAAAATTGCATATCTATTTTTTGGTAGCAGCATCACATTTTTATCTCATGGGCAATCAATTACTATTCCAAGGGTAATGTTGTTTTGTAGGAATGAAATACAATGCAAAACATTCAGTATTTATGTGAGGAATTGATTACAGGTAGTCCTCGACTTATGATCACAATTAATTGAGCCCAAAAATTCTGTTGCTAAGTGTGACATTTGTTAAGTGAGTTTTGGTTCATTTTACCAGGTTTCTTGCCACAGTTGTTAAATGAATCAACACAGTTGTTAAGTGAATCTGTCTTCCCCATTGACTTTGCTTCTCAGGAGGTCACAGAAGGTGATCACATGACCCTAGGACATTGCAACCATCATAAATATGAGCCAGTTGCCAAGTGTCCAAATTTTGATCATGTGACTATGGGTATGCTACAATAGTTGTGTGAAAAATGATCATAAGTCACTTTTTAGTGCCACTTCAGTCACTAAATGAACTGTTGTACGTTGAAGACTACCTGTATTATTGTATCTTTTACACTGAGCCAAAAGATGTGTGCATGTACATACACAAGCATTAGGCCTATGCAAAGCATTCAGTAGGGGAACTTCACATGACAGTATGAAAAAGCATCCTACTTTAAAGTAGCTATGTCTTTGGAAAGATTCACTTAGATGCTTCAAAAAATGTCCCATGATTGTGTATATGCATAGAGCTATGCATATTGGTATTCTCAACCAAAAGTTGAAGCCACTTACATACACTGACAGCTGGGGAGTCTTTTCTAACAGCTGCACAAACCTTCCAAAAGATGTGGTTGCTTTAATATCTTGCCTACATTATATAAAATATTTTCAAGAGCTGTGGCATAGACTTCTGAAAATGATTCACTGAATTCACTGGAAAAGATCTATTATATACCACTGAAATGATGAAATTCAGAGGTGTTTAATTTTGACTTTCATAATTATATTGAACATTATTTTAAAATGTTGTTAAGGTTCTCTTTATGTGTTTAGATGGTCCCGAGTGAATGAAAACTTGTTCGCTACTACTGGCTATCCAGGAAAAATGATCAGTCAACTTCTAGTTCATCATTTAGGCCACCCTCAGGTAAATTTATGACAAATCAAAGATGTAAAATCCATTTTTAAAAATTTATTGTACAATTTTGTCCTTAAGTAACTTATGATTACATGACAAATCAAGTGTAATCCATTGTGGGAAATTTTCTTTTATTTATTTCTCACTTGGACTTCATATGCTTTGAATCTACTTTATCAGAACATCTCAAGGAAAACTGCATTTGTATGGTCAAAATGAAAAAAAATATAGGCTGGAATTCAGAAAGCTACTTTAGACACTCTCTCTTTAAAGTCTTAGGCATACTTGTAAAGATTTTTTTTAACTTTACTGTTTTTAAACATTAGATTCTCATGGTGCAGTGCACAGTGTTCCTGGTAATGGTTTCAGGTTTTTTTTTTAAAAAAACAGTGTATTAAATGCCATGGAAATTGGCAATTTAAGAAGAAAATCCCTTTTAGATTCTGGTTGTAGTGGATAAGCTGAGGATATTTGGAGCATAAGAAAATATATTCGAGTTCACCTGGCTTTAATAGGCAAGATGTTCAATCTAAGACATATATAGTATTACTAGTAATTAACTTTGTGTCATTGTGATTGTGTCTTCCTGAAATAGTGCTGTAAAATTTGCCTTTTGGCTTTCCATATAAGTTAAAGTGATTATGAAACAGAGATTTGGAAAGTAAAGCTGAGACTATTGGAAAAGACTTGAGAATAAATTATTCAACCTCAATCCTCTGCACTCAAAAGGAACTCAAGGATTAAGAGAATTAAAGTCATGTCTGTATATTTTGCATCTTGTATTGCATCTTATACATATTGTACATTGCACAAATTTAATTCTGATGTCCAGTGGATTAGATTTCCAGAAAGGACTAATGGGAACCAGTTAAAAGAATCATTTAAGGTAGTACCTTATAAGAGAGTTTGAATTTCATGAAATTCTTTCTGGTAGAATGATTATTAGAAGCTACAAAAATAGCATAGTGCTTATACTTCGGTTTAATGTAAATAATATAATAGAACTTCTAGATATCTCAAGCATAGCAAAATGTTCATTTAGCAACAGACATTTCTGTCTGCCTCCTGATATTCCAAGTTCTAAGGCTAAAAGAGTCAGCATACAATAAGTGCATTTCTTAGATATCCATGATGTATTGTGACTGATTTTGCTGATTTTCATCTTTACCAGAGAAAACAAGCAGTAATATTTAGTCACCAAGAGAGCAAAATGTTTACAAGCATCATCTGTTAGTTCTTAATATTTAACTATCAGAGGAAACTATATTTGGAATGTGATGTAAAAGGGATAGACTATGATAAAGGGAAATCTAAGCATTACTGTGGAAAAATAGTAAAACAACTAAATGAAAGTGCTGGTTTCTATATCCAGTGTCAGATCTTTAAAAAAGATTGGGAGGACCATCTTGATTTATTTTGGACTTTTCCGTCATGTACTAACAGTAGATTTTTTTTTTACTTGTATAGCTTATTTTTTGCTAAATCATTATTTTTTGGCTTCTAGTTTCAAATTTAGAAGCAAGCTGTCTTGGGATTTAGAAATTCTAAAGTTATATCCAATTCCAGTGATGATTGCTGGGTTACAGCTAAAGGGTATTTTGAAATTTCTTTTGAAGTTGTCTTACTGTATGATAGATCTTAAATAGAAATAATAACTAAACTAATTAAACTTTTTTTTCTCTCTACAGCCTATCCTTATTGGTTCTGCACCCTTAGGATCTGGTTTAACCTGGCACAGGACCCTTCCACTATGTGCCATGGGAGGAGATCATAAAGTATATTTTTGGGTGACCGAAATGTAAAAAACTATATCTACTCTATAGTGGTTTAAATTATCACATAATGATTAAGGGGGGGAGAGTTGAAGTAATATAGTTGGCTTATTTTATACTTTTTTTTACAGAAACATTACTTTAGAACAAAGTTCTGAAGTTTTTAAACTACTTTGTTTCTAGTTTTAGAAGTGCAGCTGGATTTAGCAAGGCATTGTATTCATTGTTTTCTGTGCAAATCTTGTTGAAATAATCTCTTGTGCAAATCTTCATTTGTTTAAAAGAAGTGCAGTCAAGAGAAACAGTTAAAAATAGATAGCCTGTATGGAAAGATATAAACTTTCATATCATTACCAGCAAAGTAAGAGTGGCTAAAAGTGTTGGTTCATATCCCATCTCAGCCTGGAATGACAAAGCATAGCAAAAACTCTAAAAGTGAATATTTTTAATACAAATTGATTCCTGATATGAATGTGTATATCTGTGTTACCAAGAAATGCTATGCTAACTATAGATAGTGAGGCATGATGTGGTTACAATATATAACGTCACTTATTGGCTGCTAACTTTTACAACTGAATTTACTGAGAAAAAAAGACAAATCCAAAACAGTAACAAACACGTAGTCAATTTCTACAATGAAATTAAATTGTATACTTAACAGATGTTAAGAACCTTTTTATTTGGTCATGATAAATGAGAATGAGATAAATGAGAACTCAGTTTTTTCAGGTTGCTGAATAATGGGCAAAATCCATCCTTTAGTTCAGGCATGTCAAACTCGTGGTGTCACGCAACGTATCCTGACTTTTTCCCCATTGCCAGCAATGGGGTGGGCGTGATTTCAGTATGATGCATCCATCCCGCAGGCTGGCAGTTTGACATGCCTGCTTTAGTTGCTTGAAAATTTAAAATGCCCATAAGCTTCCATTCTTCTGATTAGGACGGCACAATGTGTTTGAAGATTGAGCTGTAATAAAGACTGTAATTTTCAACAATTGCAAAATTCAAACATTATTTATTTATTTCATATGAAAGTTGATAGTATGTAATGGGAAGAGTTCTTACAAACTGAGACAACACAAATCAGACACAAAGAGATGTTTTTAATGAAGCAAGTTTACAAAAAATGCTTTTTCCAATTTCAGTGTTAATATTTCATTTCACATGAAAATTAAAATTATGACTTTATTAACTCTGATGTTGCACAAATATAACAAGGCTACAATAAGTGAAACAAATATTCTGTAAATATATATTATGGGCACTTATTTTATTCAAATGTTAACGTTTTACTTGCTCACAATGGATAGCCCTGTGTCTTTTTATATATTCTCAGTCAAAAAACAAAAAAATTGTACCTCAAAGCTTGAACAAATCTTTAAAAAGCAAACAGCTTGTTCTTTCTAAAAGCTGTTAGTGTGCTAAGTAAAACTGTAAAAGTTTTTAAGAAAATTCAACTGGAAAATAATGACTTTATGGGTCTGTAATCAATGGCTCTACTTCAAAAATCCATTTTGTGCATTTGTTTTAATTAAGCTCATGTGTTAGAGTTTTTGAAGTACACTGTCAAACTTCATGGGACATTTCTTTTTCAACATATTTCTCCTTTTTTTTACAGTTTTTCTATAGGTTAGAGTAGGCAAAATATTGTCAGACTTCAAAGCTCAGCATGCATTTCTCTTTATTTTAGCATGGATTCATACATTCAGATCACAAACACATTTTCTACATCAGTATCTCTAAACACCTTAACAGGTCAATGTGAAACATGCAAGAATCAGAAGAAAGTGAGTTTTTAATTTCAAATAGTTAAAAGTGACCATTTCCCATGTGTGTGTCTGTGTGTATAGTTTCCAATATAATATTCATCTATCATGTTTGGCAGATAACACTATATTTTCTTCTAAATCATAAAACAATTTTGCTCCAAAAATATTTATCAAAAGAAAATAATAATAATTTACATATGTAAATATAGTGATATTTCTGATATTTGGAGTAATTTATGCTAATTTCCAGAATCTATATATATGCCCTTAACATCCTGCAGCTTATAACTTTTCCTGATATTAGCAAATATCAAAAAATTCAAATAAAAAATAAAAGTTTCTGTCAAATTTTAGGATATATTTTTTGAAAAATCTCAAAACTCTTTGTTTTATTGGCTTTTGTATTCAAATGTTTTATCTTTGTGTTATAGTTTCTATAAAATATTACTAACTTAATATCAAAGTTGCTAATATTCTTAATATTTTCATAAATTTCAAATTAAATTGTTACAAATTAAATATAGTTTAGCTATTCACTAGTTCCACAGATCTGAGTTGATCTACTCTGGATCCAAAAACTAGATCCCAATTTATGTAAGTATAATTTACATCTATATCGACAAACATATGAGCTGATGCTTCTTTAAAAACACTGCACTTGATAACATAACAGCCCTGGGGGATCAAGCTAAGGCCCTTCATGATCCAATGTTTTGTTTTCACTATGATATTGAGGATATATTCATATCCCCCTAGTATTTAAAAGTGCAGTGGAAATTGGGAGTACATTTGAAGTAAAGACACAAACTGATCAAGAAAAAGGGTAATGTGGCTGTGGTGCTTAGAGTGGCTTATCCACACTGAAACATGGATGTGCAACAGTATTCTACCCCATGGTTGACACCCACCCACCCACGAGGTCATTGGGACTTCCACATGCCACTCTCCATGTAGAGGAGAGAGATATCCTGGGATGATCTCATCACAGACTGCTACCACAGTTTTCCAAGATGGCACTCGGGACATTTCCACGGGCCCAAAGAGAAGGGGAGACAATTTTACCCATTATGCACATCAGTGTGAAGTGTCTGATGCTTGTCACAGAACCAAAACTGCAGCTTCTATGTTTCCATTCATCCCATTTCTCACACAACTGGTTGTGGAATTTTAGGGGTGCTTTAGAACCAGAGACCACTATATTAATTAAAACACAGATTGGTTTATTGACACTGCTGGAGGCAGAGACAAGCCTAAAGAAGGGTGGGTTGGAGTCTGTTTTATAGACGTATGCATATTAAAATATAGATAGAACAGCCAGGTATTCCACTGGATATAACACATCATGTGCTTTGAGATCAGTGTCAGCTCTACTACGTAGACCAGAATCAGAAAATTAACTTCACAGAAAAAAACAGAATTACACTTTTTTGAGATAAGTTATAATAACAGAACCTCGCAAGTCTGAATGTGTTGGTCCTCCCCTGTTTCATAGCCTATTGAATTAGGGAGGTATTTGCCTGAGCAGCTTCTGAATATTGTTTTCTAGGGATTAAGGAATGTTTCAGTCCCCTTTGTCTAGGTCAGGGGTCAGCAACCTGAAACAGTGAAAGAGCCACTCGGAACCGGTTCCCTCACAAAAGGAAAAACTGGGAGCCGCAAAAAATATGTGCGCATGTACGTACATGCGCGCATGTGCAGAACCCTGCATATTTTAACTGGTTGAACTTTTTTTAGTCCCACTCTTTTTTTGGACTGCACATGGCAGAGGACTGGGAGCCGCAGGAGACGGCTGAAAGAGCCGCATGTGGCTCCGGAGCCGCGGGTTGCAGACCTGTGGTCTAGGTAATGGTTACTGTATAATTCTGTCAAGGTCATCTTCCTTTCTCTCTGCTATGAGTCCATTAAGGCAGCGTTTCCAGCTTTGCAGTTCAGGAGGGGATGGTTCACACAAGCAGCTGGCAAGCACACGCACACAGCTCCATTTCCGCAGGTGGTATACATGTGCGCTTGCTGTGCACACAAATGGAGCGCGCGCATGTGCTCACCCACTGCTTGTGCAAGTGAGGATGCAAGGGCACGCTTGCCGGCCGTTTCCATAGCCCAGTTGGAAACACCTCACAGCCCACTACTGGGCCACAGCCCACAGGTTGGGGACCCCAGCATTAGGGCATAACTATGAACTGATGAAGCAGGACTACAAATTTATTTATTTAGCGTATGGCTGGTCACACACAGAATTAAAAGCACTTCATATTTACAAGTTAGAACAGTTAAAACAATTTTTTTTAAAAAAGCAATTATAAAACCTAAGAGGAAAACAGAAATAACATTTCAGAGTTTAATGTCGAGTTTGGAGATCCAGTCAGTAGCTGCCGTTGTTACGCAGAGGGAGTCCTTAAAATCTCCTGGGTTTCTTCTATTAGTACATTCCCTCACTATGCGTTGGATAGTCTGTCGGGGAGCCCCGCAATCACATTGTGCTGAAGGACTACAACGACAATGGGATTTTGAAATAAACAAGAGTTCTGTGAACAAACGTTCTTTGTTGGGAATTACTTTTGTTTTTTCAGAAGTCTACTTGCCCACCACTATCTTCCCCAGCATCTAAAGCATTCCTGGACCTACATTTTTAATGGCTGAGTTTTACTTTCCACATAAGATACATTTGGTTTAGAGACTTTTAATTTGATTTCAAGAATACTTTTTCAGAAACCTGGTGCCACCAATTTGGAGTAATACTAAATCTTTAAATTCAAGAATCATTGATAGATGTGTCTTCCACAAATATATTGAATCCCATTTAAAATCCATAGTAGTGGCCATCAAGACATATTTTTTTAATCAGTTGGCAATGTATATAAAAAACTTCATAGCTGCTAAATTTATTCAAAAGCCTCCAATGAGAAATTTGGTCAATGACGTTTTGAAAATTATACACAGTGCGTATAGGGTAGTTTGTTCCTCTGTGTGCAAAGATGTTTTCTTTGATGACAATGTCTACCAATTAGCCATTTATTTATGTCTACATGCATTTCCATGTGACTATGGAAGTTAACTTCCTTGCTCAGATAAAAGTTTGGACCTGTCACAGTACATCCAGTTGATAATAACTAGAGCAAAATATGAAAATCTGAGCCATTCTTCCACCAATTTATACGCTGCCAATCTTCTCAAAAGGCAACTCAGGGTGGCTTACAGATCATGTTTTAGTAATATTTTGAAACTTCCAGATTTTGTTAAAGATATTGAGAAAAGAAGTCCTTGTTGTCAGCATAATTGGCCGAAAACATTTTTCTACCAGATATATTTGTTTGACTTAATTTCACTGGAAAAGATGTCAGAGGTGATAATCACCCATAACAGTTGAAGTTAGAAAGAGGTTATTGGTTGAATCTAAACCTGCAGAACTGTTGTACATCCTACACAATAGATACTGACCTGCAAGAATTAAAAAGAAACGCTCTTTCTCTCTTATCTTTAGAGAGGAGCTTATTAGGAAGTGAGTGTTGTTGTTTTTTCCTTACTGGAACTTGAAACTTGCCATCCTTTTTTTTTTAAAAGGACACAAAGATATTTTTTTTTAAAAAAAACCTTAGGAAAAATGGGAACATGGCCAAGAGTATTATTTTTCATACAGCTGGCTGGCCCCAAATTCACTTTCCCTTTGCACCCTATAAAGCAGGGGTCCTCAACCTTGGCAACTTTTAAGACTTGTGGACTTCAACTCCCAGAATTGAGATTGAGAACCCCTGCTATAAAGAATTGTGTCGAAATTACAACAACATATCGTCCTATCAACTGAATGTCTAACTTTTCTTTTTACACTGGCGGTTCTGAAGTTTTTTTTTTCCAGTCCGTCTATCTTTACTGATACGGTTTGAGCGGAGAACTACTGTCAGTAGCTTCGTAATTAACACTGCAGCAAAAGCCACGTTTTGCAGAAGGAGCCGCGAGCGGGAATTAACACATCGGGAAGAGCCCACCTTCGAGCACCCGAACTACAGTTCCCATGATGCCCTCCTTTCAGCTCTGACGCGGCGAAGGGGATGTCGGAACAGCTTCCCGTGAGAGAGGTCGCGAGGGATGGTCGGGGCGGAGGTTTGCAGCCGCGACCTCGACGCTGTGAGAGGTCGCCGGGATGGACGAAGACGGGTTGCCGCTCGTAGGTTCGGGCATCGACCTGACCAAGGTATTGGCGGCTTGGCCTGGTCTTCCGCATGCGTTGAGCGACTCCTGCCTGTCCCGAAAGGCCGCTTCCACAGCCGCCCCTTCCAGCTGGCGTCGGGTGGGGAAGAGGAAGAACCGGGCAAGGGTCCCTGCCCGTAAAAATCAGCTGCTGGGGGCTCGTTGCCCGCCTCCCCCATCCCGTTAGAAGGGCCCCTCCCGGGAGTAAGATTTCAGAGCAGGCCCACAAAGATGTGGAGACTCTAGAAAGGGTACAGAGAAGAGCAACAAAGATGATCAGGGGACGGGAGGCTAAAACATAAAAGAAAAGGTTGCTGGAATTGGGTATATCTAGTACAGGGGTAGGCAACCTCGGCTCTTTTATGACTCGTGGACTTCAACTCCCAGAATTCCTGAGCCAGCTATGCTGGCTCAGGAATTCTGGGAGTTGAAGTCCACGAGTCATAAAAGAGCCGAGGTTGCCGACCCCTGATCTAGTATAATAAGCTGACTTTGTAATAATGCCGCTTGGGGGTGTGTGTGAAAGCCCTAATAAGCAGGCATATACATAGAATGAAGGCTACTGCTAAGCTTGTAAGCCGCCCTGAGTCTTCGGAGAAGGGCGGGGATATAAATGGAATTAAAATAAAAAATAAAAATAAATAAATAATGAAGAGAAGGACGAAGGGGGACATGATAGCAGTGTTCCAATATCTCAGGGGCTGCCCCAAAGAAGAGGGAGTCCAGCTATTCTCCAAAGCACCTGAAGACAGGACAAGAAGCATTGGATGGAAACTAACCAAAGAGGGATGCAACCTAGAACTAAGGAGAAACTTCCTGACAGTTAGAAAACTAACCAGTGGAACAACCTGCCTCCAGAAGTGGTGAATGCTCCAACACTGGAAGTTTTTAAGAAGAGACTGGACAGCCATTTGTCTGAAATGCTATAGGGTTTCCTGCCTGAGCAGGGGGTTGGACTAGAAGACCTCCAAGGTCCCTTCCAACTCTGTTATTCCATTCTATTCTAAATGTGACAGAAAACCATTTCCGTCAGGGAAAGCAGAAGCAAAAAATTTCTGTCGAAGCAAAATCTGTAACAGCCTTGAATGGGGGCTGAAGATTGTAAAGACGACAGACACAAAGAGTTGTGATGGTTATTCTTCACAGTAGTTTAGCTGTAATTATATATCTAGGTAGAGGAGAGAAAACCTCCTTGAGTCATTTCTGAATGGATACCACCTGTAAATGCATTGATTTATTTCTTTATGGGGCTCATATGCTACTCCATTTATTTTTGATTCTGGGTGCTATAGGTAGTCCTTGACTTAGGAACACAATTGAGCCCAAAGTTTACGTTGCATTTGTTAAGTGACTTTTGCTCCATTTTACAACTTTTCTTGCCACAGTTGTTAAGTGAATCACTGCAGGTATTGAGTTAGGAACACTGTTAAGTGAATCTAGCTTCCCCATTGACTTTGCTTGTCAGAAGGTTGCAAAAGGGGATTACATGACCCTGAGACACTGCAAACATAAACGTGAGTCCGTTGCCAAGTTAGGGTGAATTTTGATCGCATGACCATGGGGATGCTGAAATGGTTGTAAAAGTGTGAAAAATGGTCGTAAGCCATTTCTTTCCAGTCCTGTTGTAACTTGGAAAGGTCACTAAATGAACTGTTGTAAGTCGAGGACTACCTCTATATATACCTGTCATCTGTAAATCAGATTGAAACCATTTATTTTATTAAATTTATTAAGTTTATATGCCATCAATCTCATTGTTAAGGTGACACTATATTATAATATTTTTTTAAAAAACAAATCATAAAATACCATAGCATTTATAGGATTATACTGTGTTTACACAGAACATGAATCAAGGAGCCAACCTATTTAGGAGAGAGAATAACATTACAATCTTCCAATACCCACAGCTGATCCAACAGTTTTCATAGTGTTCCTACATTCAAATAAAGTTTGAATAGGAAGAAGTTTCCACTATACATATTCACGGTAACTCATTTATTTATTTATTTATTTATTTATTTAATTGGATTTGTATACCGCCCTTTCCCGAAGGACTCAGGGCGGTTTACAGGGAATTAAAACAGGAAATACAAAAATTAAAAACAATTAAAAAGATTATAATAGTCCCTGAGAGAATAAAAACCCCAATTAAAATTAAAATTAAAATTCTCAGCCTGGGCCAGAGAGCTCGAAGAGCCAGGTCTTCAGGTCCCGGCGGAATGAACGGAGGTCGGGGGCAGTCCTCAACTCCACGGGCAGCTGGTTCCAGAGGGCAGGCGCACCCACTGAGAAGGCCCTCCCCCTGGGCATTACTCATGCCTTGGTCACCTCCAGTTTGGATTACTGCAATGTGCTCTATATGGGGCTACCCTTGAAGACCACCCAGAAATTCCAGCTAGTCCAGAAAGCAGCAATGTGCAAAGTGATGGGGGGGGGCTAGGTTTACTCATGTAACACTTCTGTTGCACAAGTTGTACTGGCTTCTAGTTTCTTTCCAAGTGGAATGTAAAGAGCTAGTCATCTTTAAAGCCCTATATGGCCAGGTTAACTGTGTGAGCGCCTTTCCCTAAGGATGTGTCCATCCTTCCAGATCAGATAGTCCTAATTCCTTCCCTTAAACATTGCCATCTCATGGTATCTCAAAGTGTACCTCTTCTGTGGCAGCCCCTGCCCACTCTTCCCTCCCAGTTCATTTGGCCTCTACTCTCCTGGTCTTCCATAAAGCTTTGAAGACCTGACTTTTTTCCCAAGCACTGCGATGAGTTGTGGCTGCATTTCAGAAATGTGATTTGACTCCAGGTTTTTGTTTTTAATGCATTTAGTCTTTATAGTTTGACGATGGCTTTTATGATGTTTTAACTTTTAATCGGGGGGCCTTGATTATAAGATGGGTGGCTATGTAATTTTCAATAGATAATTAAAATGTATAAGACAACTTTCCCAAATCTGGTGCTTTTCAGATACTAGTTCATATTGTCCAGTTAAATTGATTTGGTGTGTATTTTATGCTAATCAAGCAAACAGCAGGGTAAGGAGAGTTAATATAATGGGTAAACTTACAAAAGTTTGAATCTCTTTTAAGATGCTTTAAATTTAAATTAAACAAAGCCCACAAAATTTTCCCTGAATTATTGTTGTTAGTTGCGAAGTCGTGTCCGACCCATCGCGACCCCATGGACAACGTTCCTCCAGGCCTTCCTGTCCTCTACCATCTTCTGGAGTCCCTTTAGGCTCACGCCTACTGCTTCATTTCCCTGAATAGACAAATCTAAAAAAATTTCCAAAATTTTCACATTGAAAAGATCTTAGTGTTTGATTCTACGAAAGAAAAGAAATCCCAACATATATAACAAGGGGGGGATCTTTGATAAGGCATTCAGTTTGATTGATTAAGCGTTGTGTAATAAATATCTATTGTAAGTAGACTGATCTTTAAAATTGAGCTAATAAAAAATGAAATGGTTTATTACTTCCTTATTTTTTTATTAAAATGGTTGTTACCAATTTCTGTAGAAAAGCTATGACGTGGGAAATTTTGTGTTAATGTGTTTTTCTGCTTATAAATCATTTCTTTTGCAAAGGATATATTAGGCATGCCAGATTAAAGTCAGTGGCTGCTGTGAATTTTCAGTTTGACCATGAACAAATTCCTTACATTGTTTCTCATTAATTACAAAAGCACTAAGAGATGTAGGATATGATTTTTAGCCTAGTTCCTTCTCTGACAGCAGTCTAAAAACAGTGCTGTGAAACTAATATATCTCCAAAATGTTTCCTGTGCCAATTTCAGAATCTGAGGTTTACAACTCTTATTTATTCGGTGTCACTAATAAATAGTTTTGGCTTAGATTCAAAAGTTATTCACTTTTATTTTTTTAAACTTTTGACTGTCTCATTCTTGTGCTCTTCCATGTTTGCATGTATAGGTCTGGTAAAAGAGAATATGGTTATTCAGTTGCTGCAAAAATGACAAACTGCACATTTGGTATATACTTAGTTATAAGTTATAGTTATACTTTTATGCATCATGGAACATTGCTTTGAAATAATAAATTATCACTCAAAGACTTAGCCAGTCTCAGAGTTTGAATGTAAATGTTTGATAGTATGTTTGTTTCATATTGGAGATATATTAAAGAAGCTATTTTGGTGTAGTGGCATCAGGCTAGAAACTGGGAGATCCTGAGTTCTAGTCTCACCTTGGGCACAAAGGCAGCTGGGTGACTTTGGGCTAGTCATTTCTCTTGGTCCTAGGAAGGAGGCAATGGCAAACCACTTGTGAAAAATCTTGTCAAGAAAACAGCAGTGATTTTTCCATGTAATTAACTGATCTTTCTTCGGTATTGTATTTTTTCTATGTTTTATGTAATGCAGGTTCCAGCTATCCAACAAAAGAGAACAGTGGCGTTTCTAAACCAATTTGTGGTTCACACAGTTCAGTTCCTGAATCGATTTTCAACTATTTGCGAGGAGGTAGTACATGCCATACTGTAACTTTCCAACTGTGTATACTACATTTCTCTATAATGCATGCTTGGTACAGAAACAATTTCGTTTCTCATTCTCTACCATAAAAAGGTTAAAAAAAATGGAGAGAAAGAATAATCTGCCAGTGGAAAAAACATGAAAATGTCTCTGTATTCAGAGTAGGCTTTGCTAGGCTTTGGCATGCAATGTTTTGGGGAATATTTCTGGAAACTTGGTTTTCATCCTTTACTGCATTATACAAGAGGTAGTTATCACTTTTCATCACCATGTCACCATATTAATCTTTTTGGAGAAACAATACATTTTTATTTGTGGATATGAAAAATAAATGGAAAATTCAGAGTGTAGAGAGTTAATGTAAGTTTCTGAGGGACTTTTTGTTAGAATTTTGTCATTCTTTTAATGTGTTAACATGACTTTGTCATATTCAGTGATATCTTGAGGTTTTTGTTTCTCTATAAACTCCAAATTGTCCAGGAATGTTGTATTGCTTACCTGTACTTGTCACTAATTAAAAAGAATTCTAAACCATCAATTGGATTTTGCCTAGAAGCCTATTGGGGTTGTCTGTTAAAACCTATTAGATAAATCACTATAAACCTTTTAAGGGTAATTAAGGGTATTCTAAATGTCTTGTGGTGCAATCTGAGCATTCAGGGACGCATAGTTCAATAAGGGCTATCTGCAAGAGTTGACTGCTTTGAATTACAGTTGCTGAGTTAGTGTCTTTTAGTTAGTCTTAAAATTATTTCTTAGCAAAGCTTGATAAAGAAGGATATATATAATCATATGTCAATATGTAACATGTGCGATCATGTTATTTGTTAATGGAATGAATATTAGCATAGTAGTATATGAAATCAGCTGAACATCACAGTGTAATCAGTTATTTCAAACCATCTGCGTAAATAAATAGCACTGACAGGCTCATTGTCTAATATGTTTCGTATTAGACTCCAAAAGACCGAAGCAATAAGTTTGCTTTTCAGGGAGATGGATTGGGGTGATGGGAAAGAGCTAAGTATTACTGGATGGAAAATGTGGAGGAGTTAAACAATGCTGAGGAAATTGTTGAGTAATATTTCTCTTCCTTATTCCCAGAAATTGTCAGCACTTTCCCTCCGTATTCAGCAAATTGAGACTTTGCTCAATATTCTGGATGCAAAGGTTTGTTCCTGATATGCTTCTTTTTATGTGGTAGTTTAAACTTTCGTAAATATATAATTTGTAGGGTAGTGAGGGTAGATTTCATTTAGATCATGATTGTCTACAAACAAAAATGAACACATATTTGTTCAGTATTAAGAAAAGTAAAGAACAGATAGGAAATAGATACATTCAGTAGCACAAAGTGGAGGTAAAAATTTGGACATATGTAAAGTCTGACAGTACTAGCATCATGGAACTACACATTCTGAAACTTTGATAGAAGAGAAATGTTTATCAGATGCTGTATTACTGATGAAAAGTTTGTATGCTCAATATTAAAATATCATTGGTCTGTGATGTGTCCCATCTTCAGTTATCTTCTGTGCCTGGCCTAGAAGATGAGGTCTCAAACACCAGTGTTATGAATGGCTCTGTCTCACAAACGTTGGTGGATCCACAGACAACAAATGTATCACCTAGTGTGGAGGTAAAATGGTTTTTCTAAAACACAATATGACTGTACTCAAAAGTCAAGAAAATCAGAATTATTTGAAAATAACCAAATCATTGGTGCAAGCTGTTTGTTTGCTCTCATTGGTTTTGGGAACTAGCCAAATAATCCAGAAATATCCATCCTTTGATTTGCTACCTTTTGCGTGAACTGGAAATTTAGGCTTGCTTCTCTTTAGATTCAAAAGATTAATGTCCTTTGACTCCAGTTTGACTTCTGGTGACACTTGCCTAGTAAGTCCAATGGGAAAGTAGTTTGCCATTGCCTTTGTCTGGGATGCATCTTCAGTTCCCCACTGTCACCAACTGCCTTGGGGTGCACTAAGATCCCAAGCAGGTCCAACCCTGCATAGCTTTTTGCAGTCAGCTAAGTTATCTTAAAAAGTAATTCTTGATTCATAGGCATCGCTATTCAGGTTTGTATAACTGCTACCCTGGCGGGAGGAGCCGAACAGGCCCAATCAAACTTCAAGTTACTGGTAGAGCTATAAAAAAAATTAACTTAATGTGATGTCCAAATATGGTAAAGTCTAAGGACCTGTGACGACTGATATGCACTGTTTGTTGTATTGCAGACCAGTGTACCTGAGTTGGGGCAACAGAGGACAGATGGAACTAGTGAAAACATCACCACTGTAGCAAAGGATCCACGTTATGCCAGATACCTCAAAATGGTTCAAGTGGTAAGTCACATTTATTTTACCAGGTTTTATCATAAACATTTGGGTTTCTATTCCCTGAAGCTTTCTTTAAACTAAACTTTGTCTTTTGAAGTCAGTTGTGAATGTAGGTTGAATTTTACAAGTTTTTAGCATGGAAATTAGTATAGAAATTGATTTTCTATACTAATTAATATTAGAGACATAAATATTGAGACACAATTTCCCTCTATGTCTCGCTGTTCCAAAAGCACAGTTATCCGTCATTATTAAAAATACAGACTTTTCATTATGTGCCAAATATATATATATATATACTGTATGCACGATCATGAATTACTCTGTCCTGTTTAGTGTATAAAGAAATCTCTCCAATAGTTCCTGTAATTGTTTTAGTCCAACAGTGTTTATTTGTGATAGCCAACTTAAAAATCAGTTTAGCTTTAATTTTCTTCCCATCGGTGCTGGCCATGCTTGTCCCGGAAAACAAGTTGCATTTCGTTTCATTTATTCTATCACATATAATTTGCTTTTGGCTCTATTACTTGCTCACAAATGAACTCCTAGTGAAACAGACAAGCTTTGACTGAGCCAGCGGTTTTCTTTTTAATGTCTTCTGATGCCGAAAAATGTGCAAAATATGAACAAGAGTTCAACTTGAATAAAGTAATGTTTAAAATGAAAATAATCCATAATCCTGGCAAAGTGAAACTAAATGGAATAAATAGGCATATTTTTGTCTAATTCCGTATGAGTGTATCCAACAGCTCCCCTTGGATCAGGTTTCAGTGTAAACCTTTCACATTTAGAAGGATTGTTAGGATATTCTACCAGGCCCCTTTATTGTCTTACACCTTTTCCTCTGCGTTTGGGGTAGCAAATATAACAAATATTGGCCTATTTCAAATACAGGTAGCCCTCAACTTAACAACCACAATTGAGCCAAACATTTCTGTTAAGCGAAACATTTGTTAAGTGAATTTTGCCCTATTTTACGACTTCTTGGCACAGTTGTCAGGTCCATATTTTGATAATGATTTGGAAGAAATGCTCTGGACTTCATACAATCCTAGTATTAATTTTCTAAAGAAATTCTAAGTCTTTTCAGGCTTCTGAATGAGCCTGGGGAAAAATATGCTGCTATTTGTGGGCATTCAGTATGAAGCAAAGAGATGCTCATATGAGGGCCCGAATGCTTCTGAATCTTTTTCAAAGCAAGGAGAGCTCTAATAGTTTGACCACAGAGAAATGAATCTGATTCTAATCTAATAACCAAAGAATTGGTTTTACTACAGTTCCAGTAAAAATTTGAAGCAGTGTTGGTAATGGTAGATATTCATGTGGAGCTGTTATCAAGATGAGTGCAATAAGTTCAAATGTTTGGGGTAAACTTCAGAGTAAAAGCAGAAGAGCTCTCTGTAGCAGTAACCAAGTCAACGCAGAGCCTTAGGAAACAGAACTTTCCATTTTTAAATTGATACATAATGCAGTAGTTCTCTGTGTAAAGGTGGGCCTGGAAGTAAATGACCTTTCATTTGGAACAGTGTCTCCACCTGTTTCATAAATCTTAAGCTAACCTTTAAGTAAGGCCTAGAATATAATTTTCGTACATTAGTCATGTGATACAATTCCTTTAATATTTAATTATCAATCACGTTAGCATTATCTCTCTGTTTGATAAAATTATTGGCAAGTAAATAACTTTCGGTGTTTCATCTTACCCATTCCATCCTTCATATTATCCTTGACAGTTTCTGGGATTAAAACATTTGATCTCTTCATGGTCAATTATTTTAACATTTCCATTCCTTGCAATAGACATTTGATGTTGGTCATTTTGATGTTCAGAAAGAAGCCAAATTCCTTGCTTTCTTCTTTAATCCTTTTGATCAGATTCAGGGCTTCTTTGGTATCTGAGAGGAGTGTTGTGTCATCAGCATATTGCCACCCTCCTTGCTATATCATGAATCAGTTCGCATCTCCATATGTTGTTTGCACAGTAGCTTCCTGATTTGTGTACAGCAACTGCTGCAGTTTGACCAATTAGGACCCTCAACCTGTCATGATCAACACAATCAGAGGCTTTCTTATACTCAATAAAGCAGATTATAGATATTCTTTTGATATTCTTGAGACTTTCCCATGATCCCATGTAGATTTGCAACATGGGTATGAGTTGTACAACCTCTTCTGAAGGCAGCTTGAACACCTGTTAATTCCCTTTCAATGGTTGGTGCCAGAAATTCTTGTGTGATCTTAAAGAAAATCTTACTAGGTTGGTAGGATGTCGGCAGTTGTGCAGTAATTGGAGCAATCCTTGGAGTCACCCTTTTTTTGGCAATGGAATGAACACTGATAGTTTCCAATTCTGGAGCCATCTGTTTGGTGTTGAAAGTATCTTGTATATATGCATAATTAAAACATATTAAAATACTTGATTTTATACATGGCTTATTTAACTATGCCAAAAAATCCTTGTAAGGCTTCCCCTCCTGCTTCAAAAAGTTATGTTGACCTTATTAATAAACCATTTTTCCCATGGTTATTTCCACGGTGGTATAACTTGAGATATCTGTTTATCAACATATACTTCACTGGAGAATTCTGAAATGACAATTTCCTTTAAAGTTCTTTCCTTTTACAATTTTGTGGGGAATTTTCAGCTTTAGATTTGTGATTCTCTTCCCCAGTAAAAATGGTACACTGTTTACAAATGGAAAATGTTTACATAATAACATCATGTAACATTTTCCATTTGTAAGACATAAGAAAGAAGTTCTGAATAATAGAGCACTGCCACCAATACAATTTAGTCTTTGTATTTCAGGTTACATTTTCCATTGCAAAATTGTGTGCTAACCGTAATGACAACTCTGTAAATTCCCACTCTTAAACTGCTGAGTTTAATTGTTTTTATTGGAGATAGCTAGTTTTATATTAGGGCAAAGAGCTTCAAATACAGATATGTAAGGGAAAATATTAAATCATCACATCAGCATGGCTATTGCCGTGTTAGTCTTGACCACTCTATTGCTTTCCTCAGTGACACCAGTACAGAGAAACTTCTCTGAACATTAAGTTTTTACTCTCTTCTTTGTAAAATATTGTACTTACCTTGGCCCAAAGTACTTGGGTTCCATGCCAAAACCAACCAAAATCAAGGTCTCTTACATCTTTGCAGACCTCCAATAAACCTTGGAAATAAGTCCCCCTCTCTCTCTCTCCCTCTCCCTCTCTCTCTCTCTCTCTCTCTCTCTCTCTCTCTCTTTTCAAAAGAATGTTCTATTTGAACTTTGTCAGCAGAAACATGGGAATAGCTTCCCTTCGAACATCTCTAGCAGAGATCTTTGACTTCATATTGTTCCCGTGGATGGATGTTGTGCTGCTAGAATTCAGATAGGCCTTTCTGAGTTGAGCACCATTTTCTTAGAAATTGTAGGGGAAAGCTAAATAAAAGTAGCTTATCAAAATTTCTTTGAGAGAAAATATGCTGTAAAATTAGTGAAAGTAATTGCTGAGAATAGTTGAACATTATATGCTATCATTGATACAATGATATTTATTTATTTTTTTATTTCTGGGACTTATATGCCGCCCTATCTCCCGAAGGACTCAGGGTGGCTAACAACAATAAAAACAACAATACAAAAGTTAAAAGAAATTAAATAAACAGCCCCAAAATAAATTAATTAAACAATTAAAAATTAAAACATTTTAAAAACCCGTCGTCAATCCAGGTCAGCCTGATGAAAAAGGAAAGTTTTGAGGTCGCGGCGAAAGGACCGGAGATCCAGGGCCATCCGGAGCTCAAGGGGGAGTTGGTTCCACAGGGATGGCACTCCCACAGAGAAGGCTCTCCCCCTGGGGGTAGCCAGCCGACATTGTCTGGCCGACGGCACCCTGAGGAGGCCCTCTCTGTGTGAGCGCACTGGGCGATGGGAAGTCATCCCCAGCAGCAGACGGTCCTGCAAATATCCCGGGCCTAAGCCATGTAGGGCTTTAAATGTAAGTACCAGCACCTTAAATGATATACTATCATTGATACTTTCTATTCAGATGGTAGTTTACCTTTGTAACATGAAAGGATACAGTATTGATAATGTGTAACCTTCACATAAATACAAACACAAGAATGGTCTAGATTGTCATCTAAATCAGGAGTCCCCAACCTTCAGTCTGCTACTGGGCCATGACCTACTACTGGTCCGTCGCCTACTGGCCACTGGGCTGCAGAACAGGCTGGCCAGTGCGTGTACATGTGTGCGCGCACTCACCCCCACTCATGCTAGCGCTGCCACCGCTATGCAAACGGGGTGCTACACAGCAAAAATAGGGTGCTACTGCTATGCAGACAGGGCAGCGCGTGGTGTGAAAACTGGGTGGCGCATGGCACAGAAATGGGAAACAGGCAGTGCACAGCGTGCAAACAGGTGGTGCAAAAATCGGGCGGCGCATGGCATGAAAACAGCAAACCGGGCAGCGCATGGTGTAAAAACCAGGCAGCATGTGGTATGAAAACCAGGAGGTGCACAGTGCAAATACCGGGTGATGGGCAGTATAAAAACCAAATGGGCAGTGCAAATACCAGTGTGTATGTGTGAAAACCAGGTGGCAGGTGGTGCAAAAACCGGGCACCATGCAGCACAAAAATGGGACGATGCCAGCGCCCAAGCAGCAAAACCGGCGTGACGCTAGAAAGTATCACATGGGCGCTAGCACCACCCCATTTGCATTGCATCTGCTTGTGTCCCTGTTTGTGTCCGTGCGTGCACACGCACGTAAAATGCTTCTCTCCCCCTTTGTTTCTGGTCCGCAAACCAAGGCCTCTGGAGGCCTCTGATTTAAATTTAAGATTTAATGAGAAGCTAGATTATTTTTTTTTTTTACTAACTGCAACTAGCCAACTGTATTGGAAAGGATAGTTCCACTATGTGTCTTCTAGTGTAGGTGCATTTCAGCTATGGAACACAAGATTATTCTGTCAGGTCAGGTCAAGATTATTCTCTGCCTGGAATCTTGCTACTGCTGCCATTTTCTTACACAATCAAACTGGTTCCAGTGATGGCATAGCTTCTATTGTATTGTCACATCAGTTGGAAAATAAAGTTCTGGTTGTTTTTTGTTTTTGTTTTTGATTTTTTAAAATGGTGCCTTTGAACCATGTCTCATGGTGAAATAAACAGTATTGTTCATTTGCTGTAAATATATCTTAGATAAAAATACTGCTACATGATGCTTGGGAACACAAGTAGTATTCTTGGTGGAGCCTTGGTAGAGCAGTGGGCTAATGCCTCCTTAAGTAACACCAGCTGCCTGCAATTAGGTTCGCGTCCCACCAGGCTCAAGGTTGACTCAACCTTCCATCCTTCCGAGGTAGGTAAAATGAGGACCCAGATTGTTGGGGGCAATAAGCTGACTTTGTAAAAATGTCGCTTGGGGCCCCCCGAAAGCCCTAATAAGCAGGCACATACATAGAATGAAAGCTGTTGCTAAGCACGTTGATTTGTGCTTCTTAGATTGTAAGCCGCCCTGAGTCTTCGGAGAAGGGCGGGATATAAATGGGATTAAAAAAAATTGCATTGTGCCACTATAATGATGGATTAAGTGATCCTGTCATCTCATCTAACCTGGTGGCTTTCAGATCTCTAAGACTATTTTAAAAGGTTGAAATGATAGTAGGATCTTGGGAAGAAATTAGGTTGAATTTTGGTCTATTACTTATTTGTAGCGTGGCCATTTCGTACTGTCCTTTCTGCATTAGCTCTTTGATTTACCTTGGCTTCACTTCTGTGATCATCTTGCCAAATTCCAGCTGCTTTTACAGTGATACTTAATTTTGTCCCATATCATGCAACAGTTATAAGTAGTGCCTGAAAAGCAGTACTGAGCTTCTTGAAAGATTTACTTGAATGTATCCAATGTCTATCATACTGGGATTTTTTTAAAATTTAAGGCTAGTCTGTCTTTATGGATCCTGGATTAAATTGTTCAGAATTGTTTTTAAATGGAAAAGTATATCCCTTTTTTTGTATGACTGGGTTCCATCATAGCTGCCATTAAACTCTTGCAGCATAAGCAACAGGTTGGACAGGGTGCCTATAAATCAATCAAAACAAAGTTTGTCACTGGTAATCTAAGTAATTGTATCCATCCAGGGCTTCTTTCTTAAAAGTTTTTATTGATGCTTATGTTTGGAGTGCATCTGCTATGTTCTAAGTTCTGTCATTTATTTTTTTTTTTTGCTTCCCTAGGGTGTTCCTGTTATGGCAATAAGAAACAAAATGATTTCTGAAGGATTAAACCCGGATCTTCTTGAGTAAGTAGCAATATCTGTTTTGCTTAAACATTATTTACATGGAACCTAAATGGAGCTGATATTTGCATGCATTGTCCCAATTCCCAAGATTTCTCCTGAGGTAATACAGTCCTCAGAAGAACAAAAGTTGTACAGCTGTGCCCAACCGGTTGAGAAATATTCTCTTGAATTATGTGGAAATAGGAATAGTAGTTTGAATTTATGAAGTGTTCTTGGAAGGCTCGGTGAGCCTGCCAACAGCTCTATGAAATCAACCAATGAAGTTAACTGAAAGTTGACCTAAACTAAGCAATATGTGAACTTGGCACCTTCCAATTTGCTTATTTAAGCCATTTCACAATACCAGTTATCTAGCCTTCCTGGATTTTACATCCAGAGAAAAACCTTTTATATAATAATTCCCTCCACTGTATTGCCATACAGATGCTTTTCTTGCTTAGTGAGCATTTTATCGATTAATTTCATACAGTTGATGATTGTAGGTAGGTGGTGACCTGATTCACACAATATGCTACATCATAATGTTATTTGTTTGGCTTTAAATTTGTTATGTACAGCAACATTCCCCAACCTTTGCTGTTTGGCAGCCTGGCTGGGAGGGGAAAAGGGAACTGGGCCACGTGAGCAATGGGTTGGCACGCATACTCATGTAAGTTGATCCGTGTGCAAGCACACATGCACTCTAGCCGGCCATTCAACTGGCCCAATTCTAAATAGGCCACAGCCCAGTAGTGGGTCACAGCTCAGGGTTTGGGGACCCCTGATTCACAGTATAATTACATTTATAATGTAATTTATAAATATCACTTAACATATTGTATGAGCCCAGGCTGTTATCCAATTTCTCAGGTCCAGAAGTCATTTTCCACCTACAGTAGTGGCCAAAATTGTGGAAACCTTTTGGGAAAAGTGTACAGTAGAAATGCCACCTTTGGTTAAGTTTCCACCAATTTTTCTTCCAATTTCTTTATAACTGTAGCCTTGTTCACTTAATAATACTACTTTACATCGCTTTCTGGGCAACCAGTCAACTCTTTGCACCATTGCTTTAATTTTATTACATTTTACAAGCTCACTAAATGAAAGAACACAAAAAAACCCAACCAACTTGATAGCGATCACATAACACACTGACAAATGTCCTCCTCTCAGCTTCAATACATGACATCAGAAACTGAATCCTACTGTGATCTGATTGGCTCATTCCCAAAGCAAGATGACACCTGATTGGCTCTCTAAACACTCATGCTCATTGGCTACAATCAGATGAAGGAAAGCTACTTGATATCAACCTAAGCAAGTTGTGCTTCCTTTTTCTGGTTATTTGGCTATAACTTTTCATAGAATACAGTATAGTTAATTGAACAAACTTTGTTGCATTACGTTCTTGATTAAATTCTCTTTCCATTGATATATAATTTTATGGTACTACTCCCAAAAAAAAGTGGTGTTATTAGCCATCAAACCTCAAAAATACACTTTTCACAAAAGGTTTCCACAATTTTGGCCACTACTGTATATGAAGCCACTCTTCTAGGTTCCAAATGCCTGAGGACTTAAAGCTCACATTGTTGAGATATCCTGCCTTTTTGTTTCAGAACGCCAGATGCTCCAGTGCCTGCATGGGGAGATGAGACAAATGCAGGAGAAAGTTCTGATAGTGAATCTTCATTTAGCGACTAATGATGTTGTCCTTGGTGGGAAAATATTTCACTTTTCCTTAAAAGCACTGTCTAGTCTTTCTCTCTGTTAAATGCTGATGTACAAACTTGTAACACGCTTTCCTGAATTTCTTGAGCCATACGAGGTATTCTCTAAAAGCAGCAGCTTTGCACAGTAATATATTCATTTTGTATAGAACGTAGACTGAAAGCCCAGTTCAGTAAAACGGTCATTACGTTATATAAGATGTGGTGTCTTTGACTTGGGTAAATGTTGTCCTAAGAATATTCAGGGTGAAGCTGAAGATGGGACTGGACTCATACCTTTCCATCTAAATAATGCCACCCTGGTTAACTTTGGATAGTAGATAATCTTGTAAATTACAAGGATTATTTTTATGTTTATTCCTGGTAACTGTTCAGAATTCATTGAATGCTGATCCATGTCTCCATGGTGTAGAATTCAAAGCACCATACTCTGCCTTTGGGATAAGTGCACACATTTCGTTTGTTCCATGATTTAAGAGTTGGAAATGGGAGTGACAGGAAGAAGGACAGGACAAAAGGGAATGCCGTTTGTTTGAAATGAACGGGCATCATTTTGTTTTGGCAAGCCACTAGATGTTGTTATACAGCCTCTCATTTTTTTTCTTACAATATCCATTTACCATCATTTGCAAATATAACCTTTGGATAGTAGCAGATTGTATCACTGTTATCCTGCCTGGCAAAGCATATGTGGTCTTTCCTTGTTATAAAATTTTCTTCTTGAGAATTACAGTGAATTCAGTATACAGAAGATGTAAAATATATAAAAATGAACAAATTCTGAACACTGTTAGAAAGACATAATTTCCTAACTTTTCACGTGATAACAAAGTACTGATAAATTGAAGGAAAATTATAACTAAACAACCCACAACATTACATTATTTCAAAAGTCTGCCATTTACTCATCAGTCTTTTTCCAAAACCCATTAGTCTTCTTATAGAGAAACTTACTAAAGAATGATTAGAGAGGAGAGATATCTTTCTAGATTTTTTTTAAAGAAAAAATTACTAGGCCCCTTCATGTATTAAACAATGCATATATTTTCAGAGTTTGGCAAATTTCATCAATCATATTAATTTCACTAAAGACCATAATAGATTTTAAGTATTTTGTAAGTGTGCAAATATGAACCACATTTTCACAAAGTGCTAAACCTGAATCTGATAGAATGCATTAAAATATAAGAAGCAGATATTTGACACACCCCGTCTCCAATATTTTATTGTGCTCTGTTTCTCCCAAAAATAGAAAATGTTTTCAGTATTGTTAATTATCTCTGAGCTGGAAGTCCTAATTAGTCATTAAAAATATATTCTGGCATTTGAAATGTACAGTACTTACAGATCCTAGTTTGTTTGAGAGTCTGGTTGAAATCTATCCTTATTCTCACCCCTCCTAATGCATTTCTGGCTACTGAAGTATCTTCTGTGATCAAGAGAAACCAAGAATGAACTGGTGTGCTGTAACGTGCATATGAACAAAAATCCAAAATAGTTTATGGTTTTTGCGTTTATGTTTCTTCACTGGAACATTTAAACCCAATGCATTACTATTGTTCCATTCCATCTGTCCTGACTGCTATTAGATATGACTTTTCTACTTGGAATAAAATAAATGTTATTGAAGCGTCCCTCAGACTGTCTTTCTGCATCACCCCGCCTAAATTTGTTTGAGGCCTACTAACACATCCTCTATATAACAGAAGCCAAGATGGCCATTATGTTGCAATATCGAAGTTCAAGGAATCTCTGAAGTACGGCCTTCTTAGTTAGCAGAACTGTAGTCCTGGCTCTGAACTGCAATCTCTTGCTAAATGGGTTGGGACAAAGTATCCCAATTTAGTCTTGGCTGGAAGCGCTACCTGTTTCACAAAAATGGCATCTTGTTTCAGGAAACAAATCTAAAAGTATAATCTGTGATACGTTTATATAAACTAATATGATTTGCTGCCTAATAAAATGCACATTATAACCTAAGGCAACTGGAACTTAACTTTGTATTTGAAACTAAGCATTTGTAATTAAAATTACATTTTGTAATTTAAAATGGTGGTTCTATTGCTACATGTAGATTTTCCTTGGAAATAACGAGAGAAATTTAAATGCATAAATTGCATTGCTATAGATTGTATTGCAACAAGAAACAAATTGTTCTCCAATAGTTATAAAATTATTAAAATGTAACTTATAAGTAATATAGTAACACATGTGCTTCTTTAATACCTTAAATCAGTAGCAAAGCAATAATTATGTTTAAAAGACAAGCAAGTTCTAATTAAATTTTATTTTTAAAAAAACACATTTCAGGTTAAGCTTTTATTTGGTCTCAGTAAGAAAACTTAATTTTTTTCAGTGAAATGCTACATTTGACTTAGAGGTTAGTAAAAACAAAGTTGTAATTATTTTTCCATTCTCTGCCTGAAAATCTGTCCATAAATTCCAGAGAAGAATCCCTGCTTTAGATCTATAGAGCAGAGCTTTTCAACCAGTGGTACGGGTACCACCTGTGGTAGATTGGCACCTGGCAGGTGGTACGCAACCATCCTAGAAAAGTGGTAGCGGGGGACGGGAATGAACTGAACCAGTGGCAGCACCGCACAAGCCTGAGCGAAAGACGGCTGGAGCTGCAGGGCTGTCAGGGCTCAATGGAAGCGCCAGGATCAGCACCAGGTTCCAGCTGGAGCTCGGCGCTGATCCCGGTGCTTCTGCTGAGCCCAGAAGAAGCGCCAATCAGCTGGAATGTTGCAACATCTCCAGGGTCTTGCAATTTACATTCAAATGCTTGGCAACTGATTCATATTTATGACAGTCACAGTGTCCCAGGGTCATGTGAAGTGACCAAAACCTGCTGCAACTACCCAGCAGACAAGGGGGGAATAAAAACCAAACCCCCACTCCACCCCCGCTGCCAATCCTCAACAGAAATGCTCACAACAATGAAAACTTCGGACAGGAGGAAGAGTGCCGCCGTGCAAGCAGGCAGGTGTCTTGCTCGGCTGTGGCTTGGGGGGCACTTTTTTCAGTGCCATTGTAACTTCAAACAGTCACTAAGCAAACTGTTGTAAGTCAAGGACTGCCTGTACTACTTCACTTTTTTCCTTTTTTTTTTTGGTCAAGTTTTTGACACCTTGCTAGGCCTCTGGTGGTACTCGGATGTTGCCATATCCTAAAAGTGGTACAATGGGTGAAAAGGTTGAAAAGCCCTGCTATAGAGCCCCAAACAACCTACAATGGCCAAATTCATGTTATTCATTTTCTTAGTAGTTTATCCCATTTTGTGGGCACACACAATCCATTGAATTGTATACTAGCCAAAAGGGATTGTGGCATGTGTTCATACAACGTGTTAGTTTCTTTAAAAAAAAATGCAAAGCTTAAACATGTTGCACAATTTTATCCATTTGAATTTTAACAGACCTAGTTCATCCTGTATATTACAACCTATTGCCACACCCACCCACCCCTAATCTACAGTAATTCGTACATAAACCCAAGTTTTTTTAAAAAAAAAACACCTCAGTTGGATATTGTAATGGTTTTCCTAACTGAAACTGGAGAAACTGATTATTATAAAGAGAAAGGTTTTCCTGCTGAAAAATAATAAGAGTTGACTCTTATGCTATTTTTCAACAAAACCCTTTTTCTCTTTAGGTAATTGTATCAGGTTAACCAGGACACTTAAAATTGTGCTGGAAAATAAATAACATTTTGCCTAACAGGGCTAATTGAGAATTAAAACCATAAATAACCCACCATAACAATCTGGAGAAAGTCTGCTGTTATGTTTGGTCTGCCTTTACACACAAAACAATGCTCACAAAGCAATTTCATGTCAGTAGTGGAGAAAATAAAACTAGCTATCCTGGATTTTACTAGAGCTATCCCACTAGCTTTAAACATGCAGTCTTTGATTGTGAGAAGTGGGGGGTAGAACAGCCAAATGTATTTATTTGATTTGATTTTTATCCCACCTTTATTATTTTATAAGTAACTCAAACAGTGAACATACATCATACTCTTTCCTCCTCTTTTTTCTCACAACAACCCTGTGAGATGGGTTGGGCTGAGAGAGCGTGACTGGCCCAAGTCTTTCATAAAAGCCCAAGACCAGCTTTCACGCCTAAAGCAAGACTAGAACTCACAGTCACCTGGTTTCTAGGGCAGCACCTTAACCACTACACCAAACCAGCCAAACAACTGTGCAGAAGATCCTTTTTGTTTATTGTATTGGTTATCCACCAAATAGCCAAAGTTTTCTGGGATTGCTTAAAAACACTCTACTGTATATTGTATAATTATAACATAATTCATATAAAGATTGCCTGAACAGAATGAAACATTTCCCCAAAATTCAAGGACAAAGCATGAAGGACAACGTGAACAGAATTACCCACTTGCCAATTATCATGAAGGAAGGAAATAATAATAATAAACCTTTATTGTCAAAGTACAACATGTGTACATTGAGATTAGCTGAGCCTCCCCCCCGTGCTCTCTCCCCCCAACACACAGTGACGACAAACCCTCCATCCCACCACACCATGTGAACCAACTACACCACACACCGGCCTCCCAAGTCAATTCTGCATAAGATTATGTCCCATTTAAAAGCCTAACAGCCCACGGATAAAAGCTATTTTTCAGCCTGTTGGTACGGCTGGCTATGTTCCTATATCTCCTACCGGAGATATAGCCTTTCTGCCAGCTATTTAAGTAGAAATAAAAGTCCCTCCTGCATGCTACTGACCTCAAATATTTTTCAGTGCATTAATTTACGTCATTGTTTTGGTACTTTATAACAATTACATTGCACTGTTCTTCCCTAATGGACCAAAATGATTTAAAAACCAAAAATATTACCAGATTGGCTATATCTTTCATTAAAGCTACAACAGGCCAAGATAAATGGAAAGTGAATAGTTTTCCCTTCCATGTTTTTTTCCTTTCAGCTAAATAAGTTCATTAATTATAAAGATATTGAGAAGTCATCAGATTGCTTCAACTGCTTAGTTCAGGTTGGCACTGTTAGAATCTTTCATGGAACCTTTGAATTGTTCAATGAAAGATCAAATGGGATTTTTTAAAATATATATATATAAACAGCATTATGAACTACTGAAAAAGTCTTTTACCATCTGTTGGAATGAGATTGGATAGATTTATATGAAGATTTAAAAATAAAAGATGTTAAGCCTATTTCCCCCAAAATATCATTGATTACTTGACCTACATTGGAATACGTGTGTAACAATTGGGCCAATTTATAAAGAATATTTTATACTCTCATAAAATTTATGTGAACTTTAACTGTTCATCCCTTCTCAAACTGGTAAATTTAGCACTCATGTAAAGCCAGAGATTCTTTATCATTTTAACATATGACATTTTCTAAGGAAAATTCAAAACATTTGAATGCTTAACATTAAAAATATAGTATGAGAGGATTTTTTCTCAAGTTCAAATTTACAAATATGAATGGGGAATGATTTCCCTTTTTTTCAGTAATTCCTTTATAGAATGTGATAAATACATCAGCAGTGCAACACTTACTGTATAGTTGAGAAATAGCATGGATTTCTTTATCAATAAAATTTGGTTGCAACCAAAATAATAAATCTGATGTAGTAACCTGTAATTATATAGCAGAGCTAGAAACCCCTTCATAGATTACTGCCTTGTCGTGGCAAAGGGGCTTGCGTAATTCAATGAAGCTATGAGCTATGCTGTGCAGGGCCATCCAAGATGGGCAGGTCATAGCAGAGAGTTCTGACAAAACATGATCCACTGGAGAAGGAAATGGCAATCCACTCCAATATCTTTGCCATGAAAACCCCATGGACAGTACCAAAAGGCAAAAAGATATGACGCTGGAAGATGAGCCCCTCAGGTCAGAAGGCGTCCAATATGCTACTGGGGAAGAGCAGAGGGCTAGTACTAGTAGTGCCAGAAAGAATGAAGCGACTGGGCCAAAGCCGAAAAGACGCTCAGCTGTGGATGTATCTGGTGGTGAAAGGAAAGTCCGATGCTGTAAAGATTTATTCTCCATAGGAACCTGGAATGTAAGATCGATGAATCAAGGCAAGCTGGACGTGGTCAAAAAAGAGATGACAAGACTGACCATCGACATCTTAGGAATCAGCGAACTAAAATGGACAGGAATGGGTGAATTTAATTCAGATGACCAGGTATACTACTGTGGGCAAGAATCCCTCAGAAGAAATGGAGTAGCCTTCATAGTCAATAAAAGAGTAGGAAAAGCAATACTGGGATACAATCCCCCAAATGACAGAATGATCTCAGTTTGAATCCAAGGCAAACCATTCAATATCACAGTAGTCCAAGTCTATGCCCCAGCCACCAGTGCTGAAGAGGGTGAAATTGACTGGTTCTATGAAGCCCTACAGCACCTTATAGAACTAACACCAAAAAATGATGTCCTTATCATCATGGGGGATTGGAATGCTAAAGTAGGAAGCCAAAAGATAAGCAGAATAACAGGCAAGTTTGGCCTTGGAGGACAAAATGAAGCAGGGTACAGGCTGACAGAATTTTGTCAAGAGAATACGATGGTCATAGCAAACACTCTTTTTCAACAACCCAAGAGACGGCTCTACACATGGACATCACCAGACGGTCAACACAAAAATCAGATTGACTATGTGCTCTGCAGCCAAAGGTGGAGAAGTCAGTAAAAACAAGTCCAGGGGCTGACTGTGGCTCAGACCATGAGCTTCTCATTGCAAAGTTTAGGCTTAAACTGAAGAAAGTAGGGAAAAGCTCTAGGCCACTCAGGTATGAACTAAATCATATCCCTGATGAATTATACAGTAGAGGTGACAAATAGATTTAAGGAATTAGATCTGATAGACAGAATGTCTGAAGATCTAAGGACAGAGGTTCACAACATTGTACAAGAGGTAGCAACTAAAACCATCCCAAAGAAAAAGAAATGCAAGAAAGCAAAATGGCTGTCTGAGGAAGCTTTGCAAATAGCTGAGGAAAGGAGGGAAGCGAAAGGCAAGGGAGAAAAAGAAAGATACACCCAATTGAATGCAGAATTCCAGAGAATAGCTAGAAGAGATAAGAATGCCTTCTTAAATGAACAGTGCAAAGAAATAGAAGAAAACAATAGAATAGGGAGGACCAGAGATCTCTTCAAGAAAATTGGAGAGATGAAGAGAACGTTTCATGAAAAAATGGGCATGATAAAGGACCAAAATGCCAGGGACCTAACAGGCGGAAGAGATTAAGAAGAGGTGGCAAAATTACACAGAACTATACAAGAACGAGCTTAACGTTCCTGACAACCATGATGAGGTGGAAACTCATAGCATGGTGATACTTTGAGGGCCATAGATTCTCCATCCTGGATCAAGAGATTGATTTCAGGCCATGATAATCACAGTAAATTAAATTTCATTTAAGCCTTCCCTCACCCCATCACTTTAAAACAAGGGTAAAATGTGGGATTAGGTTACCTAAAAATGCTGTGTGCATGTATGATTTTTGTTCTGCCATAATGGTAATTTAAAGATACTATATATTACCACAGGTGGGAAACTAGTCAGAGATGAGTGCCAGTTAAGTCTAGACTGCTCACTTTTAATGTGTTATTCTTTGATGTGGTGAAAAAGTGTCCCCAGAAATATGTAGTAAATTGACTCCTTACTGAGTTTGAATGCACTAAATTCAAACTTTGTTCCTGAAAAAGCCTCTCTCATATATCCCTTCTTATGTACCAATATAATAAGTGAAGATGAAACAATTCTTTCATGATTCAACCTCAGAGGACTGTGGATTCAGCCACAGGCTAATTTTGTATTGTACTAGTTGTATTAGGAAGCATCTGCATTCTTCCCAAAGAAACTGATGTATTAATTTACCCTTTACAGCAGTGTTTCTCAAGCTTAGCAATTTTTAAGATGGATGGACTTCAACTCCCAGAATTCCCCAGCCAGCAAGGCTAGAATATGGCTGGAAACTGTTTAATTTATTTTTTAAATCTTTTTAATTTCATATTATTGTACTTCCATTGTTTATTTTTATTGGTTTATTCCTTTGCTATTGTTATGCTTACATTTTAAATCATTTTTTTCCATTTTATTGTGCTAAGCCACCCATAGTAGCCCTATGGCAAGATAGGCAGCAAAAATGTTTAACAAATAAATAAATACACCATGAATATTAACAAACCATCAAAATTTTCTTTTACTGGAGAACTCCTGAAAGAAGGGATGTTTTGCTAAGGTTTACATCAGTGGTTCTCAAACTGTGGTCCATGGACCCCTGGGGGCCACAATGTCATCACAGGGTGTCAGCGAAAGCTTGAAGAAATGTTATGATTTAAATCTTGAGTTAAGTTTTGGTGGTACATGGCCATGGTCTGTGGCCACAAAAATATTTAAAAGGGGTACTTGGTGAAGAAAAGGTTGAGAACCACCTGTTTACATTACCAGTATCACTCCTTTCAAATCATATCAGAGCACCCCCTTATGATTTTGATGGCATCTAGACTAGGCATGGTTCAAAAACAATATATATTTCCATATACAGGACTGTCTTGCAGAATAAAAACCATGACAGCACATGAGCTAAGCAGTAATATAATCTGAGTGTTTAAAAGAAAGGTTAAGTTCAAGTAGGAAACCCAAACGTGCTTTCCAAAAGGCAACTGGACTTTCTTTGTTTATTCCTTGAAGACATTTTGCTTCTCATCCAAGAAGCTTCTTCAGAACTGAGAATGAGAATCTTCATAGACATCAAGAAGGAAAGAAACCCAGAAGATTAAATGTACAGGCAGATATATAATTGTGACCAAAATTGGGCTCTTTATTAAATGACAGGACTGATCCAGAAGCTAATAGATCAGGGACAACCAAAAGGTTTGTCAGAAGTGTAAGGGTAATGCTATAAGGCAGGGGTGTCAAACCGCGGGCCGAATGCATCATGCCAAAACCGCGCCCACCCCATTGCTGACAATGGAAAAAAAGTCGAGATATGTCACATCACATGACATTGTGACATTGACACCCCTGCTATAAGGGACAAAGCAATACTTTTTTTTACAGATTTCTTGGTCACAAGAAGGTAACTGCAGGTAGAAAACAATCTCTTGCTGAAATTCAGGGATTCTAAATAATCTGCTATATGAGACACAGGTTAAAGAACTGCTGTGAGAAAATATCTGCTCCCACTCCAAATTATTTTCACTCCCATTCTCCAACATATGTTCTCAGGTTGAGAAGCACTGCATTAGAGGTTTGCTTTCTCAACTGTTCTTTTTCTCCAGCAGTTCCCCTTGTATGACTTCTTATGCAGTTGACTGGATTTTATTATTCCCACAACAAACTGGATGGAGTTAGTTTAACCCTGTGTGTAACTGGGTCAGCCTGGGGCTAAATTTTATCTTGCCGGAGTTAGTTGGCTGGGTCAATTAACTGCTTTTTCATATTCTCACACAACACTCTAACCCCAATATTGGCCCAATTAAGCCTGCTTTTGCCAATATTATTGTGTTTCCCCACAACAGAAAATCTTGCCAATCTCCAAGGACTGAGATGTATCAGCTGGGTCTTAGAAGTTTGTAAAAAATATATATTCGTAGAAGATATACATACATACATACATACATACATACATACATACATACATACATACATTAAGCCATGCTTAAGATAGAGATGTCCAACCAGCAGCACAGAATTAATACAGTACTAAGCTCAATTACAAAACCAAATTGCAGGAGAAAGATTCAGCTACTATGGAGGAATGTTACTTTCTGCCACCATCTGTGCCTTTCTGAACAGATTACACTGAGGAATATGGCCATCAACAGACACAAAAAGTTAATCACCCCAGATTTAGGTTTTTATCAAACTTTTTTATATAGAGCAGAAACTGAGTAGGTCAGTCTCAAGTTTTGCAAGAAGCACATTTAGTTAGCCTAAGCACTTTGTTCAAAAGGCTGCATACATAATAAAGGTCAGTAAAAAAACCCTCTGCCTACCAATTTAGTGTGATTGGATAAGAGGTCAGGTGTGTGTTTTCCATATGTATTAGTATGTCAGATCTTTGGGGTTTTAGGACAACAATATTGCTCAAAAAATCATTGAAGTAGGAAGAGCTACTGAAGCTATTGACTGTCTTTTCAATCTTCTCACCACTGCCAACCACTTTGATTTCAGGAATGTTGGAAAGAAACTTTCCAGTGAAGTAATAGAAATGATTTGAGGACTGTGAACCAAAGTTAGAGCAATCTCAGGAAAATGCTGAAATGTATTACTACTTGTTCCAGCTGATGAAGCAACAGCATCATCTGCTCTTTGCAACAATAACAGCTAGTCAACAACAATTAAAAGTATGTGCCAGTTTGATGCAGTGGCAGTAATGCTAATTCCTGTTCTAATAACAAAACTTTTTTCCCCCTAGTTTTTGATTAAGTTTTCATTTTTGAGCCATCTAAACATAACATGCTGAATTTTTCATTTCACAATTTGCCTTCCCATGACCTTATGGAATACCCTACATTTAAGTAGCCTGTTTAATGAAAGACATCCTGATGTTTTTGCCAATTCCCAATTACATTAAGTACTCATAGGGGATTTAATATATTTAACTGTGGATAAAAGCAACCCACCTTTTAGATACACAGATATTCTGATTGAACTTGACTTTTAAGATGAGGTCATGCTATGATCAAATATTGTAGAAGACATCCTAAATAGACAATATTCATTGTCTTATTCCCTTCTCATCACAACATTTAGTTGTTACATCTAAGAGGATTTCTCATGTATGTCTGGTCTCCCAAAATGTTTATCAAATGGGGTGGGTTTGCACTGCAAAGGGATTGGGATTAGATTGCAAAGGGACATATCACGTGGGTGAATCCAGGAAATTGTTTTTTTTCCCTTTGGATTTGAGGGGAGTGATCTTTTGATTTTAAACTTTGCTAAACCAGGTGATGGCTTGCACTACAGTTTAGGGATGCTTTTACTAAGATGTCAGGAAACTATACTACAGGTTTTCAACAAGTATAGGAACTGGGAGGAGGTTGTGAGGGCACCAGAAAAAAAAAGAGTCTGGGGACTATGCATGGCCTTGGAGTCCCAATCCTTGTGAGAAGGCAGATGACTATATACTATAACTAAGAACTTATATTAATTAAAACCTGTTTGCGGGTATCTTGAGTTCTTAAAAAAAGACCTGCATGACATGAAATCTGTCAAGCAATCCAAGATTAAAAAGACCACAGAATGGAGCTACACAAATATGTTGGCCACCAAGCAGAATTGGCTTTGGAGCAAGATGGCCCAAAACACACACTCATCCTAGTGTGCAATATGTGTTTGCTTTACTAGGAGAATCTCTGTGAACCAAATTTTATGTAACACCGAATGACGATAGTAGAGAGGAAAAAGAGATGATTTGCCAACACTGTGCCCCAGCAGCAAAGCATGGAAATATTAAAGAAAAGCTTGCACATCCTCAAGAGAATTAACCCTTCTTTGCTGGGAATGGCCTTGGTTTTGTGTTGTTATTTGCTCTAGGAAGTTCTCTCTCATCTGCCTTCCTTAAAATAATGCTATTTCAAGAAGTGTATTTAATTAAAAAAATAATATTTCAAGTTAACTTCAGAAACACAGCGAAATCTTATCTCTCTTTGGATCAGTGAAGTCATTCTGAAGCCTTGTGTTTAAATACTTTAGGCCTTGGAAGCAGCCAATCCATTTCTTTTGTGCCTCAGGGTAGAGGAGTGGGTGGGGAGAGCAATAACCCATCTTCCAGAACAGGAAAAGCCCACATGAGACCACTCCAAATGATTACAGCTTGTTCTTTTACTATTTTCTTTTGGGGGGTTTCAGAAACATAAGAGAATAACCAGAGTTTTCTACAAGGGCCAAGTTGAAACTTTTAATGTATTTGCTTCGCAGCTGAATGGGTGGGGGTATTACTTTGGCCCTCTTTGATTAGGCTTCTGATCAAAGCAACAGGCATTCAAATGAAAAATCCATGTGAGAATGTCAGGGGCCAGGTGGTGAGTGTATGCTTGACTACATTCAGGAAAGCTTGTGGTTTTGGATCAGAAGGCCTAAGTAAATATCACACGTAAATGCCCAGTAGACTCCCCCCCACACACACACACCCCTCTCTCCCTATCCTTTAAAAAATATCGTACAGCAGGAGATCTGCAGGAAAGATTCTATGAGTGAAAGTGTGCCTTCTATATGTGTGTTTCGTTCTCTGCTGTCTCCAAATTTCCTTGAAGCCACCTTGGAGATTCTTTTGGGTGCTATTCAAGCACTGATAACATTGTAGATTTGTCCAGGTCGTGCCTAGTATTCCCTAGCGAGTTCATATCCCCGCCCCAACCAAATCCAAGCCTGCTTAGTTTGTCATCTTCAGCCAAGATCAGTTAGGACTTTGCCACATTAGTTTGTGTGAAAGTAACCACAAAAGTGTTCTGAATCCTTTAAGGCTTCAGCAACTCTAAGATGTGTGGACTTCAACTCCCAGGTTTCCCTAACCAGCCATGCTGACTGGGGAATTCTGGGAGCTGAAATCCATATATATTGAAGTTGCTATGGTTGACAAACAGTGCTTTAAAGGGTGAAGCATATCTTGCTTCCCATGCCACCTCCCTCCTCCCTTTCTCGAGTTTTCATTATACCCATAACAAAGAAATAAATAGCAGGTATGGTTGCAGGGTATGCTTAACCACCATTAATACTCACCACCTCGCAGTTCACATAAAATATTAATCACACAGGCTGAATTCAAAGAGATTCCAAGCTAAAATCTAATTGCCTAATTTGCAATTTAGTGTGTCAGGCTGGTTTCCTAGCATCATAGTGTTGATGCTGCTCCTGCTACTGACACGTCTTTCTGTTCCCTGTTGATACAGGGGTATCAACAGGGATACAATACAGGGATTGTGATTCTCAATGCAAAAGTGTTTCAAAGCAAAGTAGTGGCTTTCAACAACCTACTTTAATCCCATGATTGCCCCCCGAAATCAAGGTGATGACCAATCTTAACCCAGCACAATCACCACTACATCATACTGGTTTGCCCAGATAAAGCTGATGAATTTCATGTGCAGGAGGCCAAAAATTTAGAATTAAGTACGTTATATTGTAATAGATATGGGATTTTAAAAAATAATTGTTAAAAGTGAAATAAAATACTATTTCACAAGGATATAGCAAAAAAATAAGATTTTATTTGAACTGGGTTCTGTCATGTCAGTTTTCTTCTTGATAAGTTTTTTTAAAACTAGAAGCATTAAAAAGGAGGATACAATCCATTTGTTGCCTCAAAACCAACACTCTGCATTTGTAGATCCAACATTAAGAAAAAAATCAGATGGAAAATTGGTCATTAAATTTAGTCATTCCAGTCAACTGATAAACGTACAAATCTAAGACTAATTCCTAAACCTCAGTATTTTTTCTCCTACATTCTGATTGAACAATTGTTTATTGTTGAAGGAATAATGGAGTCATGGGGGAAAATAGTCTACTTGGCTTATGTAGGGAGATATTATGCTTGAGTTTATTTTTTTTAATGCATGCATTGATAAATGTTTTAGGCACTGGGCCCATTAAGTAAAGTGCCAGTGACTTTTTAGAAAAATTTAGATTGCTGTTTTTCAAACTTGGCAACTTTACGATATGTGGACTTCATCACCCAGAATTCCCTCACTAGCATGGGAAGTTTGCCAAGTTTGAAAAACACTGGTTTAGATAAAGGTTCTTACTAAAGACTATGAAAAATGAATAGGATAGTAGCCAAAGAGAAAGACAAATCTTTTCATTTGGAAAATAAAGACAAGAACTGACAGCTTGGAACCCAAAGAATTGGTATATATCACGTTTTAAGTAAAAACAAAGATAGATGAGATACATCTGAAGAGGATGCCAACATTTTTCAGGATTATAAATCAAAGCAAGCCACAATAAACACTTAAGGAGAATATGGGCTTTAATCTGGAATGTAGATATGATGTAGAAAATGGCTTGTTCTTATTTGGTCAGAGTTGTTTTAGTATTCATCTATATTGTTACATTGGATTACACCTGGGTCTGTTCTTGAAGATGGTTGGAAAGTTCAGTCACTAGAAAAGATTGCCTCCAGACTACCATATATTTTTTTTACAACTTTGCTGCCTTCCACTTCTGCTCTAATCCCAAATTAGGTTGCTGGTATTATTCTGTAAATTCCTCACAGATGCATCTTCTCAGTGCATCTGAGAAGAAAGCTTGTTGGAGTGGGATTCACATTGATTTTCATGGGGTGACTCACCTTAGCAGGTAGGTAATAGATCCTGATTGCCATTTTGGTGTTATATGAAGATTTTTCATTGCTTCTTTTGTATGCCCTTGAAGAGTGGCATTTTTTTTTAAAGGAACATTTTGTATTTACAACATAATGTGCATGCAGAGGCTGGCTGGGGAATTCTGTAGTTGAAAATGCACACATCTTAGGATTGCTGAGGTTGAGGAGAATTTTGCTAGAGTAAATATCCAGAACTTTATGTCCAGGTATTTCTAAGCAAAGATGCCCTAAAATTCTGGTGTGCCACTGGGACAGCTGATTATATTTGGCCTGACTTTTTAATACCTGTCTTCATCATTGTAAATTTCTGTACAGAATTTTAATGTTGCTGGGAATGCATTTTCTATGTGGCTGTAGGCAGCTACTTCACAAAAATTGGTGGGTTTTTTTGTTTGTTTTTTTAACAGCAGAGAGAGATTTAGACTAGAGAAATAGGGCAATAATTCCATTTGAAAGCAACTTTAATTTGTGTAGATTCCAGTTAGCAGTTGCTTTTCCCAAGTCATCCAGGAAAATTAAGTCTTGTGGGTGGCTTTTTGATAAAAATTCAAACTGCCCCCTCATGTATTTATTCAAGCACTTATGTTACTAAGCGTTATGACTGCAGTCCATTAGTGCCATCTACTGAGCAGTAGGGAGAACATTAAAAATTTAGCACCAGAAATCTCTACATATTTCCTTCGAAGCTGCCCTTCTAGGCTCAAATGAACTGTAATCCTAAGAGCCAGTGGTGGGATTCAGCCAGTTCGCACCACTTCAGCAGAACCGGTAGCTAAACTTTTGTTGCCCAGGCCCAGAATGGACTTCCAGAAGCGGCATGCACACAGAGAACTGCTTGTTCACATATTTGAATCCCACCACTAAGAGCCCAGAAATTAGCTTCACCATACACTAAGCTATTATTTGCTTAGCACAGGGGCCGCGGCATGCCACAAACCGGTCTGCACAAACAAGCCCCCATCTGTGGGATGCAGGCAGCACACAAAACCACGCACCCTCTGGTCCATGGAAAAACCTCTCTCCACAGAATCAGTCCCTGGTGCCGAAAAGGTTGTAGGCTTAGCAGACCACACCTGGCTTATATTCATACAATATACTAAGCCAAGCTCAAATAAAACACAATTTCATGGGTTCTGAAGAGAGTTAAACCTCTCTAAAAACACATGCATAATGTAGTACCCTGGAGCGTATTTCTCATAGGCTTCAATTAGCACAAAACTCAGCATCTCTCCTGAAGTACCTGGAGATCATAGGCTTTTGTTTGGAATAAAATAGAACGTGCTGGTTGTCATCTTTAAAGCTCTGTATAGTCTGGATTCAAAATACCTGTCTCATTCCTGCTCATTGAGTTCACTCAATGAAGTTGACTTGCAGAAGTAATGGGCTTGCTTTGTTTGATACTTGGGCACCGAGCAATATGGTAGCGGCTTCTAAAATTCTCGCTAAAAGAAAATGGCATTTCATTCGAACTCCCTCCATTCATTCCTATGTAACAGAAATCAGGAACGTGTTGTTCTTTGGTATATGAATATAGCAGGGAGGCACAGCGGCTTAGCAGTTTAAGATGCAGTGCTTGTTAGCTTGAAAGCTGAGAATCCAGGTTCAAGACCCGAGTGCTACATGACAGGGTGAGCTCCCAGCCTCACCACAGCTCCTGGCAACCTAGCAGTTTGAAAGCATGCAAATGTGTGTCGATAAATACGCACCATTTCAGTGGGAAGGTTAACAACAGTGCTCTGACATAATTCTGGCCCACATGACCCCAGAAATGTCATCAGACAGCGCTGGTTCAATGGCCTTGAGACAAAGATGAGGAGTGTCCTCTATAAGTCAGCAACAATTAGCAGTTAAATCCACAAGGACTCTTACCTTACATGCATATAGGCATGGTTTGTGAAGCTTCTCGCTCTTCTTGTGCATTAAGAATCACACATAAGAAGGACCCACTTCACATTATTTTATATGCAAGAGAAGAGTGTAGCTCCTACAACACAGAGGGAGCATCCTTGGATGGATAAACATCTCATAAATATCTCACCAGGATTATAGTGCAAACTCACAAATTCAACTCAGAATTCAGAAATATGGTGTAATATAACCTGGCCAGTAAGAACAATGGCAGTGATCTACAAAGCACTGGGATGCCAGACAAAAGTGAACATTCTCCTTTCAACAGATTTGTTTAAATATACATGTGACCTTTATTAGATGCTTCCTATGTGAAAAATGCAACTGTATTAACACAATTGCCAAAGTACAGGCAGTAAATAGACACTCAGCACCTCGATGGCCATTTTTCTTCATAGCTCAGGGGTCAGCAACCTGAAACAGTGAAAGAGCCACTTGGAACCGGTTCCCTCACAAAAGGAAAAACTGGGAGCCGCAAAAAATGTGTGTGCATGTGTGTACATGCGCACATGCGCAGAACAGGGTTTGACTGAAGAGTGGAGCCAAGGCAAGATATGCACCTACCCTGCATATTTGAATTGATTGGTTGAACTTTTTTAGTCCCACTTTTTTTTTGGGACTGCACATGGCAGAGGACTGGGAGCCACAGGAGACGGCTGAAAGAGCCATATGCGGCTCTGGAGCCGCGGGTTGCAGACCTGTGTCATAGCTGAACCAACCTGATGGCTTAGATCAAGGGTGTCAAATTTGCCGCGTCATGTGACGTGTCGTGATGTATCGTGACTTTTTTCGCATTGCTGGACCTGAGGTGAGCATAGCCTCCACATGATACAACTGGCCCTGGGCTGGCAGTTTGACACCCCTGGCTTAGATTGTTGGACTTTATTGGGGAAAACCTGTTTAGATCTCCTATGCTACAAACATGTTGTAGATGATCTGCTTTTTTTAGCAGAACAGAAAGAGGGTTAAGTACAATATTCTGTCAGATTTACATGATAGAAAAACTTCTAAGATCAGAGGACAATCAGTAATAGCTTGAGCAAAACATTTTTCAAACTTGGCAACTTTAGGATCTATGGACTTCAACTCCCATGAATCTCTACTATGATCTCTAGATCCTACAGAAATGAATAAAATTTCATTTCTGACCTATATATATTAGAAAGATATAACAGATAATTCTTACAGCCTCATAAACTGGGATCTAGACCTTCTGGAATGCAGTCCTTGGTGTCCTGTAGAACCCCAGTGTTCAGCTGATGGGATAACTGAGTTTAAGAAAAGCTGGAATACTGGTTCTTGAACAAAATATTTGCTTGGTAATTTAGTTGCTTTTAATAAAAAATATATATACCTGGAGATATGGACTTTATATGATGCTATTTACAAATTTTGTCTCTAGGCAAAGGTCTCTATAATGGTCTTAACAGAACTAAATAACGTAAAATTCTTATTCTTGCAGATTTTTTTCTGCCTATTACCGGTAACTTTCCACAGTGATATAATTTACAATTTCTGCAAACTACAATGTGCTATTATCTTCTCAGCTTTGTCTGGCAGCAACATATAACTTTTGCACCATTTTTTTCACCAAAATATGATTTCTGCATATAAAAAAATATTGCTCAGTATTTATCAAAATTACTTATCTAGCATAGATTTTCTGTATCAGGCACTAATTTTCTTTCTCTATTTATAAAAATCCCTAAGAAATGAAATTAATAACACTAATGATAAACAAAACCTATCTACTTTCTAGGGAAACTATGCAAACTGTCCTTTTGCTCTTACCGGGGCATACTATTCTACTGAACATAAACATTTATAGATTCCAACTGATTTTCTTTTGAAGCCTGCTGAAACCCTTCTGATTTCATAATAGTGTGCCTCTATTTTTTATTTGTGATGTAGCCATTTTGATATCTAATATATGACCCAATCTTCCTCAGAATGGCCCTCTGAAGATGTGAGCAGACTGTAACTTCATGACATTTTGACATGTGTTTCCAAGCACATTCACCTAAAACAGGGGTCCCCAACTCCCGGTCCGTGGACCAGTACCGGGCCACAGCATGCCAGCAACTGGTCTGCACAAACAAGCAAAGCCCCATGCAGGCAGCACAAAAAACCATGCACCTTCTGGTCCATTGAAAAACCTCTCTCCACGGAACCGGTCCCTGGTGCTCAAAAGGTTGGGGACTTCTGACCTAAAGAAAAGCCCTACTGAATTCAGTTGGCATCTTCCAAGTAATTGGTAGCTGGAATTGCAGCTTGAGTTTCATTCTGAGGCCATCATTACGCACCAAATGAGTAAAAAGGAAAAAGATTATAACAGATGAACATTTATTCCTTGGTGATTACATATTTGAGAAGTCCACTATTTAAAAACGTTTACAAAACAGAAAATGTATTTATAATACAAAACATTATTAGTAGGTAGGTTACACAGGAAAATTAATACCCTAAAATTAAAAACACTTTTTTCCCCCCTTGACAATGATTACACAATTTGCAGCAGTGATGCATCAGGTTCATGCCAGGTCAACCTTGGCCATTGCAACAGTTTCTTTATATCCCCCCCCCTCCGAAATCCAGCTAACTGTAACAAAAAGTGGTCAGTGGTTTCCATGAATTTCTGTTAATATCTGTATGGTAACTCCCTAGAAGAAAAGATTACAAGAAAAGGCAAAAATCAGCAAATCATTGCAAAGCACACATTTAGATGTAAGCAGAAGATACCAAGTTTGGAATTAGGGGAAAATTTACTATATAAAACAGCTGCAACTAAAATATGAAAAATTTGCTAATATTTTAAATGCCATAACCTTAACTGTGTGCTCTAATGCAAAGGCCAACATACAGGTGGTCTTTGTTTAGGTACCACAATTGAGATGAACAACTCCACCACTCAGCAAAGCCGTCTCTGAGTGGGAAATCATAAGATGGTGATTGTGTTTTCCTTTCTCCACATCCCCTGAATGCTCATCTAGACAGTACTGGAACAGGTGACTCAAAACTGACAGGATTAATCAGTTTTATATATTGACTTTTATTTATTTATACCCTTCATGATTTTTATGCATAACTCAAGGTAGAGAACATACCGAACATACCTTCCTTCTCCTATTTTTCCCAAAACAATAACCTTGTGAGGTGGGTTGGGCTAAGTCACAGGGGTAGGCAACCTTGGCTCTTTTATGACTCATGGACTTCCAGAATTCCTGAGCCAGAACAGCTGGCTCAGGAATTCTGGGAGTTGAAGTCCATGAGTCAGAAAAGAGCCAAGGTTGCCTATCCCTGGGCTAAGAGAAAGTGACTGGTTCAAAGTCACCCATGGTTTCATGCCTAAAGTGGGACTAAAACAGTCTCCTGCTTTCTAGCATGATGCCTTAATTGCTAGTCCAAATTGGCTCTAATTTGCCTGCACATCATTATCCCACTCACCCAGCACTGAGATAATAAGAGAATTAATGTTTGCATTTACATTTATTGGAGAGGAAGGGATTGCAAGAAAGTAAGCAGGCACACAATGGGGAATACATATTGAAAGCAGTGGGCTCTTGCTGGCAGCCATGAGCATGCTACACAAACTGCCCTATTGTGTGCCTGCTTACTCTCCAGTAATCCCTTTCTTTCCAATCTTTTTGCTCTGCAAGGGGGAGAGGAAATAAAACAATAGGTCAGCCACAGGACAATGCACAATGACACTGATGATGATGTCACTGAGGGACAGGACGACAGTCACTTTGAATGGTTGCTGAACAAGGCAGTTGGTAAGTGAGGACTATATGTAATACACCACAGTCCCACTAATATAGATTTCTGTCCTAACACTGTTAATGAGATCTAAGTATGGGGAATAAATTTTCAGAAACATCTCTTCTAAAAATATGGCACGAAATATGATTTAACTAGGTCACATCAAGATCTAACAGCTGCACTCACACAGCTGTTAGCTGAATTAGTTTTAGCTTCATTTTATTTTTCAGGCTTTATTACTTGAACCAAATTAAGCTAAGTGAATTAATTACGTGAGCTCAGCCCGTTTCTTTTCCCCCTTCTTCCTATTCTGCAATAATTCCTGGCCAAATAAATTTGGAAAATTTCCACTCTCCCAACTTTCAAAATCTCTAATCAACCCATGTTCTAATCAGTCCACATGTTCTTTGCAGGTGAGTGGCCACTGGGCTGCAGCTTAGACAAGTACTCAAGAGATGCAATTTGCAACTATCAGTGTCTCTGTAAAGAGGCTACGAGAATTACTTCAATGAATTTTGCCATCCTGATAGTCCCACAGGCTTACCTGAAAATCTCTGATATATGTTAAGAAGAAGAACACAAAGCTGAAGGCTACTGTCCATTCACAGATTGCACTTACAAAATGGTACACATAATCCTAATGGAAGGAATATATATGTAAAAAACCATTAAATAGAGCCATTAAATTGCTTGCAATGGCAAACAAAAGGTGAGTCAGGCATAGAGATAGCAAATAACTATATACCAGATGCACAGTGTGGTGGGAAAGTACTTATTGATTTAGAATGGCTTCCAATTAGAATGGCATCCAGGCACGTGTCTCTTTGATTCAACAGAAGCCTCATCAGTAGGAAAAGGATGTAATTGTCAGTAATTGACCTCCTCCGGCATTCTCCATGTTGTTCTGGAGGATTGTCCCCCAAGGATTTGGGAAGAGGAGAAAACTTCAAAGCCTGCCTTTTTCTCTATTTCACTGACAGAAGCCCCTGCTACCTCAAGCCCTGTTGTCATCAAGTGAGGACAATCTTATTGATTTGCTGAATTTCAGTACGCTTAGCCGTTTTATTTTTCCTACATGACTTATTACCAATGAAAACTTAATATTAAAATATAAAATACTCTACAACTGGATCATTTTTCATTACTAAGTTTCTATAAGCACCCATACAAGCTATGACAAATATTGGAACGCTGGTGGCAGTGGTTAGAATGCAGTATTGCTCACAGCCTGGTGTTCGATCCTGACCAGCTCAAGGTTGATTCAGCTTTTTATCCTTCCGAAGTTGGTAAAATGAGGACCCAGATAGTTGGGGCAATATACTGACTCTGTAAACTGCTCAGAGTGTGCTGTAAAGCTCTATGGAGTATTATATAAGTCTATGTGCTATTGCTATTTTCTTGAGAATCATTGCTCTTAGTCATTTTATGATTATTATTTGAATTATTTCAGGTTTTTTAAAAAAATGTAAGTTCTTGACTTCACGACAGTCTTTTCTATAACAAGATTTTTAAGGCAGGAAAAACAAAGTTTGAAAACCTGTGCTATTTTCCTAAGAGCTAGATAAACACCTTTGGATCATCTGCTAGGATGAAACAAATAGCAACGAATTAGTCAAACAGGCAGAGGGCCCCAACAAAGAACTCCAGTTGAGTTTCATGGGGATTTATAAGTTGATATAAGGTTTGCTTTGTACATTGTAATAGAAGGAGGAAAGGATACCTACGAAATAGCACTTTTGTTCCTGGGACACAAACTCTAATCAGTATGCCCATTTTAACAACAGGATATTTACAGAACATCCTTAAAAATCATGCTTCATGGGAAAATCTTTCACCCACTCTGCAGTTCTAAATAACAATAGAATGTGGTATCTAAGATATGGTCTGGTTAAAATTGATTAGTGCTCCTGATAGAAGAAATGATATGATCAAATGAAACAGATAGGGTTTTTTGCAGCCAATATATATCATTAGTCATAAAATTGAACATAATAATAATAATAATAATAATAATAATAATAATAATAATAATAATAATAATAATAATAATAATAATAATAATATCACCACATCCCTGGTCTTTGGAAAGGACTCGATAGATGGATATAAATATCAAATCCAGTATGAACATCTGGCTGATTGTGCAACAAGCCATAACTGGTAATATAGAATAGTTCAATACTATCTTCTTGGTTGACTTTCTATTGTATTTGAAACATTTACCTACCAGATGCAATCCTTACCCATTATTTTATGAAAAATAACACAAAAATGCTCCCTTTTGTGGTCTATCATGTGCACAGAAATAGTAGTAGAGAATCAACACTTTTCAAAGAGTAGCTATAGTCTGCTTGCCACAAAAATAATGAAGAATCTTTATAGTACCAAAACCGGATTTATTGTGCCATAAGCTCTCTTTATTCCTGCATCAGGTGCTTTAAAAGTTATCCTCAGTTGATCTGTCTTAGCATATAGCACTAATCAGCAGCCATTATTTATTTATTTTTATTTTAATACTATTTCTATACCGCCCTTCTCCCGAAGGACTCAGGGCGGTGAACAGGGCAAGAATAAAAATACAAATTACAAAAGTTAAAACAAGATTAAATAAGTGCCCACATACTAAAAGACATCATTAAAACCTAATAAAAAACAGTAGCAACCCCCCCCAATCCCCTCATCAGGCCAGGCCAGCTTGTTCAAAAAAGTATGTTTTTAGCTCACGGCGAAAGGAGCGAAGGTCGGGCGCCATCCGGAGCTCAACCGGTAGCTGGTTCCATAGCTCCGGGGCGCCCACAGAGAAGGATCTCCCCCTGGGGGCCACCAATCGACACTCTCTGACCGGTGGCACCCTGAGGAGGCCCTCTCTGTGGGAACGCACAGGGCGGAGGGAAGTCGATGCCGGCAGCAGGTGTTCCCTCAGGTACTCCGGACCCCTGCCATGTAGGGCTTTGAATACCATTACTAGTACCTTGAATCTCACCCGGAAGGCAACTGGTAACCAATGCAGCTCACGGAGCAGAGGTGTAACGTGGGAGTATCGGGAGACTCCCAACACAACTCTCGCGGCTGCATTCTGTACCAGTTGGAGCTTCCGGGTGGTCCTCAAGGGCAGCCCCATGTAGAGAGCGTTGCAGTAGTCTAGTCGAGAGGTCACGAGCGCATGAGTGACCGTGCATAGATCATCCCGGCTTAGATAGGGCCGCAACTGGCGCACCAGTTATATTGTATCCTCCTAAATATTTAGCATACAGCACTAATCAGCAGTCATTATATTATATTCTCCTCCTAAATATTTAGCATATAGCACTAATCAGCAGTCATTATATTATATTCTCCTCCTAAATATTTAGCATATAGCACTAATCAGCAGTCATTATTATATTATATTCTCCTCCAAAATATGTAAGGATCATCAACATTTTTCCTTCAACTCCAGGCCTAATCTGCAAACCCAGTCATTTGTTGACTCCTAGAAACTGCCTGAACAAGACGCTGCAGTTTTCTTGTTGGCAAGTTTTAGAAAGTGGTTTGCCACTGCCTGCTTTCTAGGGCTGAGAGGGACTGATTGGCTCAGGGTCACCAAGTTGGCTTTGTGCCTAAGGCGGGATTAGAACACACAGACTCCACTCCCTGGCCTCATGCCTTTAACCACTGCACCAAACTGGACCTATACGTTTATATGGCTAGTCAAGTGTCAGTGGCTCTGGGCAATAAAAAATAAATAGAACCACCACAATCACTATTTGGTGGAGCAGTGGGCTAATGCCTCCTTAAGTAACACCAGCTGCCTGCAATTAGTGCAGGTTCGAGTCCCACCAGGCTCAAGGTTGACTCAGCCTTCCATCCTTCCCAGGTAGGTAAAATGAGGACCCAGATTGTTGGGGGCAATTAAGCTGACTTTGTAATAATGCCGCTTGGGGTGTGTGTGTGTGAAAGCCCTAATAAGCAGGCATATACATAGAATGAAGGCTACTGCTAAGCTTGTAAGCCGCCCTGAGTCTTCGGAGAAGGGCGGGATATAAATGGAATTAAAATAAAAATAAAAAACAAATTAAAAACAAATTTAAAAAATTAATACAAACAATACTATTATTAGTTGAGGAGATATTGTACAACTGTAAAAGAATATTTCACTTTTCACCAATCTGAAAGAAAATTCTAGGAAGAATAATCCCAAATCCTCTCTCAGGCCAGATTATATTATTTTAGGGGTGCATGTTTGTGTGTGCATGGATATAGCTTCAGAGCAAAAAGTCAATAATTCTTTTAAAAAGAATTTAGCTCACATGATGTAATAAGATGGTGAATTTGTTGCCACTGTGAGTTGTAGAGTGGGGGGGCACGAAGGGAGGCTCAGCCAATCTCAATGTATACCTGGTTGTACTTTGACAACAAAGGTTCATTCGTTCTATCAATATAGGTTGCATGAGGCATACCTGGTCAGAGCTCAGATTTGCGAGGAGTTCTGGCAAAGTGTCCTTTTGTTCTGAATATTAGACTGACAACCTTCCATTCCTGGCCTTTGGGTGAGAGGCAAATAGCCATGGATTATTCTGAAAGGAGAATTTACACAAACCTCAATTCTCCAAGTGCAAGTCTTTATTACATTTGTTTTGTTTGAACTTTTAAAAAAAATAATTTTGAACTTTTACAAAAAAAAAATTAATTTCACAGTTCTGAAATCTATACATGAACCAGAATGCACTTGCACATTGAAAACTGCACTTCTCAGAACTTAACAATGTAGTTCTTGGTTTTGTAAAAAAAACCACAACCCTACAATTTTTAAAAAGTGTCTACCAAAGAAATATGTGTACAAAAAGGATAATACCTCATCTATATCTTCATATAGATAAAATATCTAGATTTTTATGTGATTTTTTTTAAAAAACCAAATTTGAAAGATGAGAATTGAGCAAAACAAATTTGCAGCCAGAAAAAAACCTGAAGAGTTAAGACTTAATAGTTTTATTCATCTATAAATGTATTTTTAATTTATGAATTTATTGAAGCTAAGCATTGATTATGATTCTTGGTATTATTACTCCTACTGATTTCTCATTTTCTATAATATTTCTAAAGGAGACCTTGCTTCCTAAAATGCTTTTAGGGTTCCAAACTTCTCTGTATCTTTTAGTTTCTAGCTACAATTCTTAATTTTCTCACAGTTTTCTCATAACAAAAATCCATGAGATAGGAGTAATGTCCTCCAAATTTATTAGCAAGTCTAGGACTCTGACCAAATATATCTCAGGTAACCTTGATTTACAGAAAGTTAAACATCACTGAGTTAAAAATCAAAAAGCACCAAGTTTGAAAAGCCTATATATATATATATATATATATATATATCCAGGCAAACCTTAAAATATAGATGTCACAACCTATTAAATAGCATTAGCAACTTGCAAACACAGCAGCTCTGGTTATCTGTGTCCTTAAGTATCTTAATAAAATTAACTAATACATAAAGTTAAGCTGCACTGAATGGGTAGAAATATTAATTTTTTTACCTAGTATATGTTTACCTTTTCACCTGGATTCCAATCTATTTTTGTTATGGATATTAATGAAGCACATGCAATCACTGGGAAAAAGGAGTTAAGAGGAAACAACTGATTTAAAAAATAAAACATATAAAACTACATTTTCCTTTTACCAATATACAGTTCATAACCTATGAAATAATGAAAGGAATATATCATTAATCAAATGGGGGAACAGAAATAGTAATAATGGCAGATGTATATGAAGGGAAAACTGATGTCTGATAACAGAATTATATTTTTTTTTATTTGATTGTATACAGTAACTATTGTGCACAGACATGTTAGCAAGCCCACTCAATATGAAAAAGCAATGAATGTAGTTTCCTTAGATTCTGAAATCTCTTGGTTTGGGTGTACATTCCTAATTTCAGTATCTAGAATGAGTATTTTAATTTTTAAGATAAAGTTCATCTTTATCTTTTTGTTTTTGCAGAAGAGCAGGGCCAATGCAATGTAATGCAAGACTCGAAGTTTTCTTGCAGAGACTCCACTTCATAGAAACCTTGTACTATTCTCCTAGCAAGTAGTACTTATCCCTATAGTAAGCTGTTTATTTTTAAAGAGGCCCCCTAGATTATGAAGCCTTCTGGAAAAAAAGAAGGCCCCTACGTCATAAGTACCACTTGCTAGGAGAATAGCACAAGGGCTGGCAGCCTGTGCAAGAAATCTAAGTTGAGCCTTGCATCGCATTACATTGGCCAGGCACTTCTGCAAAAAAAGAAAAGTTAAGTTGGTGCTGCTGGACCCTGGAGCTGGGTGAGGAGCAGGTCCCTTGGGTAGCTGGATGGGAGACAGGCCTTGGTTTACAAGCTGTAAGTGTCCTCTGTCTGCCAGCTTTAGGCTCCCTTGCTTGGTTGAATGCAGTTTGGGAGCAGGCTGAGGCCTGGGGAACTCCCGAGGAACAGGAAGCAGAGCACTGGCTGCCTCAGGGGTGGGGAAGGACTTGGAGGCCCAGGCAGGCAGGTCTGGGCCTGCACTAGGTCTCAAGGGCCTCCCCCATCCCTGAGGCACCCAGTGCTCCACTTAATTACCCACATTTTTTAACAATTGCACTGGGGATGTATGGGTTTAGGTGAGACGGTTCATTTAATACCATTGCAACATGCGGCCATAATGGGGAGGCTCCATGACAGTTGTATCTCAAGGACTGTCTTTATATCATGAAAATGGTTTCAACATAGCTGGTACATACTATATATCTAGGTATCTTCTTATGTCTAGTGCACAGGTCTGCAACCCGCGGCTCCAGAGCCGCATGCGGCTCTTTCAGCCGTCTCCTGCGGCTCCCAGTCCTCTGCCATGTGCAGTCCAAAAAAAAAAAAAGTGTGACTAAAACAGTTCAACCAATCAATTCAAGTATGCAGGGTAGGTGCATATCTCGCCTTGGCTCCACTCTTCAGTCAAACTCTGTTCTGCGCATGCGCGCATGTACACACATACGCGCACATTTTTTGCGGCTCCCAGTTTTTCCTTTTGTGAGGGAACCGGTTCCGTGTGGCTCTTTCACTGTTTCAGGTTGCTGACTCTAGTGTGTCTCTCCCAAGGTCTCATTGTTTTATAAGCATGGCTTATATCCCAAATTTGCATATTATGAACTGCATAATTTTATCCTTTTCAGGAAATACTGTAAAACTGAATATAGAAATAGTAAGCTGACTTAAATGTGTGGTGCTTGTATAATTAAGACATATTTGACATATTAATATTCTGTAAAAAAGGATACTGGGAATGACAGCTACCCAAACCATTACGGAGAGGAATAATCTTGTGTGACATAGACATGGGGTGCTCCATTGTGGACGTGATTTGTAAGAGATAATTGTCTGAAGAAGAATGTAGAGAGCACCAGAGACAAAAGCCAAAAGAGCTCCCCCATCATGGACAGCAGGAACTGCTAACTCCTGAAAAGACAATTGAAAAGCTGTGTATATTATTAGAGTTGCAATCAATGTACAGAAAAGACTATAATCAAGGAGCAAATAAGTGTAGCCAGACTACAGTAATAGTACAGTAGTCCTCGACTTACAACAACAATAAACAACCAAAATTTCTATAAACTGTGGTGGTGGTAAGTTGAGCTGGACCCTATTTTATGAAAATTTTATAGAGGTTGTTAAGTGTATCATGTAGTTGTTAAGTGAATACCGGGGTCATTGGACAAATTCAAATTCCCCAATGGGCAATTTATACTTAAAATCAGCAAAAAGGTCACAAATCACAATTAGTGACCACAGGACATTGCTATCAGTGTCATAAATACGAGCCAGTTGCCAACCGTTCCAATTGCAAACATGTGACTGTGAGGGTGGAGCACAGTTGTAAATGCAAGTACAGATCATAACCCATGACAATTACAACCAGTCTACAAAGTTACGGCTATTGTAGAGCCTTGAAGTCATTTGATCAAAATCCAGGTCCTTGGCAACCACTTGCATTTACAAGCACATGGTGGGCTTCAACCTCCCCCTACCCGCCTGTCTCCCCCACATGTCTGCCGTTTTGGCTGCTCTGCTTTCCACCCCCCACCATCTCTTGCTGACCTACACTATCTTCCCCTACTTTGAGGCATGCCTGGCCAAGGCAGCTGATGGCCCTTCAGAGCCGTTGTGGAAGCCTCACGAAACCCAACTGCTGCCTTGGCCAGGCACTCCTTAGCAGCAGTGGACAATGATGTTGGTCAGCAATGGACAATGATGTTGGTCAGCTGGGGATGGCAGGGGCAACAGATTACAGGGCAGCCAAAAAGGCAGATGGGGGGGGGGAATTGAAGCAGAGGCAAGTAGGGCAGAGCACTGGAGCCTCATCTGCTGAAGGAAGCTCCCTGAGACCAGCTGGGAAGGAGGCAGTTCACACAAGGCAGAAGATGTGTGAGGTCATTCCCTAATGACAGTGCAGATGTTGTCCAACAACCATAACCAGGACTTCCAGAACAATTGTTGGTATGCGCTACAGTCACGTGGTGCTTCACCTAACAACTGCTGCACTTAGCAATGGATACCAATCAGGGTTGTTAAAGAGTGATGACTACCTGTATGGTAATTTATGAAGAGGACAGATTTTTCCTAATAGATACCACTGATTTATCAAAAAAAACACCAAAACCCCACCTTGATTATTAGGGCCTGGCTAGGGAAATTGGAGGACACAGAGAGAAAGATCTTATTCAGCTTATATAATGTTAACTGTAAATACAACACTGGCTATCATTTAATGCACAGATGTTTCCTTTAATGTTGATTTTATTGATTGAAAACTCATTTTATGTCATATTTTGTGAATGATTTCATAACACAGTTCACAGTTTGCGGTTGAATTCAGTTCAACAAAAACTTCAAGCTGATAATATCATTCCCGTCCTACTTAAACGTCAACTCAATCCAAATGTATCTTGCCTTCTTCATGACCCATATTAAATGGGCCTCATGAGTCTATAAATAACATATTTGTACTCTTGAAATGAATAAGACAGAATTTACAATTATATCACTCCATGGATGTAGTTCATTATTGCTATCTCAAATTTGCTTAGATTCCAAGCCATAAAATCATACACTGATTTGATTTACCATTCACTGAGCTACATCAAACAGTCTGCAAATGTAATATTTCCTGTTTTATACTCTCCTTGCTTGGTCTTAAATCTGTTTCAGAAGGTCCCTCAACTATCTCAAACATATTTGGAAAATTAGCAAGCAACTATCTGGATTGAAACTATCACTTCTTCTCACAAGAAATATACCAAGTATACCAAGTATCCATTGGATATCAAAAATTCCATCTCATTCATATTATCTAACTTCTTTCATTTCCACAGATCATCAGAAGACACCTTGTTTGAGAAGGACAACAATGTCTAGGACAAATACTTTTATGGGTAACATGCATATCTGGAATTCTGTTTTGCATAAAATGCATATCTATTGTAATTTTAATTATTTAGGAAAGGCATTATTATAGCATTAAGCTAAGAGCAACCCAAACAAAGGATAAATGTATCTTGATATTTCCTGATCTCAATCTTATCTTTGTTTGGAGGACATGGTTACAAAGAAGTATCTGCTGAGCATACTGTATAATCGTTGCCTCTAGCGAACTGAACATCTGATTGCAATCAATTCTAGACTATAGAGCAGCCTCAAGTTACCACCTAGGTGACTACACTGCAGGAATTACTAGTCTGTTTATTTGTACTGATACTTCTGATAGAAATTTTTAAGTTGATGTTTTCTCTGGAAAAGGGAATAACTATAGGTAATCCTTGGGTTATGACAACTGAGCCCAAAATTTATGTTGCTAAGTGAGAATTGTTAAATGAATTTTGCCCCGTTTTATGACCTTTCTTGCCACAGTTGTTAAGTGAATCACTGCAGTTGCTAAGTTAGAAACAGGATTGTTAAGTGAATCTGGTTTCCCCATTGACTTTGCTTGTGAGAAGATCACAAAAGATGATCAGATGATTCCAGCACTCTGCAACCATCCAAATGAACCAACTGCCGAGCATCCAAATTTTGATTACCACATAATTAGGGGGTTGCTGCAATGGTCATAAGTGTGAAAAATGGCCATAAGTCACTTTTTCCCCTGACATAACTTTGAATGGTCACTAAATGAACTCTTGTAAGTCGTACATTGCTCCGATTCTCTCTTGATATTTACTAAGTTATTTTAAAAGGCTGGTCTTATGAATATATTTAATGCTCATATAATATTCTTAATAATTTGTAAGCCATTGAAGGAGAAATGAGATATAAATTTAATAAATAAAATATAAACATATCTTTCTTACTTACCTGAAAACTTGCAACGATGCCCAGTCCAATACAACCCAGAATTCCAACGTACAACGTCAATAAGTTGAAACAAGGGGAAACAAAATGTGTCACATCATTTTGTTTCTTGACAATTAAATATTTTGTATACATTGTAACTGCACCTAAAAAAAATGAGAAAAATATTTACAAATTGTCCTTAAAGACAAATGATGCAATACAGAGGTGAGTCTGGTCCTGACAAAACAGAGAAAAGAATAATTTTACTTAAGATAATGAATATGCTATACCGAGTTCTTGAACTGTAACAGTCACAATAATGTGTTGGCATGCCCTTCCCTGCCAAAATTATTTTGCAATAATCTGTCCCATTCTAAACTGATCAAGAAGTAAAATTGGGGTCAGAGCTCTGTGTTTCCAAGAATTTGATTGCGCTAAATGCTGTGGATCACTAGAAATAATTCCTTTCCAGACAATGAGAGGACTTGAGATTGCCTAAAATGCTCCACACAGCTGCTCCTCCAAGTTAGTGCTCTCTGGTGAGTTTAGAGCTCTGGGAGATAAGGAAATAACCATCGTGCTCAAGCCATGGTTGGCATCCTTGAAAAGACACGAAGGTCACATACCTCCCACTTCTAATGACTCTCAGAAATTGCTTGTTAACTGCTTTTCAGTTATTACAGATCTTTGGATCAACATAGCACTGAATTTCCTTCAATCCTTAGTGAAAGAAGTTTTAACTAAAAGTTTAATTTTTTTTACAAATGGGGAAATAAACAGTAAAAGAATGATTAAAACTTTTGATCTAGTAAATTACAAAGATTGAGACAAATTTGAAATAAGATTTTGAAATTAATTATAAATAATCCTTCCAGTGAGAAAATGCTTTATTTTTTTTTTAAAAAAAATAAAAATTGGATAGTAGAGGGAACTAGAGATTATAATTAAAGGAGAACACTTAAATTTGACTTACACAATGAAGCAAAACATTTTAATGTTGAATACACTAAAGGATCTTATTAAAACAGATATGCTGTTATCTCTGATAACCGTGAATAGCTTTTGCTGACATCAGACCGAAATGACTGGACTACATGGATTTGTTTATAGATAAAAGATAGGATACTTAAAGAAGCGATCATCTGTTGTATTTTAAGAAAATAGATCAGTTTAAAAAATTCCTTATATCTGTTATGGTGAAGAGGGAAGTCACTTCTTTATATATTTATTTTCTTTTTCTTCATTATTTTTTCTTTCTTTTCTATTGTTTTTTTCTGCACTTTTCCCCTTTCTTTTTAGTTTATATTAGTTTTTACCATTAGAATTGTAATCTTTAATAAAATTATTATTTTATAAAAAGAAATCTTATAAAATAAGATAACGAAGAAACTTTCCCACCAGAAGGAAAAGGATTTAGACTCCTAAAGAGGACTGCATACAGACAGGCAAAGATCTTTAAATATTGAAAAGATTTAAAGGGTTTGGAAGGAGGGCACATAACTAAAGAATAAAAATTTTTATTGAAAGAGATTGTCAGGCACAAGAAACCAGGAGCTGGGATAGAGTTCAAAACCATTGAAAGTTTATTCCATGCAACCTATACACAAGAATCTGATGGTCAGATTAACTAATGGTCAATGCGAATTGGCACCAGATATGAGTCAACAGACCTTTTTGGGGGGTGGGAAACTGGACTAGTTCTCTTTTGAGGGCTAGGAAATAGGATAGCAGTCTCCAGTTATCTGAACAGTTGTCACATACAAAAGAGAATGGTTTAATTCTCCACTGCCCCGGAACACAGAACCAGAATCAATGGTTAAAACTACAAAGTATGGTCAGGCTAGATATAAGAAAGAACTTCTCACCGTACAAGTGACCACATGTGAAGTCTACCATGTGTTGATTTTCCTTTGCTGAAAGTCTTCAATCAGAGGTCGGATGTTTGTTTATTGAAGATGATTTATTCAATCTTGCACTGGCAGAGGATTGGTCTGAACAATCTCTAACATCCCTTCCAACTATGTAATTCTAAAAGATCTACTTATGCAACTAGAACTTTTACTCTGTTGACAAAAGCAGTAGATACAGTAGTGGCCAAAATTGTGGAAACCTTTTGAGAAAAGTGTACAGTAGAAATGCCACCTTTGGTCAAGTTTCCACCAATTTTTCTTCTAATTTCTTTATAACTGTAGCCTTGTTCATTTAATAATACTATTTTACATTGCTTTCTGGACAACCAGTCAACTCTTTGCACCATTACTTTAATTTTATTACATTTTACAAGCTCACTAAATGAAAGAACACAAAAAACCCGACCAACTTGATAGCGATCACATAACACACTGACCAAAGTCCTCCTCTCAGCTTCAATACATGACATCAATAACTGAATCCTACTGATCTGATTGGCTCATTGCCAAAACAAGATGACACCTGATTGGCTCTCTAAACACTCATGCTCATTGGCTACAATCCGATGAAGGAAAGCTACCTGATATTAACCTACGCAAGTTGTGCTTCCTTTTTCTGGTTATTTGGCTATAACTTTCATATAATACAGTACAGATAATTGAACAAACTTTGTTGCATTACATTCTTGATTAAATTGTCTTTCCATTGATATATAATTTTATGGTACTACTCCAAAAAAAAAAGTGGTGCTATTAGCCATCAAACCTCAAAAGTACACTTTTCCCGAAAGGTTTCCACAATTTTGGCCACTACCGTAACATGAAAGAAACCTCCCTATCAGGTAATCAGCAGAACTGAGGCTAGAAAATAATGCTTCTTTATTATAGATCTCTTGTGAAATAGTTTACCACTACAGATTAGATAGCTATTGCTACAGATTAGATTGCTCCAATTCAACCTTCCAGAAGCAAGTTAAAATTGACTTTTTCCATTTTAATTTATCTAATTTAGAAAGTACTGCTAAATTGTTTATGTGCTCCCATTTTAAAATATTTAATTTTGTTATGACTGAATTGTTTTTGTTTTATTGGATGTTTTTCTTCATAAACCAGTAAGAGTTACAGGACTATAAAAAACAAAACAATGATTTAAAAACAAATGTCATCTAGTTTCAGACAGCAAAACATGGATCGAGGACAAGAGGCAGCAGAAACACGGACTGAGTACGCAGAAGGAAAGCAATCCTTAAGTATCTTCCTCGTAAAACAATCAGGCCTTTAAAGTAAGAACCAGACTTAGAGCATAGTCCAAAAACAAATGGGCTAAAATAACAAATGAAGACAATACAGAACTGTAGTGTAGCGGTGGCTCAGTGGGTTAGGACGCTGAACTTGTCGATCGGAAGGTCGGCAGTTTGGCGGGTCGAATCCTGAGTGCCGCGTAGCAGAGTGAGCGCCTGTTACTCGTCCCAGCTTCTGCCCACCTAGCAGTTCGAAAGCATGTAAAAATGCAAGTAGAAAAATAGGGACCACTACGGTGGGAAGGTAACAGCGTTCCGTGCGCCTTTGGCGTCTAGTCATGCCGGCCACATGACCACGGAGACGTCCTCGGACAAGCGCTGGCTCTTCGGCTATGAAACGGAGATGAGCACCGGCCCCTAGAGTCGGAAACGACTAGCACGCATGTGCGGGGGAACCTTTACCTTTTTACTAGTGATACATATTCTATCCAGACTTGGTGTCACTTATTTAAAACCAATCATGTGCTTTTCTAAGACATGACACATAGGAAGTATTAAAATAGTTTATCTATATGTAAATACTACACAAATGCAAATATCACACAAATACTCCTAGCAAAGTCTGTCTTCTTCTTGTATTCAGTCTAGAATATTTCAAGGTCCATCTATGAAATTCAATAGCCCACCTTCCATGGGCTATTAAATCCAATAAAAACTGTTTCTCTGCACACATCACAATAAATTTAAATAGTAGTTTACAGAGTAACATCAAAAGTAAACGAGACTGTATCCAGAGAATATAGTCCCTGCTACAGATCAAGCAACATAATTCAGCAGGCAGAAGCAACATGAGCTTTTCGCTTAAGCTGATGTTAGACTATAACCTAACTACTCCTATATTACAACCAGAAGTATGCTCATTATAAATTGATAAATTGCCAGAAAGAAGAGGGAGTCAAGCTATTCTCCAAAGCACCTGAAAGCAGGACAAGAAGCAATGGATGGAAACTAGTCAAGGAGAGAAGCAACCTAGAACTAAGGAGAAACTTCCTGACAGTTAGAACAATTAACCAGTGGAACAACCTGCCTCCAGAAGCGGTGAATGCTCCAACACTGGAAGTTTTTAAGAAGAGACTGGACAGCCATTTGCCTGAAATGGTATAGCGTTTCCTGCCTGAGCAGGGGGTTGGACTAGATGATCTCCAAGGTCCCTTCCAACTTCTTCTTCTTCTTCTTCTTCTTCTTCTTCTTCTTCTTTTTCTTCTTCTTCTTATTATTATATTTATTATTTATTATTATTATTAATTATTATTATTATTTGCACAATGCCCATGTTTTCAAAGCTGTTGTCATATTTAATTTATTGCACACACCTTAAAAAACCCAAAATGCTACTTTAAAACATGTATGAAATTGCTTAACAGTGAACAATCCTAGATATACATGATAGGACAGAGTAAATATTCCACTTTGTACATTTAAATAGGGCAAGGATGCCTGTGATCAATCAAATGGTTAGCCAAGATATACAGCCATGATCCACAGTCAAGATTTATTAGATGGTTTGTATATTTATATACAACAGAAAAGAATCCATATAAAAGCCAGATCTTCATGCAGACTCCATATGTTCCATTTGTAAGAGTGTTTTCCAGCTGAGGCATTTACTTCATGCTTTCTCATGCACATAACTGTATGGATGATACAGATGTTGCTTCCATTTGCAACCCTCCTGTACTAAGGAAGTAAGATGGACTAAGCTATACAGCATCTTTGACAAAGTATTTCAAATGAAACACTTCAAATGAAAGCACTGCAAATTCTATGCAGTTATGAAGATGTGATTTTGTTATCATCATGACTTATCTAATTTTTACACATCTTCCTAAGATGTTTTATACATCTTCCTAAGCCTGAAAGTACACAGCTGTTTGAACTCATTTCTATAAAAATTATTGATTTTAATCTTCCACACCTACACTCTGCTTCTTCTTCTTGAGTTACTATGATTATGGATTACAGAAAGCTTATTTTACTCCAGGTCAATATACTGTATGACATTTGTAAAGTATTAGGTATAAATGAATTACTTTAACTATAAATCCAGATGCTTTTGCCACATCCATCTGGAGACAGGATTGTTAGAAATATTTAATCATTACAACTTTTAAAGAAAATTTAACAAGTACAAATACTTACATACCTAAGAATGCAGAAACATTGATCATAAATCCAAAGATACCACTTTCTGGAGGTTTTGCTCCTGTATCACTAGCGTAAATGATAAAAATGACAACAGTTAATATACAAATAATACATGTAAAGTAAAATCTTTCTCAAATCAAAGTTGACTCCTGGAAACTATATAATCCTATATACATCTAATTAAATTGATAATGATATAACTCAGAGAAAGGCATAATTTCTATGATCATTTGTGAGAGATGTTCCAAAAAAAACAAACAAGTGCTTAATAACCTGGGCGCTTGAATTCAGAACAATACTCATTCATCATCTGACATGTAGGCCTAAGAGTGCAATTTGTTTCTATACATACGTATTTGGATGGATATTTATCAATTGCTCTAACTTCGTAGAAAGGCTGTTCTAGTACACATTTAGGCATGGCTTATTTTTCATTTGAAATATTGAAGTACATTAATATAATTATCATTTTAAGTATTAAAAACTGACAAAAATAATTCCTGTTCTTTTTTCAAAATGGGATGATCATTAGAAATGATAACCCAATAGGTTCCAATCCTCAGATATGAATGAGATTATTGAAATAGGTGGACTAGCAATATTTTATTTCATTCGTTCATTCAATTTTTTAAGCTGCCCCACTCAACCAAACAACTCTGGGCAGCTTACAATATATTGTTGGGCACAGCTAATGGTCCAAGAGATGGCTAAATCTATGATTTGACAGTTTTAATCTAGTGGCTTTAATTCTATCTTCTACATTTCTGAGCTAACGTGACGATACCAAATTAGCATGCCAAATAGCCACATGGCACTTGGTTTACAGTTCTCAATCTATGTGTGACACTATATATTCAGTCCCAAGAACATAAACCAATCCCGGAAAATATGTTTATTTTATTTTTTTCATTTCTACTGTGATTCTCATAGCATTTAATTCCATTTGTTAGAAATTAGACTTACCATGAACATGTATCTAATGTTAAAAATCTGTTATATCTACTAATATTTTTGTAAAAACCAACAGATATCTTCACCCTGTTTTCCAAATGTAATAACATACATGCCAATACTTCTGTCATTCTGTCCATCCCTTCCAAAACAAGGCATAGCTAATTCATTTAGTGTGGACCTCTCTCTGACTCCTCTGAAGTAAAATACATCCAATTTTCCCATCACATGCAATTTGATCTCGAATAGAAATATAGAAAATCTGCCTCTGCCAACCATCACCTGAATCCCTCAATATTTATGGCAATGAAATATTAATTTTGTTGGAAACGACTAGCATGCATGTGCGGGGGAACCTTTACCTTTACCTTTAACACTCAAAAATACTCTTACTTTGTTAATTAACTCACTATTTAGTTAGAAACAAGCTTTGAGAGCCAAAGCTCCAAGTGAAACACTCAACAAATTTGAAGTACTTTTGCAACTAAAGACTGATACCACCTTAATACTATACTAAACTGTAATCACTTCAAACCTTTAAGAGCTCTATATAAGATGAGAATGGAATCTGCTGCACCTCTGATCAAAGTACAATTGGATTTTTTCCTGAAACACTCAATGTTGTAAGGCAGGGGTGTCAAACTGCCGGCCCATGGGCTGGACGCGTGATCTGGAAACCATGCCCATCCCATTGCCAGTAATGGCAAAACCATCCCGATACGTTGTGTGATGTCACGTGACATTGCGAGTTTGACATGTCTGTTGTAAGGGCATTGCAAATAACTAAAATTGTTCAATGTCATTCATTTGCATTGGATTTAGAAGAAACATTAATAAATGTTATTAAAAGTTAGATATTATTAAATACATGTTATTAACTTCAGTGCTGATTGTTAAAAATGAAAATCAGTCACAAAGGCAAAATTCTACTTTTATTCTTGCACTTTTTTATTATAACTAAGGCAACAAACACGTCACTGGTCTCAATCTTGGCTCTGGCACATGCAGAATCTGTCTTTAGTGCAGAGTTGATGTGATTTTAAGATGGAGAACATTTGACACCTGTCTTTGCCATGGTCAGATCAATATCTATGAATGTGATCACTAAGAGTTAACATTAGCCATTCAAAAGAGACAATCAATGAGTCAAGAAAAGGGAGAACAAACACCATTTCCTGCTAGCACTGAGGATGTTACCCAATTTGGGTTAATGAAATGTCTGCAAGAAAACAACCAAGCCAAGACAGCGCCAAGGACTCCTCATCTCAACCCTGAGCTACAAATATGCTCTTGTATTGGAAACATAGTTCTTAATTACTTTGCACCAAGATTTCCAAAGATTTCAAAATATAACAGATATGCAAATTCTTAGAAAATGGAATTTGTTGCAACTATATGCAGAAATAAAGGGTTTGTGGGTTTTTTTTCTTTAAACGTATTACTGTCAGTAGAATAGGAGCAACTAATGACCACTGAAATCATGTGCAAATACTTTTTCCCCCCTTCTGCTAAAAGTCTGCATTTTGATAGGTTTAAATTCCTTAGCAAAAACAGCCACTGCATAAAGCAAACACTCCCCTATCCACCCACCACAGATACTTAATGTCTTTGGGAAAAACTTAGAATTGTTTTTACAATCAGCCGTTGTCACTGTGGTGAACAGAGGGAAAGAACAAGACTTGCGTATACTAGATGGAAGCAAAGGGCTGGTTTTCTGCATTGTTTTATAATAATGTAGTGGCGCTCCAGATGGCAGTCCAGATATGATATACCTGGAAATATAGGTATCCCAGGATAATGTTGCAGAATCCAATCTGAGTTGGTCACCGGGACCAAAGGTTGGAGCCCATATTCAGGCAACTTCTCAACCTGCTGGGTGTGTGCACTGTTGACTCAGGGACCCATTTCCCAGGCGTCAATCAGGAGTAATGATTTACCATCAGCTTACCACTTAAGAGTGGAGGGCATAGCAGCACAAGGAAACAACAATCAAAGACTTAATACCCCATCAATACCCCAATCAAATAAAAGTCATAGACACCATACATACAACCCATAGAACAACCCAGTGCACACATCCAGGAGATTGAGAAATTCCCTGAGGATTGGCTCTAGCATGAATCCAAAAGCTTGGAAGAACAAACCTCTGGTCCCAGTAACCATCTCAGATTGGATTCTGCCTGATATATTTCATTTAACAAAAGATAGTATATCTCAGTATATCTCCGTTAAATTAGGCTATCTTTCTCAACTTACAACCAAAATTGAGCCCAAAATCTATGTTGTTAAGTGAGAAATTTGTTAAGTGAGTTTTGCCCCATTTTACAACTTTTCTTGCTACATTTGTTAAGTGAATCACTGCAGTTGATAAATAACACAGCTGTTAAGTGAATGTTTTTGTCATTGATTTTGCTTGACAGAAAGGTTGCAAAAGATGATCACCTGACCCCAGAACACTGCAACTGTCATAAATGTGAGTCAGTGTCAAGCATCCGAATGTAAATTGCACAACCATGGGCATGCTGCAATGGTCATAACTGTGAAAAAAGGTCATAAGTCACTTTTTTCAATGCTGTTGTAACCTTGAGCGGTCACTAAATAAACTGGCATAAGTCAAGGACTACCTGTACTTATGTGAGAACACTAATTAAGTGCAGATTAAATGTTATTTCAATTATACTTAGTAGAGAGAATCAACTGCACTGAAATCACTTTGGCTTACTTTTAGAATGTATGTTTAGCATTATATCTTTGAATTTTAGAACGAAAGGCCTCTCAGTTCCAATATATACAGAGAGCAGAATGAAATAATTAAATAAGCAGTATCAGTCTGGACTGTAATTGGAATGTGCTCCCAGATTCAAAGCAAAAAAAAAGGTGGGAGGAAACACAAGAATTAACCCTGCTTCCCCAGCCTGATGTTGTTCAGATATATTGGAGCTATAGCTATCAGAATTTCAATTTCAGTTGTTAGGAATTATCCTGAAATATAATCAGATCTTAATTAGCACTTCCCAAAGGATTTTCACTCAGCCCTATCATTATATCTGTCTGTTTCTAGCCCAAAATAATGTTTTAAGGAAATTATGTAAAGGGACTTGGTACTGTATCTGACTATCTGTAGGATAAATCTCCGAAAACTGAACAAACAGACTAATTTTCATATGTTAGGAAAAGCTGGTAAAGGAAAAACTGGTGTAAAAATGGGCCAGATCTAGATGGGGGCTGCATAGGAGGAAAAAATAAAATAAAATCTTCCATTGCATTCCTACTGGAGAGACAGTTGACCAGCAGCTCACAATAAAAGGGCTGTTGCATTCTAAACCCTGCTCCTTCTTCCTTCTCAGTCACAAGACCCAGAGTTAAATTGTTTTAAAGCATTTGGAAATTCCCGAAGCCATGCTTTGCATGATCTTATTTCATTAAGGTTCCTAGTTTTTACATACTGTGAGTTACAAGTACCAGGTATTTTTTTAAAAAAATGTCACTTGCGGAAGTTTCTGAAAAGAGGGCCCACATAACAACACCTGCTCCAATTCTCCTTGGTTTTTGTTTGTTTTTGGAGAAAAAAATATCAGTGGAGATCAAAAAAACAGCATCCTGCCTTTGGCTCTGTAGGGCTAAGGCAGGGGTTGGCAACCTCGTCCACGACCCATAAAAGAGCCAAGGTTCAAAAAATTAGCAAGTATGTATCCGAACTACCAGCCTAAATGTTGGAGGTGTGGTGGTGAAGATGCAACGTATTTTCATATATGGTGGACCTGTAAAAAGGTTAAAGCTTTTTGGATCAAAATTTGGTGGAATATGCAGAAGATATTTAAGAGAAGGATAAAGTTTTCTCCACAATTGTTCTTACTGGGTATTATTACTGATACTACTGTTGTGGACATTAAATTGATGTTGAATTTAATTACGGCAGCAAGACTTTTAGTAGGGCAATATTGGAAGAAGGAAGAACTGCTGGCTATAGAAGAATGGACTCTAAAAGTTTCCAACCTGGCAGAAATGGCAAAGATTTCGGCGTATTTGAAGGACCATTCGCAACAGAGATATATTGTGGAGTGGAAAAAATGGATTGATTACATCCAGAATAAATATGGGACTAAAAAGTTTCATTTAGCATTTGAATAAGTACTGATGTGATATTTATATTGCTTGTAGTCATTTTACAAGAGTTAAAGTGCGATAGACTTAATAACTCATTGTTGTTAGCATATGGTAGATTATGATTGTTTTTACTTTTATACCTTGTATTAGCTCTGGGAAGTCGGGGAGGGGGGAGGGTTGGGTTGGGAAGGGAAGGGGTGGGTGGGTGGGTTGGGAGGGGTTGTTTTGTTAAAGATAAAATGTATTGAAAAACTTTTTAATAAAAAAAAGCCAAGGTTGCCTACCCCTGGGCTAAGGGAAGCATCCACCACCTCCCCAGAACCTTATCACCTGTTTAGCTCAGATTACAGAACCAGCGGAATAAAATGACCTGACTGCCCTTAAGGTGAAGTGCAGGAAAGCAGAGATCTAGATGTTCCAAGTTGTGGAGAGCCAGAACATCATGGAGAGGCCTGGCAAGTCTTCAGCCGGGCCACTTTTCTCAAAGCAGGAGAGGTGACTCAACCACACTTCTTCCCCCATGTGGGGCAACCCATCAGATACGAAGTGGTCGACCGAGAGCAGGGGAAAACTTTTACTTCCCTACTTGGATTTTGATAAGATTTCAACACCTTGACTACAGTTGCTGCCCTGCCTTCCCCACCTAGGCAACGGGGCGGAGAGGCCAAGAGGGGGCGCCCTTCTTCCTCCCCCATCTCACCTGATGTACGGGAAGAGCGGCTCCACATGGCCGCTGAGCACCGCGATGGCGTAGGAGAGGATGAAGGCAGCCGACGACCAGACGACCAGGAACGTGGGAATGAAGGCCGCGCCTTGCGCGACGCAGGACATCCTGTGCCACCAGCGAACACCCCGCGGGATTAACGGCTGCCTTTCCCCGCCAGCAGGCCAGGAGGCAGAGAGGCTCCGCCAACTCATAGGGGTTACTAGGATCCGCCAAGCGGCTGAAGTCATAAAAGCGGCTGAAGTCACAAAACTTTAACTCGGGAGCGGGGGAGGAGGAGGAGGAGGAGGAGGGGGAGGCAGGACGAAGCCGCCCCGAGGCGTCCCTTCGAGAAGAGGAAGAAGGGAAAAAAAACCCGTGAGCCTGCCTCCGGACCTCCGCCCAGCCACGCGCTCTTCCTTCCCGCTCAGGTGGCGGACACGAAGCCCTCGTGGCGGGTCAGGCAACCGCCCCCGTCCTGTCGTTCTGCTCCGACCTTCCTCGCTCCCCCCGGGCTTTCCCGCCTCACCAGCGGCGGGCGGTTGCTTTCTCTTCTCGGCGAAAATGAAGCTGGCTTTTCCCGCTGGTGCAAAAGCTCCGGGCACGGCGATTTGATCTGTCAGCACGGCAAACCCCACATCCCCTCGGGGCAGACTCGAAGCGGAACTCGGAGGAGCCGCCGCCGTCGCCTCCCAACCAACTCAGCAAAACCGTTCCCCTTCATTCTTAGCTGAGTTGGCTCTTGACTTCTTAACGTTGTGCAATGTTGCGAAGTAAACAGAGCACAGCTTCCTCCCCCTCGCCCGGCGAAGAAACGGGATGCTTTTAGCTTTCGTTTCCTTGTCTACCACCCACACGCTGCCTCCTTCGTCCTCTGCGATTTATTTTGTGAAATGAGCAAAACCATAAGTCACTCCCAGTCAATTCTGATGCTGCTGGCTGAGAAAATTTGACCAGCTTTTAACTCAACTGGATAAACGGAATCTTGTATTTCAGTCACCAGTGGAAGTGGCCAAGACACTGGGTAGAACGTGCTGAATCACAAACAACGAATCAGGGTTAACACCAACCAAGTTAACACCTGTGGTGCAAATGCAACTGGTAGGTTTTCAGGAACTTGGTTAAGTTTGTTGTGGGGGATACAGCCAATTTGCCTAAGGAGTAACTTTTCTCTGGAGCAGTGTTTCTTAAAGTGCTATTAGGGGACCCCCATGGTCCCCCAAGAATCTCTCAGGGATCTGCAAAATCAAAATTATTTGCCAGCTTATGTTGAAAAGTAATGCAGTATTAAAATCACACCAAACAGTTATGAGAAGCAACATTAAATGCACGGATTTTAGTGTGGTAAATATAAATACTACCCATGCACAGAAAAACTTGCAATCCTTCATAATTTTTAAATGTCTTGAAACAAAAAGTTTAAGAAGCATTGATCTGGAGTAAGTGAACAGTGATACTTAATCTGAGGACAAAGAGGATACTTAAGTGTTTTATTTTCAGGCCACTTCTTAACAAACAACCTATAAAGTGCTCTGAATGTGATTAAATTATAGTTCTCAGAAGTTCAGCCTGCATGGACAATGGTGAAAAATGCTGAGAACTGAGATTTATCAACACCTAAAAGTACATTAATACTCTGCCCAAATAATTATACTTCCATAATAGTTCTCATGACTATTTGTTTTGTTATAAACATCAATATACTGTATATACTGCCTCAGTCTGAAATATTTCTTTAATTTCTATCCAAGAGTTTATATTAATATTAAAATGAGTCATCTTATCTTTTTCCATCAGCTACCTAATTATGATCTATATGGATGGGAAATTTACAAGGATGACTGCAATTAGGGAAGAATCATTTGTTTTCTTTATATATGTTACTGGCTGTCACAATTACGCTTACACAAAACAAACTCTGTTGGCATCAGTTGAGTTTATATATCATCAAAATTTGCATGTTATCTAGTAAGCTAGTTACAAGAGCTCAGTGCTCAAAACATACTAGCCAAATTTGTTGGCTAGTTTGTGGGCACAAAGCTTAATTTTTCAAAGCCTAATTAGGGCTAGCAGACTAGGGTTCCAGAAATCTGGACAATCACTAGATGACCACCATTGAAGTTGAGCCCTATTTAACTATTTTTTTGCGCTGTACACCGCCCTGAGTCCTTTGGGAGAAGGGCGGTATAGAAATTAAATAATAATAATAATAATAATAATAATAATAATAATAATAATAATAATAATAATAATAATAATAATAATAATTATTATTATTATTATTATTATTATCATCATCATCATCATCATCATCATCATCATCAACTCAAAGAAGAAATTTTCTGGGGAGAAAGCTATAAAAGGAAGGGTTGAGCCTCTTCTCTTTACGCATAACAATCCCTCCCCAAATGCCCTGCCCACATAGCAATTAAATTTACTATTTGAAGTTTCCATTTCTGCCATGCTTTTTTTTGTCTAAAATTAATTTGTATGCTAAAGGAACGAAATATCAAGTGAAGTTGCAGTGGGGAAAAAGAAGTCCTTCCCTTTCACTTATGGAGAGAAAACTATCAACAGTTCCAGCTGGTTTCCTTTCAGAAACATGCATACTTGCACAAGGTTGGGATAGATTTTCCTCCAGAGGGAGGGAGAGAGAGAACAGTGGGAAAGGACAGAAGTATAGAGGGCGCAAATGGAAAACAGTGAAATGGTGTTATTTCTAAATGTTTAAAATAGCCTGCATATTATCTACCATTTTATGTTTTTGATCCAGGAACTGTATTTACACATGGTTAGTCACTTCATCTTGAATTTCATTTTTTCTCTGTCCACCATATCCACCTCTCTTCTGGTCTGCACAAATAATGTTGGTGTAGAATTTGCTGTCCACATTGTTAACACCAGTTCTGCTTCTACTGTAATTCATTGATATACTAAAATGCCCAGTCTTTAAAGGCATACTGATTAATTTTCTCATTGATTAATCTCATCAAGCCAGCTAGTGGGAAACAACCATAAATCAGGAGCTTCAGCACAAACAGAATGGGTTATTGCACAGTTGTGGGGATTTTTGTTAGTTTCTATAAACATTGCTCTTTTTTCTACAGCATGTTTGGGCAGCCATTGATTTAAAATAATGTAAAGGGAAGTTCCCAGTCACAAACACATGTCTATCAAAAAATGACATTATCTGTCTTTCACCAACATTCTGATATAAGGAAATTGGGAAAGAGATGCCAAGGCAAAAACTAGCTCAGAGAAGACTGCATAGACCACATCATGATAGTACGCCTAATTACATGTAGCAGAAGCAGATAGCTGAAACCTGCTGCCAGCAAAAAGGTCAATCACTTTAGAAGGAAAGTGTTCAGATTGACAAATTAGTGAGGCTGGCAAACGGAAATTAATTTATCATTGTTTTCTATATGGTACAGTGAGGAATAATGGGGCTGATGCTGCTACTGTGATGCCATTTTCAATGTGCCTATACCATTGCACAGTTAACTTTCCTCCAGATAATATGAATCTAGGGAATTCTGCTTGCCTCTCTTTTATCAGGTTGGAAAGCTGATTATCTAGTGCGATTACTTTCCAAGATAGGGAGAAGTAGCTGAAAATAAAATAGGATTTTTTTTTAAAAAAACTAATATGACAAGCACTAGGAGAAAAGTGACAATGACAGAGACAGTTCAGTACCGAAGGGAAAGAGGTAAATGCATACTCGGATACACCTCTGATCATTCCATCTGAGCTCACTTTCATAATAAAAGGTGAGCACTGTGATTTTTACTTCCTGAAATTGGGGAAACTGTCAGATTAAGGTCCAAAACTTTAGGGCTATGCCCCAATGTGCCCTTTTTGGACTTCCCTGTTGTCCTACAACAGAGATAGTGAACCTTTTAGAGACCGACTGACATTCACCATTATGAAATGCTTTGAGAAGCTGATAAAAGGACTTTATTGTATCTAGCCCCCCCGCCAGCATTTGACCCGCTTCAGTTTGCCTACGACCAAATCGTTCTACGGAGGATGCTATCTCTTCTGTTCTCCATCTGAGCTTGAAGCACTTAGAGGAAAGAAATACTCATGTGCGTCTGTTGTTTGTCGACTTCAGTTCGGCATTTAACACAATCATTCCCCAGCATCTAGTAGACAAACTGGGCCTTTTAGGCTAAACATCCCTTTGTGCAACTGGATTCTTGATTTTCTTACCGACAGGACTCAATATGTGTGAGCTGGAACAAATACCTCTAATACCATTTTCTTGAGCACAGGTTCTCCTCAGGGCTGCATCCTAAGTCCACTGCTGTTCACCCTGTTGACCCATGACTGTTGTGCTAGGTTTGCCACCAACCATATTGTGAAGTTCACAGATGATACAACAGTAGTGGGCCTTATTCATGATGGCAATGTGGAAGCTTACCTCAAGGAGGTTGAGGGTTTGGTGAACTGGTGTAAGGAAAACAGCCTATTTTTAAATACCGGAAAAACCAAAGAGATCATTGTCGATTTCAGAAAAGGCAGGCACAACCACACTTCTCTGTGCATTAATGATTCACCTGTGGAGATGGTTACTGGCATCAAATTCCTTGGTGTGCAGCTAACGAGTAGGCTGGCTTGGTCGCTCAACAGTGAGAAACTGGTGAAGTGGGCACAGCAGCATCTGCACTTTCTGCTCATCTTCCTTCCCCTGTTCTGATCACTTTCTACAGGGGGACGATTGAGAGCATCCTGTCATACAGCATACTTGTGTGCCTATCCTTGGTGCATTGCAGGGGGTAAACTAATTCACACCAGCTGACTAGTGGATATTTTCCTTTTTGCCATCATGTATGGTAGCAATCACAATCCTCAAGGTACTGTACAACTGGCCATTTAACAAACGTCTGAAGTTACACCCCCCCAAGCTGTTTCAAAGTTACAATGCCTGCAGTGTCCCCGCAGTCATTCACTCTTACAACTGACCACTCTTACATCCTGTCCTGCTGGGTCCCCACAACAGTGGGCCCATTTTGTCACCCAACCGTGTTTCAACATTCCTCTCCACCCCCAGTCACCATTTGCTAGCTCACCTTTCAAAGATATTCATTGCTCAGGAAGTTGGAATAGGGAAGGGCCCAATTGAAGAGAAGAAATCTCGCTGGTTTGGCTTTCCTCCCTACGCTTTCCTCCCCCAGGGCCAGCAGTGCTAGCATAAAGCAGCGTAAAGGATTGTGAGAAAAGTAAAACCGGCAGGATTTATTTTCAGTTTTCCTAGCGCCACGAACTCTAGCGTTACACTAGTGTTGCTGGCCCTGGGGGAGGGCAGGATTTCTTCTCCTAGATTGGGCCACGTGGCCCAGCAGCAAAGCGGCCTAACTTATTCCAACTTCCTGAGTTCTGGATACCTTTGAAAGGTAAGTGTATGATTGCGATGGCGTAAGGCAGGGCTTTTCAACCAGTGGTACGGGTACCTTGGTACATTGGCACCTGGCAGGTGGTACGCGACCATCCTAGAAAAGTGGTAGCGGGGGAGAGGAATGAGCTGAACTGGTGGCAGCACCGCACAAGCCTGAGCAAGAGGCGGCTGGAGCTGCAGGGCTGTCAGGGCTCAGTGGAAGTGCCAGGACCAGTGCCAGGTTCCAGCTGGAGCTTGGCGCTGATCCCGGTGCTTCTGCTGAGCCCAGAAGAAGCGGCTATCAGCTGGTATGTTGAAGCGTCTCCAGGGTCTTGTGATTTACATTCAGATGCTTGGCAACTGATTCATATTTATGATAGTCACAGTGTCCCAGGGTCATGTGAAGTGACCAAAAACCACCCCTCAGACGGAAATACAAACCAAACACCCACCCCCACCCCCAGTGCCAATCCTCAACAGAAATGCTCACAACAATGAAAACCTCAGACAGGAGGAAGAGTGCCACAGGGCGGGCAGGCGTCTTGCTCGGCTGTGGCTTGGGGGGCACTTTTTTCAGTGCCATTATAACTTCAATCACTAAGCGAACTGTTGTAAGTTGAGGACTACCTATACTTCATCACTTTTTTCCTTTTGGGGGAGGGGTCATCAAGTTTTTGACATCTTGCTAGGCGACTGGTAGTACTCGGATGTTGCCATATCCTAAAAGTGGTACAATGGGTGAAAAGGTTGAAAAGCCCTGGCGTAGGGTAGGGAAAAGGCCAATAGGGCTTTGGGGAATCCAATGGGCAGGAAGTAGAGCATGGGATATCTCGGAGGTTAGGGTGGGAAAAGCCCTTGGAAGGCCCAATGTGGATGGTTCTGTCCCTGCACTAGGTCTCCCACAGTCTCTCCCACCCCTGAGTTACCCCATGCTCTACTTACCCCACATATTTCTTTAACGAATCCATTGGGGACAGGAGGGATGGTGAGATCGCTAATGACATGGCTCCTTTAATGTAGAACTCGACTTCTGACAGTAATGAGCAGGCTTCAGAATATCTATTATAGGCAAGTCTGTGCTTCCAATCAAATTCCATTTCATTTCAAATGGCCTACTAACTCATGCAGAGTCATGCAGGTGAGATGGGTAGTGTAGAAATTTGATAAATAACTCAAAACATTATAGTAGAGGGGTGTCAAACTGCCAGCCCGCGGGCTGGATGCATCCATCATACCAAAACCGCGCCCACCCCATTGCCAGCAATGGCAAAAAAGTCACGATAGGTGGCGACACGTTAGGTGATGTTGCGAGTTTGACACCCTTGCTCTAGTAGAGAAAATGTTGCCATGTTCTGTTCAAAATTGCAATTAACCCATTCCTGGAGGGATTGTAGGATATAGGGAATCATAAATTAACCACATAAGTTAGATTCATACAACTGAGTAGATTTAAGAGGTGGTTATCTAGTTCGGTTTGTTAACACTGTCTACTTTTTTCAGTTAATAAGCTACACTGTGACTCTGCTCCTTTCTTTAATGTTAATGTTTTATGTTACATTTGGCATCATTCATTTCAACATTTTAATGCAAGACTAACCTAGCATTCTTCAATAATTGAAAATAATACATATGCTGCTTATCATCTTGTTATCTTCACAACAGCCCTGTGAAGTGGTTGAGGTGAAAGATTTTATCAGTAAGTTGGAAAACCAAATAGGTGTTTCACTCCACAATCACATTTTCTCACTCTAAACTTTGCACACAATACATCCTCTATATCAGGGGTGTCAAACTGCCGGCCCACAGGCCGGATGCATCATAGCAAAACCACGCCCACCCCACTGCTGACAATGGCAAAAAAATCACAATAGGTCACGACACATCACATGACATTGCAAGTTTGACACCCCTACTCTATACAGTTGGGCAACAAACACAACAGCATCTTAAAGAGAAGAAAGTCTGTTATCTAATGCAACTGATTGCAATTCATTTGAGCATATTCAATAATAAATTACTCTTAAAAATGCCACAAGACTGTTCCTCCCATAGGCACAAATATTTCAAATAAAAATGGAATTACAGTCTCAGCAGTAAAAAAAACAAACGAGTCAGTTTGTTATAGTGGTAAGGCATCAGGCTAGCCATGGGAGACTGAGTTCTAGTCCTGCCTTTGTCACAAAACCAATTGGGTGATCTTGGGCAAGTCACTCTCTCTCAACCCTAGAAAGGAGGCAATGGCATAGCCCAGGGGTAGGCAACCTTGGCTCTTTTACGACTCGTGGACTTCAACTCCCAGAATTCCTGTGCCAGCTGGCTCAGGAATTCTGGGAGTTGAAGTCCACGAGTCATAAGAGAGCCAAGGTTGCCTACCCCTGGCATAGCCATTTCTGAAAAGGCTTGTCAAGGAAACTGCAAGGCCCAGTCCAGGCAATCACCAGGAGTCAAAAACTGACTCAAAGGCACTTACACCCTGAAAAAACAAAACCATTTCAAATAATACTAATATTCGCATCTGTTTCATTCTGAATTTTTGGGAAACCGTGCCCCGGTTTCATTCTGTCTTCTGCATACCAAAAAGCATATTTGCACACATAACTGCAGGAAAAAAAGCTGAAATAATGTAGCCAGAGCTAGAGTCCCGTTTTTCTCATAAGTTGTTAAAAGGAAATCAGATAGAATTTAATATTGGGTTTTTTGAAAGAAAAATCTTAATCAGGGTCCAGTCCAAGCTGGGAATAAACAAAATGGAGACTGCTTTAGAAAGAAGGTTCTTGTTTACTGAAGAGCAGAACCACAACAGCACGTGGCTCTGGGGCAGCTGACCACATGGGGATGGGACTGGTGGGTTTTTATACCTTCTTGGGCTTTTGAGGTTGTTTCCTGTTCCTATTTGAGGCTTTGTATTTCCTGTGTCATGCACTTTGACCTAAGTCTGAGTGTGCCCTTTTGGTATTGGTGGGTTAATCCTATTAGGTCCCCAAAACTGATGTCTCTTACAGTTTGGGTGGGGTATGTAGATTTTAGAGGTTTTTGTCTTCCTAATCTCATAGCTTCTAGCTTCCTGGCCCCAACCTTCCTGAATGGATTATTCAGATTTGCATTTTTAAAAGCTGGCCTCTGCCTAGGGCAGGGGTAGGCAACCTTGGCTCTTTTATGACTCATGGACTTCAACTCCCAGAATTCCTGAGCCAGCTGGCTCAGGAATTCTGGGAGTTGAAGTCCACGAGTCATAAAAGAGCCAAGGTTGGTTACCCCTGGTTTAGTGGTTAAGGCACCAGGCGAGAAACTTAAGAGACCATGAGTTCTCCTTCTGCCTTGGGTGGGTTATCTTGGGCCAGGAATTCTGGCTCAGGAATTCTGGGAGTTGAAGTCCACGAATCATAAAAGAGCCAAGGTTGCCTACCTCTGGCCTAATGGCTGGGGCTGATTTCCGGGGGCTGTTTCTGTCTTTTTAAAGATCTTCTCCATTATTCCTTTTGGGAAATATATTCTGCCTTTTTAATATTCCCCAAATTATTTCTTTCTCTGGATTCTTCCCACAGGTTCCTTCACCAAGCAAGATATTGAACAAAATACAGGTAGTCCTCGACTTACAACAGTTAACTTAGTTACAACTGCACCAAAAAAGAGACTTATGACCCTTTTTCACACTTATGACTATTGCAGCATCCCCACGGTCACGGGATCAAAAAAAATCAGATGGTTGGCAGCTGACTCATATTTATGCCGGTCGCTGTGTCCCGGAATCACTTGATCCCCTTTTGCAACTTTCTGATAAAGAAAGTCAAAGGGGAAACCAGATGTACTTAACAACTGGGTTACTAACTTAAGAACTGCAACGATTCGCTTAACAACGGTGGCTGGGAAGGTGGTAAAACGGGGCAAAATTCACTTCACCAATGTCTCAGCAACAGAAATTTGGGGCTGAATTGTGGCCGTAACTCGAGGACTACCTGCAGCCTTGAACAGCCCCTCGGGGAAACCTCGTCGCGGCGGCTCCCTCCCTATCACGAGGCAGCCAAGACATGACCGGCAAACACATGACCGGATCGCAGCGAGTTGCAAGACCGAGTCCCGCCCTACGCCGAGAAAAGCCTTTTCCCGCCCACAGGGGGCGGGGCCATCTGCCGGAAGCAGCCAGCGCGCCGGAGCCTCCGCGATGTGCCGGGGACTGGAATTCGGCGGCTTGGGAGGCGGCGGCGGCGACTGCTAGGATTGGCCGGCTGCCGATTGCGAGGAGGGCGGCACGGGTGGCGCTGGCTGCAGGGTGATGGTGCCCGGCGGGCCATGCTGCTGAAGCTCCTGCAGAGACAGACCTACACCTGTCTGTCCCACCGCTATGGGCCCTGCCTTTGCCTTGGAGGCATCGTCCTCCTGATCGTCTCCGCCTTGCAGTTCGGCGAGGTAAGGCGCGATGCCCGCTTGCCAGCAGCCTCCGAGCGCTGAGCTCCCGTTGCCCGCCACCCTGCCTTCCCCCGGCTTCTCTCTCTCTCTCTCTCTCTCTCTCTCTCTCTCTCTCTCTCTCTCTCTCTCTCTCTCTCTCTCTCTCTCTCTCTCTCTCTCTCTCTCTCTCTCTCTTCCTGGAGGGTTTTCTCATTTTTTGCGCCGGCCTTCTGTCTCCAAGCGATGTTCCTTCTCCAGGCCTCCCCTTTCAGAGAAGTGCTTTTGCTCCCCCGTGCATTTCAGCCTGGCCTCTGGGCCCTTGAGGGTTGCCTTCTTGGCGGAAGCGTTTCCCCTTCAACGGTGTATCAACCAAGGCCAAAAAAACAACAACAACAACAACCACGCTTCACCAGTTGGATTTCTCTTTGGCGATCGCCCTGAGAAACGCAAAGCTCCTGCTGCGAACTTTATTTTCCTGCAGCCGCTGAACCTCTTGCCCCTTCTCTCCCGTGCTCGGGTCCTTTTCTTTTCCGGTTTCTCTATAACATAAAAAAAATAACTTCCCTACAATTTATAACTGCCTTCCCTTGCTTGCAGTGATTTCCTGCTGCTTTGTTCTGTGCCTTTTCCCGTGGGAGCAGCCAGCCAGTCACCCGTGGTGTGTCAATACATGAAAGGCCGTGGAGGCAGCCGCCTTAGGCAACTCTGGTTTTCCCGGCTCCCGCTCCTAAGTCTTCAGCAGTTCTGATCCGGGCTGCAAAAATCCGGGCGGCCATTAGGTGACAAAAAATGAGAATGAGGGTTTTTTTTAAAAAAATAATTATCCGTTGCCATAGCTAAAGATCATCCACGTGTTGGCCTCCCAGATGTGATATGTAGTAGGCATCCTAACATAATAGTGGCGTAGAGGTGAGGAAGCTGCGAAGAAAAGGCTACGACGAGGAGTGAGGAGCGAGACTTGTATGTGGCTTCCGAGTTTGTCAGCCGTTTGTCAAATTTCAATTTGCTCTGGACAGGGCATTTTTGGGGATCCCAGCCTGGAGGCTGCTGTTCTTGCAGTCTTCTTGTGAAGGAACCAGGGTAGAGAGAATAAACATGCCATGCCTTATTCATTTTAATTAACTTTATATGCTGCCCACCTTAGCTGCAAAATTCCAGGCAGCTAATAGGTGGCATCAAAAAATCTCAAAAATCTCCTAATCCTTTTATTTAAGGGATGCTTGGACTTTTGCAGCCTAAAAAGAGGTAGGGGATCGGGTGAAAAATTTCTGAGAAGAGGATACACCTACAGGAAATCAAACAGCAGAAGAGAGAACCCATGAATGATAAAATATGGTCATTAGCACCATTCAGTAACATAGAAGACAGATAAATATAAAACAAGATGGAAATTAGCTGTTCAGAAATTATGGGATGTTATAATTAAGAAGGCCATATCCCATTTTTCTGATAGAGGAGGTGGGCTAAAAAAGATCAGCTGGCGAAATTCTTAAAGCAGCCTCATGTGAATTGTTTCCCTTAAATGCATGAAGGCAAATGGGTGAAAAGTTGAAGGATTTCTGCAAAGGGCAGGTAAACTGGGTAAATGCTCCTCCCCATGAACGTGGAAACTGATAGTCAGCTAGTTATTTTCAAATGACATTGCGATTTATAGATAAGCTCCAGGTCATGTAGACTGCCATATTGGATGCCTAACAGCTTTTATCTGCTGATCACAGAGTCAGTGAACTCCCCTAGTGCAGGGGTCCCCAACCCCTGGTCCGTGGACCAGTACCGGGCCACGGCATGCCAGCAACGGGGCCGCACAAACAAGCAAAGCCCATCCACGAGATACAGGCAGCACACAAAACCACACACCCTCCGGTTCATGGAAAAAACACTCCCACGGAACCAGTCCCTGGTGCCTAAAAGGTTGGGGACCTCTGCCCTAATGCTTTGTATTAGCTTTTATTTTGTGGACTCATATGGGACCGTGTTATGGACTTCACAGGTTGTTTCAGAATCCATTAATAAGTGTCTGCAGGGATGATAAATCATGACAAATGACAACCTTGACACTGCAAAGGCAAACCACATAACTTATGTACAAATGTCTTATGTCATAAATAAGTACAAAAGGCCAAGGTTTATGTTATGATATGCTTTTTTGTTATTGTGATTTGAAGTGGACAACAATTCTCTGAATCCTAGTAGTCAAGAAAGGCTTCGTAGGATTGTAGACTGGGGTAATTCTATGCTGAAATTATTTGTGGGATGAAGTTAAGTGGCAAACTGGTAGAATTTAAAAATAAAAAGACATAACATTTTTCTGTATTGGAATCTTACGAGTCATTTTTACACATATATGGCTGGAAAAAGAAAGAATTATACCTTGATTCAAATTAGAGCAGGTATGTCATGTTTAAAAGGATCTTTAATAATAACAAGGTTTGATATATTTGACTATATTTGTGGAGAACTTTCCACTCTTTAGGAACAACTTAAGTAGTTTATTCCACTTTATAAAATATCCTAAAAATGTAAGAAAGGGCAGACTTAAACCTTGTTCTCTGCATTTCCCTTTACAAGTTATATTAGTTTTGAAATCTATTTCAGTTCAATTATTTTAGAATATAATCTCAAGCATTCTTCCATAGGTTGCATTGGAGTGGAGCCGGGACCAGTATCATGTCCTGTTTGACTCTTACAGGGATAATGTGGCTGGGAAATCATTTCAGAACAGGTGAGCCTCAGATCTCAAAAGGCATTGCTTCCCCATTGTGTAAGAAAAGCAAATGCTACTGTTCGCACAAGAGGCAGATTGGTTTAGTGGTTAAGGCACCAGGCTAGAAACTTAGAGACCATGGGTTCTCCTTCTGCCTTGGGTGGGTTATCTTGGGCCAGTCATTCTATCTCAGCCCTAGGAAGAAAGTATAGAGGCAAAACATTTCTGAAAAACTTGCTACAAAAATGCAGGGTCTTGTTCAGACAGTCACTGAGAGTCAACACGGACTCAAAGGCACACACAGAAAAAAGAAGAAATTTCAACAACGCTATTTCTTCTGCATTGTTTTTCTCTTTCCCCCTTCCCCAAATTCACTGTACGAATTGAAGAAAAGAAGAGAGAAAAATATAATGAAATACCAAAAAGAAATATATAAGGGATGTTTTGAAAAAACCAGATGTTGTTATATCCAATACAAATGTTGCATACAAATGTTTGGTTTTTTATTTTTACTTGAAATAGTTTTAATTGCTAAAAAATGATAATATTGAAGAAACAATGTTGCTGTAATTTCTCCAGATTCTTGGAAGTGGAGATAAATGTTTTCATTTTTTTAAAGCAATATGATACTTTGTAAATGTTTAGAATTGATGTACATATGAATGTACATAGTACATAGTATCTGTTATAGAAACAATCTTTCAGTGTGGAATCTTAGATAACTTTAATCTTGGTCCCCATGATTTGGCTCAAAACCCAGCCAACAGTTGTTCAAAGATGGCCACATTTTTCCTATGTCACTTAGTTACTATATTCTTACTTTGGTTGACTAGCCATGGTCAGCTAACCCAATTTTCAATGTTTAAATAATTAAACCTAGGAGTTTGGTTTTTATATACTAGGCTGAAATGTGGCTGATTTATTTGTAGCTTAATGTGTTTTACAAAGAATTAAAGGTTCCTGGCATTTTCAGAGATTTGGAAATAGGCAATAGCTTTTTCAAAAACATGCTACCTTGAGGATAGCTCTGATCTGGTGTATTGATAGCTACTAAATGTAGAACAAAATACAATTCTGTTTTGCAGATACTCGACATCAGAAGGCAGCAAAATGGCAATTTGGATCCTTTTCTTAGGCAGGAACAAGTTCTGGATTAGTCTTATTCCATTCATCTAGATTGGCCTTTGAACCTTCCTAGATAGCAAAGTTTTTAAAAGGCTCCTACCTGCCTGAGTAGCTATTGTTCTGTTGGATTTTATTTCACTTTTTCTTAGTTTTGATTTCAAGCTTTTTTCCTCTATTTTTAATATTTTTGTCTTTTGAAATGCAAATTAATTCATATGCCATATACCAGGGGTAGGCAACCTTGGCTCTTTTATGACTCATGGACTTCAACTCCCAGAATTCCTGAGCCAGCCATGCTGAGGGAAAACAGAGAGGATTCCAAACTAAGCCATGGTGGCTCAGGAATTCTGGGAGTTGAAGTTCATGAGTTGTAAAAGAGCCAAGGTTGCCTACCCCTGCCATATACAATCCTTTTGCTAGGCCAAAGGTCACAAAACATGCAAGCCTTATGATCTCTATATCTCTTAACCATGCAACACGCAACCTTGGGAGAGTAGAAAAAGGCCAAATCTGGATGTTAAAGTCTATGAAGTCTCTATGAATTGTAAAATTGAAAATGGAGAAAATTACAGACATTTTTATATTAGGTTCTGCCTGATTTGAAAAGGAGGTACACCAAGAATAATAAAGAAAAAAATGTTCAGAAAAAAATATTTTCTGAAAATAGCAAATCCAATCATTATGTGAACCCATATTTATCCTTAGGAGAAACATACAGGTTTCTTGTCAAGATAGCCAAGGACAGATTAATTAGGTAATTCTTACACTGTCAAAGGTAGAGATACCGGTAGTTATAAATGATACCATTGGTAAAAAATGAAAAAGAAAAAAAGAAGGTATTAAATTAGATAGTTATGTCACTTTTTAAATTCTCCAAATAACTGAACACCAGGCTTCACAAATTCTCTGTCAGATATCTAAGAACTGTCCCAAATTAGCTGCAGTTTGTGATAGCAAGGAACAGCAGTTATCTCCAAGAGCTGTAAATAAATTAAGAGAGTTCTTAATAGACACATAAAATTGAATTTCTGTGGTGGCAATTAAAATTAACAGTGCTATTACTACTTTAAAATCTGTATATACCTCAACTAGATATCACAGTTTAACAAACATTCTTTGTGCCTTCTGTGTAATCCATGTAGAACTATATATGAATATTCAGTTATTTGTGCTGCTACTCATGCTTTTTAATATCCAACATGGATTTTATTTGTAAAATTTTGGAAGAAAGGACAACAGAAAAATAATGTTTCAATGCATTTATTTAATGTTTGTAATTCATGGTAGAGTCAGTTCTGATTCACATACAGTAGATGAGTCGCATGCTGTTGCTTCAGATTTTAATTCACATTCTAAATAAACATAGATTTTTTCCTATGAGTCATCAGCCATTTAGAATTTTGAATAATCATAAGAAGGATGGAGATACTTGCTCAGTGTTGTCTGCAAAATCTCTTGCAACCTTAATTACACTTTATCAAACATACTTTATTTCATTACAGTAATGTTATGACTTCAAATGCTGGAATTCCGTTTGAGATAATTGACCTAGGTATGATCTTAAAGTGATGGTCCCATTTTTAAAAAACTTTTTGCAAAGAAGCAGGTTTGTCTCTTCTTTGCATTTGAGGTCAAGTAGCAATGAGAAATTTGGGGGCATTTTTAGCTGATTCCATGGGAACCATTGTGATTATTCTTACTCCCTTTCACATACACACAAAAAAATTATGCAATATAAGAGGTGATCACCTGGATAGCTGAATTGGATATCCAGTTATGAGACCATTGCCATACTTCCATAGAAGTTTTACTTATAATTACATGGACTGTGTATATATGTTAACTTCTGACATGTTCTAATAGGCTAAATAATAATAATAATGGCTGTAATATACCTTTTGCTCAACAGTCCAGCTTTCAAACTATTGAAAACTATGAATTGGGCAACTTCTATGTATCAGGGCATGATTTATGCAACTATATAAAAGCTTCTGTGGATTATTATTGTTTGCTTCTTTAAACTGTAGGACACAATAGCTTACTATACTTAAACTGATTTTATGGAAAGCCTTGTCTATCATACATTCATGTGACACCATGAGAATTGCTAGCAATACCAATGACTTATAGGGATCCCAGTGAACTTATTAGCTGGGGAAGGCTCATCTAGAACAGGGCTTTTCAACCAGTGGTATGGGTACCACCTGTGGTACATTGGCACCTGGCAGGTGGTACGCGACCATCCTAGAAAAGTGGTGGCGGGGGAGGGGAATGAGTTGAACCAGTGGCAGCACCGCACAAGCCTGAGCGAGAGATAGCTGCAGGGCTGTCAGGGCTCAGTGGAAGCACCAGGATCAGCGCTTCTTCGGGGCTGTCAGGGCTCAGCAGAAGCGCCAGGATCAGCATCAGGCTCCAGCTGGAATGTTGCAGCATCTCCAGGGTCTTCTGATTTACATTCAGATGCTTGGCAACTGAATCATATTTATGACGGTCACAGTGTCCCAAGGTCATGTGATGTGACCAAAACCTGCTGCAACCACCCAGCAGAGGGGGGGGAATAAAAACCAAACACCCCCCCCCACCCCACCCCCACTGCCAATCCTCAACAGAAATGCTCACAACAATGAAAACCTCAGACAGGAGGAAGAGTGCCGCCGGGCGGGCAGGCATGTGTCTTGCTCGGCTGTGGCTTGGGGGGCACTTTTTTCAGTGCCATTGTAACTTCGAACAGTCACCAAGCGAACTGTTGTGAGTCGAGGACTACCTGTACTTCATCACTTTTTTCCTTTTTTTTTTTTTGGTCAAGTTTTTGACACCTTACTAGGCGACTGGTGGTACTCGGATGTTGCCATATCCTAAAAGTGGTACAAAGGTTGAAAAGCCCTGATCTAGAATTTCAGTCTTTTTAAACATGCTAAGCCTTTGGATTGTGCTTTCTCTCTGTTCTGTTTACACTCCATTGACAAGACATTTGAGACTGGTGGGGTGGTGGTGTTGCCCTATAAAGAGGGCATCTTTGCTTCCGACCTATGTTCTTTTTCACAGCAGTTTTGAACTCTCAGGAGCAAATACACAGTAGTTGCCTCCTGGTCCTCTTGAATAAAGGCGAATAGATCTGTGCCCATTCAGGCGGTCCTCGACTTACAACAGTTCATTTCGTGACCGTTCAAGGTTATAACGGCACTGAAAAAAGTGACTTATGAACATTTTTCACACGACCTTTGCAGCAGCCCCACGATCATGTGATCAAAATTCAGATGCTTGGCAACTGGTTCATACTTATGACTGCTGCTGTGTCCCAGGGTCATGTGATCAGCTTTTGTGACTTTCTGACAAGCAAAGTCAATGGGAAAGCCAGATTCATTTAACGACTGTGTTACTGGTACTAACTTATCAAGTGCAGTGATTCACTTAACAACTGTGGCAAGAAAAGTTGTAAAATAGGGCAAAACTCACTTAACAAATGTCTCAGCAGAAATTTTGGGATGAGTTGTGAGTGGTATGTCGAGGACTACCTGTATTTAAAACTACCAGCAGAATAATAATAATAACAAGGATTTATAATGCATCATGCCTAGCATTTGGTCATAAGTACCTACCAGTTTCTGCGCAACCCAGATAAAAAATAAGAGGTACCTAATTATTTTGGATCTTTAGAATAGATTGGCTATTTCAAGGATTAGACAAACATATTAATAAGTGTCTTAATTTTCCTCAAATGGAATTAAGTTCTGCAGAGATGCTGAGTTTAATGTGATTGCTTGTAATTCAGGATTTCACCAGTTGCTCTAGTTAGGCAAATCCACATTTCAGCTTATTCACCATTTGCTGATAGTTGTTATAATGGCTAGGCAATACCCATCCTTTCTAATTAAAAGTACAACTACAAGTATCTAAGAGCCTTGGTGGAGCAGTGGGCTAATGCCTCCTTAAGTAACACCAGCTGCCTGCAATTAGTGCAGGTTCGCGTCCCACCAGGCTCAAGGTTGACTCAGCCTTCCATCCTTCTGAGGTAGGTAAAATGAGGACCCAGATTGTTGGGGGCAATAAGCTGACTTTGTAATAATGCCACTTTGGGGGGGGGCAAAAGCCCTAAATAAGCAGGCATATACATAGAATGAAGGCTATTGCTAAGCACATTGATTTGTGCTGTAAGCCGCCCTGAGTCTTCGGAGAAGGGCGGGATATAAATGGGATTATATATTATATTATATTATATTATATTATATTATATTATATTATATTATATTATATTATATTATATTATATTATATTATATTATATTATATTATATTATATTATATTATATTATAATATTATATTATATTATATTATATTATATTATATTATATTGTTATGTTATGTTATATTATATTATATTATATTATATTATATTATATTATATTATATTATATTATATTATTATATATTATTATATATTATTATATATTATTATATATTATATATATATATATATGGTGGCAATATATTAAAAATATTTTTTTTAAAAGCTATATTTTTGTCTGATCAAGGAAATGTATCGGATTTAGGAAAAGGCTCTGATCTTAATTCCCAATCCAGAAGCTCTGTGGGTAATTTATATTCACAACTGGTCATCAAAAGGATAAAATGGGGAAATGAATCAGTGAAACTTTATATTGCATGAAAGTTGTTGTGGAGCGTTGGGAGATGATATTGACTTTCATCTTTATTCTTTCTTATCCCATTCCAGCCTTCTTTGGGGTCAGTATACAGTTGATTAAAGCAATGAATATCTGGTTGTTGGCAAAGTAATGGAAACATTGAGATCAAGCTGTCTCTTTAGCTTTTTAAATATTAACTATTTTTTTAAAATAAAAAAGGCTGTTGATGCATTGCTTTCTTTCACAGAGGTATTTCTGGAATGATTCCCATTATAGAAGAAAATCACACAGATCGTTTATTAAAAGCAGGATGGATTACTAAACGTTTGATGTCTGCCAGCTCATGAACTTGATGGAGTAAATGGAAAGTTTCATTACAATAAACCTTATGGTGTTCAGTGACAGGAACTGGAAGGTTTCACCAACAATGTTAATGTATCAAATGTATTAAATCCCTTATCACTTGTAACTTGTGTATTCCAGTATTTGAAGAAAAACTTAATGTGCAGCACTATATAATGCTTCACAATTAAATCCTGATAGACTAAATAGGAGTTTTAAAATGTGTTTTTCAATTATTTCTAAGGCTTTGCTTACCTATGCCTATCGATGTAGTGTATACCTGGGTGAATGGTACCGATGTTGAATTGATGAGGGAACTGCAACAGGTGAGGAAACAGATGGAAGAAGAACAGAAAACAATACGGTATGGATTTTGTTCTTTGTGGAAGTGTGAAACAAATGTTATTTCTTAATGAGGCACTTTTGTTGAAAAGATATTAGTGAGCAAAGCTATTAACAGAAAAATGCCATCTTATGGATATTTTGTTGATTTTCAAGAAAGAGTATATATATATATATATATATATATATATATATATATATATATATATATATATATATATATATATATATATATATATATATATATATATATATATATATATATATATATATATATATATATATATATATATATATATATATATATATATATATATATATATACATGTTAAATGCTTGTTAACTATTTAGTCACTGTTGTGACTACTGCCTGTGGATGGCCTTCGGTTAGGCCGAAACAGGAAATAAAGATTTGTCCCATGTTTGGGGCCTAGCAAGGTAATCTAAATAGTTAACAAACATTTAACACATATCTCCCTTGCTTCTCAGCTAACAAAGAGAGAGAGAGAGAGCCTGTGGCCTAGGGGTTAAAACAATTGCCTAATGTGCAATCAGCCCAGGTTCGAATCTCAGAAGGGTATGGCTGACTGATGAAAACAAATAAGTTTGAAATGCATATCGGTCTCCCTTTAATTCTTTGTTAGCAATCTAAAAATTTACACACACACATATATACATACATACATACATACATACTTATTTATTTATTTATTTATTTATTTATTTATTTATTATATTTATATACCGCCCTTCTCCCGAAGGACTCAGGGCGGTGAACAGGGCACATATAAAAATACAGAATACAAAAATTAAAAAAGAATTAAATAAGAGCCCGAGCTAAAAACAGTAGAATAATATAAAAATCCACAATAAAAACCCCAGCACATCCCCCATCAGGCCAGGCCGGCTTGTTCAAATAGGTAGGTCTTCAGGCCGCGTCGGAAGGAGCGAAGGTCGTGCCATCCGGAGCTCAACCGGCAGCTGATTCCATAAAGCCGGGGCGCCCACAGAGAAGGCCCTCCCCCTGGGGGCCACCAGCCGACATTCTCTGACCGGTGGCATCCTGAGGAGGCCCTCTCTGTGGGAACGCACAGGGTGGAGGGAGGTTGACGCCGGCAGCAGGTGATCCCCAAGGTACTCCGGACCCATGCCATGTAGGGCCTTGAAAACCATTACCAAAACCTTGAACCTCACCCGGAAGACAACTGGTAGCCAGTTGTATCTGTAGTATATTTGAGGTGCGTAACTGCTTTATGTTTACTTGTTCTTTAGGGAATTTCTTGGAAAGAATATCACTGAGCCAACAAAGAAAAGGTAAAAAAAACCCAAGTATTTTACAGCTATGTTTTCTGTTTTCTGTATTTCAAATTGGAGCTTAACTATGAGAAATTTTAAGTGAGCCAAATAAATAATATTTAACCTTAATAAAAATTAAGACAAGAGAATATTGTAGGAAAATGTGTAAATTTTCTCTAATGTCCAATAATAAATATTTTACGTCTTAACCACATGGACAATCTGTGTTAGACTCTGATTATTATAACCCAAGTCTTGTAAAGCATATATCATTCTCCTTGTGACTATATACTGTATAAGGCACCTTGCGGCAGTGGTTTCCAACCTTTCTCACTTGGCAACCTGATGGGAGGGGGGGGTAGAGGGGATTGTTCTGTGTTAGTGGCAGGCATGTGCATGACCGCCTGCCACTCAAGTGGAGCTGTGCGTGCTTGCCCGCCACTCATGTCGCCTATTTCCAAACAGGCTGAGGCCCATTAGTGGGTCATAGCTATATCTATCTGAGAGAGATATTTAGCTGTAAATATAATACAGAATTAAATTATTTGGAGGACCAGATTCAAATGAATCAAGCTAGTAGCTGTCAAAAATGCTCTTACAAAATGACCTGCTTGATAATGTGGTGGAATAAAAATTAATGTGGAAGATCAATAAACGGTCCATCTTAATAGAAGGAAAAAAAGAATGAGGTCAAACAATGTTGAAATAGGGTGGGTAGACTGCAGGAAAACCATTGGTTACTGTTGTAGGGCCTCGTGGGCCTAGTCTTGCACGCTAGGAATGTTTTACAGACACTTGGAAGTTTTTATTTTGTTTTGTTTTGAAATTAAAGGTGGAATGGGAGTAGAGTGTCTCCATGAGGCCTTCTGCTTCCATTCTCACCCTTAAAGGTGATGTGGGCCTGAATATTAATGAGTTGCTAAAGAAAACTATGGAAAAAACAATATTGTACTAGCTTTTCAGATTGGGTTTGATCAAACATCTGTCATACATAAATAACAAGCTACGCAATATTAATCCTAAATGTAAGTCTGGCTTTGATCTTGTTTTGATCCTAGTGAAAAACAATTGGAGTGTTTATTGACACATTGCATCAAAGTGCCAATGCTTGTCTTGGATCCCGCTTTGCCAAACAACATTACTCTTAAGGACCTGCCATCTGTCTATCCTCTGCTGCGATCTGCCAAGAATATATTCTCTGTTGCAAAGCCAAAAAATCCTTCCACCAATGTGACGGTTGTTGTTTTTGACACTGCTAAAGAAGGTATGGATCTGCTTTCATCTGTTGCTGGAATACGTGTGGTTTCAATTTACCACTGGGCTGTTACTTTTCTTCAGAAACTTCTACAAAGAATTTCACTCCTTCTCCCCTTGTTGCCATGATTTAAGAAAATCATTGGATAAATGTAGTAGCAGAGAACAATGTATCTGAAAAAAATAATCTTTTTGATCTAATTCTATATGCAAATATACATATAAATAGATATTCTATCTATTTATCTATTCTTTTAGCTGAAGATGCCCATTCTCTGATGCTGAAGGAGAGTATCAAGCAAACAGCATGGAGGGGATATTTGGTATGTTCCCAAACATTTGCTGGAAAGTTAATATATATGCTTGTAATAAATTGTGACTTGCAGCCTAATATTTTGTTTAAAAAAATCCAAGCCACTGATTTTAAATGTTTGTTGTAATGTTTCTTGATAATTGTAAGTGAAAAGTTTAAATAATCTCTATATAATATTTAACATACTTGAACATCCCCCCTCCCCCCCACACAAATACGGTAGAGTTCATCTCTGGGAAGAAAATAGAACTTTCTTAAATAAATCAACGTAGGAAAAAACCTACAGAAGGCTCTGAAATGTTTTCCCATCTCTTTACCAACTGTGGTCATCGGTGAGGTCTATATTTTCTTCTATTGCACGTTGTACCTGCTTATATTCATGTGTATAGGTAGTCCTTGATTTACGACCACAACTGAGCTCAAAATTTCTGTTGGTAAGCAAGACGGTTGTTAAGTGAGTTTTGCCCCATTTTATGATCTTTCTTGCCACAGTAATTCAGTAAATCATTGCAGTTAAATGAGTGACACAGTTGTTAAGTGAATCTGGCTTCCTCTGATTATCAGAAGGTAGCAAGAGACGACCACATGACCCTGAGACACCGTAACCATCATAACTACATGCCAGTTACAAAGTGTCCTAATTTTGATCATATGCTATAACTGTCGGTGTGAAAAGCAGTCAAGACGTCTTTTTTTCATTGTTGTAATGTTGAATGGGAAAGGGGATGCAGGGGCTCAGTGGGTTAGGACGCTGAGCTTGTCGATCAGATGGTCGGCAGTTTGGCGGGTCGAATCCCGAGTGCCGCATAACAGAGCGAGAGCCTGTTACACGTCCCAGCTTCTGCCAACCTAGCAGTTCGAAAGCATGTAAAAATGCAAGTACAAAAATAGGGACCACTACGGTGGGAAGGTAACAGTGTTCCGTGCGCCTTTGGCGTCTAGTCATGCCGGCCACATGACCACGGAGACGTCCTTGGACAAGCGCTGGATCTTCGGCTTTGAAACGGAGATGAGCACTGGCCCCTAGAGTTGGAAACGATTAGCATGCATGTGTGGGGGAACCTTTACCTTAATGTTGAATGGTCACTAAACAGGTGGTTGTAAGTTGAGGACTACCTGTATCTATGTCTGCTCTCCTTCTTGTTGTATGTGTGTGCATGTTGGAAATAGGGAAAGTGATTACAGCAGAGGCATTGTTGACATTGAGGTGCTGTCCAATGGCCTCTTCTCATAAGGATGAACTGGGGAAATTTAAGGAATTGCCTATCTGCAGCATTGAGTTACATCTGGTCCATTTTTGAATCCAGCCTTTCTTTTTCTAGTTGGTGGCCCAGACCTCAAATTTGGTTGCATTCTCTTCAGTCTTTGAAGAGTTATTTTGCTGATGGACAGACAGACAGACAGAATTCCAAGATTCTTTACACATTCTTTCTCAGGTGTTTTGGGATTGGAAAAAATAAAACATGATGGTTTTTCTTCTTCTTTCAGACTACGGATAAAGAAGTTCCAGGTTTAGTGATAATGCAAGATTTGGTGTTCCTGAAAGGATTTCCACTTACTTTCAAAGAGACAAACCAGCTAAGAGCAAAGCTGCCAGACATCCTTGTGTCCAAAATAAAGCAGGTAGGATGGTGTGAGCCTGAGGAATGAAATCAACTGCCATTCAATAAAACTTAACAATTATAAATAATAGAATATGCCCCTTTACTAAATACTATCTTTAGTTTTCCATTCTTCTCAATCCTGTCCAATTTTAAAGTAAGAATACTCATACAGTCAAAACTGAAATTTGAAAACGTGAAGATCCATAAAGCTACCTTACTACAATGTACTAATTCATTGGAAAAAAGTGATATTATAATTAAGAAATTACAGGAGAACGTCAACCAAGTATTGACTTATTTATTCATTTATTTTCAACATTTTACATGGCTGTGTATATTATATAAAACAGTCCTAGCCAACTAATGTATACATACACAATAAAAATACAAGTTTAAACCTCTTAACACATCAGCAGCACCATCACAATACCCTCTCAGGCACTCAAACAAAAGGCTGAACTGACCTCCCTTTGTATCCAAAATTGAACCCAGGACAGTTGATGGCAACTGCTTTAGAGGCTGGTTGAATATATCTGTAGAGATGTTTCCAAGAATTCCATGTTTTGTGGGGTTTTTAAAAATATATTTTATTGATTTTTAACATACACCTTAATAGTTGGTAAACAGCATGTTGTCTGGGTTAGTGTTTAAAAAACAATAACAATTAATTTCTATAATTCTATAGTCCATATAATAACTTTACTTGATTTCCTCTTCTTCCATTAATATTCCCTTTTGCCAACCTTAAATTAATACAGATCTTATTTAAATAAATGATAATTAAATATGGACATTTTTCTCATGTTTCTGCAAATAATAACCACATCAATATAAAGCTTCATTGATCATCTTGATTGCCTTGTCATAGATCCTGTTTACAAATTTCTTACTTAATTTCCCCCCCTCCCACAATATTCAATGCATCCTTACTGGTTAAGATTTTCTCAAAATTAGTTACAGTTAAGTATTTAAGTCTTTTTTCTCATACAAGCCATCACATTTTTACATTTCTCTTATCTTAAAGAAAAATAAGAAAAAAAAGACAAAACAGAGAAAACATTTCTTTTACATAATATTTTTATATTTCTCATGTCAAAAAACCAAAGACAAAAGAAAAAAGAAAGAAGGCATACTATGTTACTTGAGGGGTTCATCCCTCTTAAACTAATCTTCATTTATATTCGTAGTCTTTCTATTTATTTAAACATATTCAAACATATGTTTAATTTTTAAATAGTCCCTCTAGTAATTCCTTGTTTTTAACAACCACATGTTATTTAAATTAAATATTTAATTTGGTAGAATTGGGAGAAGAGATGTTAGTTGGTTCTACTGCCCTTCTTGAGACAGATACTAGATTTACTTGACAAGAGGACACAAGGAATTTCATAGATCAACCTTTGATCACTAGGTGTCACTGCATCCTTATCATATACATTTGAATACTCAGTTCAAGATTTTTTAAAAATAGGTGCCTATAAATAAATATTCCAGATTTGTGCCTTATGGAGCCAGGAAGAATAATGAAACCTGAATTTTAACTGAATTTTTCTACAAGTATAAATGAATATTGGTACCGGCCAAACTGGAAAGGCATATTCCTACTCATAATGGTATCTTATGACTATCACTTGTTGGTTATAACTTTTGATTTATGATTGTATCTTATGACTTATGATTTATCACTTTGTTGTTTGTATGTATACTGAGAGCTTATGGACCAGAGACAAATTCCTTGTGTGTCCAATCACATTTGGCCAATAAAGACTATTCTATTCTATTCCTCCTGGGTTTAGTCTAAAGAGTTTATACTCACGAAATGAGGTTTGTACGAGGTTCCTGAGCTGTGGTTGCAGCAGCAAGCTTTATAGCTGCCTTTTATCTCTGCTTGTTAGCAAATGGAAAAAGCTTTTAGTGCTTTATAAAAAATATTAAAAACTGAATATTTAATTAAATGGGGCTACCTTTGGCATCTCCAGCATTTTCCCATCTTTTCAGATGTTTTGAACTATAATACTGTCCTCAGCCTGCAAACACTATATTTCAAAGGGATTATGATCCATAACAAAGAAAATTTAGTTAGCTCCATATAGATCAAATTATACCTTTTTTTAGAAGAAAAACTGGGAACAAACATCAAGTGCATAAAACAGGGGATCCTAAATGTTTTGCCATCCCTGTAATGGATTATAGCATTCAGAAGTCTCATCTAGGAATTTGGAGAATTGTCATGTAATGTATCTAAATATTAGGATAGTTTGCAGACTGTATCTCTTTACATATCATCCGCAAGATCCCAAAATAAAATAATTCCATGTTAAAAATTAAAACAAATTTTTATTTAAATTTAAAACATGGAATTAATTACCAAGATTCTCCCAAGAGACTGGATATTTAAAAAATAGTGTCCGCTTTAGGGAATTATCTGTCAAACCTTGCCAGTTTCCTACAGGATCCCTGGTCTTGAACTGGGAATCACTGCTGTATATGAAATTCTTTGATATTTAGGAAGGTAAGATGCCAGAAAACAGATACATTAATGCAACCTTTCCCACATGGAATGGAACCTCTGAATATTGCATAAACAGATATGAGATGATGGATTGCAGAAAGGACAGAGTGACATTGTTGAGCCTGTAAAGCCATACAAGGTATCTGAGGACAGTTTTGCAATCTGTAGCCTTATTTTTGGAGAGTGTCTCCATAACTCACCTTGGTCTTAACTCCAAGGACGCTAGCCTTTCATCAGATCGTCAAGAAGATAATGCTCTGGAAAGACAGAGAGTTATCAAATTTTCCTAACGGCAGAAGTTATGAGTCACATTTGGAGCTATCAGGTAGCAAGAGAATGCAAATCATCAAAAGCCTTAAAAAGTGACAGCTGCTCTTACTTTTATGACTGAATGAGATGGATAAACTAAACAAATGTGGGAGAGGGGAAAAGTCTTATAATAATTCTGGCTGGGAGCTACGTTACCTTGCATTTATGATAGCTGAATAAGCAGGCAAGACAAATATATTTTATGACACAATTGTGCTGCTTTGCCACAATTGTCTGGGTTTCTAAGTAAGTTAAAATGGCGTACAGCAGGGGTGTCAAACTCAATTTCACTGAGGGCCGCATGAGCACTGCGGTTGCCCTCAAGGAGCTGGGTGGGTGTGGCCAGGGTGGGCGTGGCTAGAGTGCGTATGGCCTACCGGGTGGGCATTGTTATGACTCAGGGCCAGCCGGTGGGTCCGGCAGCCGGTTCAGATGTATCGGATGACTCAGATGAGGGGGAGGAGGAGGGTGTGGAAGACGAACCGGCTGATGATGGCTTGGAGGCTTCGCAGAGCCCTCAGCCGGGGCCCTCTTCTCAGCTGCGTGAGCCCGATAGTGCGGAGGATGATGACCCACAGCTGGCCCTGTTCAAGGACGCCCGACGCAGGAGGCAGTCGAGCAGGAACAAACAAAGAAAGGCTGTGGGACTCCTCGGGAGGAGGCACAGGGAGACCACGCCCTGAACTCTAAATAAAAGGAGTGTTTGGGGAGGGGCTGGTTGCTGAAAGCAACCCTTCCGCTTGAGGATTCAAGTTCCTGTGTTTCTTGTTCTGTTGTTTTGCTTGTGAATTAAACTTGGCAGACGCTTTGCAACCTCAGACGCTCTCCAGTCTCTACTGCTTGAACAGGGGTTTGCCTTATTACAAGGCCGGTAGTTGGCTGGTTCAGAACAGTTTGCTTTCAGCCTCCCACCCCTTACTACTACGATGGAGCAGCTTCTTGCCGAGAATGCTCAGCTCACCCAGCAACTCACTTTGCTGGCATCTCAGGTGGCTCAACTGCAAGCTCAGGTACATGCTGCACCCCCACCCAGGAGGAAATGTCAGATAGCTATGCCGGATAAATTTGCTGGCAATCCAGAACTGTTTCCTGCCTTCCTGGGACAATGCCAGCTTTTTATCAGCGTGAGAGCAGCTGATTTCCCCACTGACCGAGATAAGGTGGGATTCGTGTTGAGCCTTCTGTCGGGGGATGCAGCTCGTTGGGGCACGCCTCTGCTGGCACAGCCTAGCCCTTTGTTGGATAACTTTGGGGGGTTTTGTGACCATATGCGCCTCATGTACGAGGACCCGATTAAGTCGCAGACTGCCACCCGACGCCTGAAAGCTTTGAGGCAGGGTCAGCGCCCCCTACAGGCCTATATCAGCGATTTCCGGCTGCTTAGCCAGGATTCCGCCTGGAATGAGGCTGCGCTCGTGGATGCCTTCCAGGATGGCTTGTCGGAGGAGATGTTGGATGAGCTGGCCCGCGTGGACATTCCCTCAGACCTGAATGGGCTGATCCATCTTTGTCTGCGGATCGATGCCCGGCTGCAGCAGCGAAAGAGTCGCCGTGCCACCCCACAGACCCCTGCCGCTCCTGTTGAGCGTGAGCCCCCAGTCCAGAGGGAGGAGCCAATGGAGCTGGGTGCCGCCAGGTCCCGTCTATCGGTGACAGAAATGGACAGACGACGATCGGGGGGGTTGTGTTTTTACTGTGGGGACCCTGGACATTTGGCTGCTTCTTGCCCAAAGAAGCGTCAGCGGGCATCAGTGACCAAGCCTGCCCCGAGAAAGTCCCCTGCTTTGCTGTCGGGAAACGGCCCGAGCCCGATCTAGACGGTGTGATAGATCGGGCGACCCACAACGACCACGCCGAGCGACGCCATTCCGACGGTGCCTGTGAACCTCCACGGCATTTGATTCTGGAGGCACGTCTGATCCTTCCTGGCAAGCCAGAGGGGATTCCGGTCCATGCCTTAATTGACTCTGGGGCTACCACTAACTTTATGGACTCGGCCTTCGTGGCCAAATGGGCTGTTCCCCAGTGTCCGGTGGATCCGCCCATGCTAGTGGAGACTATTGATGGTCGAGTGCTCCTGTCCGGGCCTATTACGGCCGCCACGCAACCCGTGTGTATGGCCATCAGTTCCCATGTGGAGGCCATCCAGTTCTACATCACTTCGGATCTGCACTTCCCCGTGGTCTTGGGACTGGCGTGGCTCCGGGCGCATGATCCACAGATCTATTGGTCTCAGAACTTGGTCACCTTCCCAAGTTTGCAATGCGTGGACCACACCCGCCATATCTGTGCCGGCCAGGTGGAGGGTTCCTCAGGGGTTTCCTTGCCTCCCGAACTGTCCGACTTTGCTGATGTGTTCAGCGAGTCAGAGGCGGACCAATTACCCCCGCACAGGCCCTATGACTGTTCCATTGATCTAGTCCCTGATGCGCCTCTCCCAGTGGGGCGTTTGTACTCCATGTCGGAGCCCGAGTTGGCTGCATTGCGGGACTTCCTGACAAAGAATTTGGCTCGTGGTTTCATCCGGCCCTCGTCCTCGCCAGTGTCTGCGCCCGTGCTCTTCGTCAAAAAGAAGTCGGGCGAGTTACGGCTCTGCTGTGACTACCGGAAACTCAACGCCATCACGGTGCGTAACCGCTACCCGCTGCCCCTCATCCCCGAGCTCTTGGACCGACTCCGGGAGGCTAAGATCTTCACGAAACTGGACCTGCGTGGAGCTTACAACCTCGTCAGGGTTCGGCCGGGTGATGAGTGGAAGACGGCGTTTGGTACTCGCTATGGACATTTCGAGTACACGGTGATGCCGTTTGGCCTGACCAACGCCCCCGCTGTGTTTCAGCATTTTATGAACGACATCTTTCGAGATCTGTTGGACCAGTTTGTCGTGATTTACCTGGACGACATCCTGATTTACTCCCCGTCGCGTGAAGCGCATCATCAGCATCTCCGTCAGGTCCTGCAGCGCCTCCGGAAACATCGGCTGTTTGCCAAGTTGGAGAAGTGCCAGTTCTACCAGGTGACCATCGATTTCCTGGGTCACCGCATTTCTCCTGAGGGCATCGCCATGGAACCGAGTAAAGTTGAGTCGTTGCAGAGTTGGCAACCCCCGCGTCGCGTGAAGGATGTTCAGCGACTTCTTGGATTTGCCAACTACTATCGTTTAACTCTGCCACGTTCCCTGCGCGTGCATCCCGTCTTCCATCGGTCCTTGTTGGTCCCCGAACAACCGGCTTGTCCACTTCGCCAAGCGGAACCTCCCCCATCAGGACCTCGTGATGGAGGCAGCACCCCCGAGTACGAGGTCGCCAGCATCCGGGATTCCCGCTGGCTGAAAGGTCGCTTCCAGTACCTGATCGAGTGGAAAGGGTATGGGCCGGAGGACTTCACATGGGAAGACGCGACCGCCGTTCACGCCCCTGCGTTGGTGACAGCGTTTCACGAACAATTCCCATCCCGACCGCATCCGGATCGGCAGCCCCGGGGGAAGGGCCCTGCGGTGCGGGATAGTGTTATGACTCAGGGCCAGCCGGTGGGTCCGGCAGCCGGTTCAGATGTATCGGATGACTCAGATGAGGGGGAGGAGGAGGGTGTGGAAGACGAACCGGCTGATGATGGCTTGGAGGCTTCGCAGAGCCCTCAGCCGGGGCCCTCTTCTCAGCTGCGTGAGCCCGATAGTGCGGAGGATGATGACCCACAGCTGGCCCTGTTCAAGGACGCCCGACGCAGGAGGCAGTCGAGCAGGAACAAACAAAGAAAGGCTGTGGGACTCCTCGGGAGGAGGCACAGGGAGACCACGCCCTGAACTCTAAATAAAAGGAGTGTTTGGGGAGGGGCTGGTTGCTGAAAGCAACCCTTCCGCTTGAGGATTCAAGTTCCTGTGTTTCTTGTTCTGTTGTTTTGCTTGTGAATTAAACTTGGCAGACGCTTTGCAACCTCAGACGCTCTCCAGTCTCTACTGCTTGAACAGGGGTTTGCCTTATTACAAGGCCGGTAGTTGGCTGGTTCAGAACAGGCATGGCCAGCTCTACATCATTCGCATCAAGGGTGCCTATGGGGGCCTGGGCAGGAGTGGGACAGATCTGAGGGTCTCTGGCAGAAGGAGGGTCTCTGGGTCAGGGCCAAGGCAGTGGGGGCCGTTCCCTCACTGTTTCCAGGATGGCTTCGCGGGCCACATGGAACCACTTCGCGGGCCGGATCCGGCCCCCGGGCCTTGTGTTTGACATGTCTGGCGTACAGGGAGTACTCAACTTAGAACCATTCAGATAGTGACAGTTTGCAGGTTACAATGGCACTGAAAAGGGGGCCTAAAATGGATCCTTGCACTTACAACCATTGCAGCGTCCGCAGAGTTACATGATCAGAATTTGGGTGTTGGGCAACCACCATGTATTTAGAATAATTGCAGCATTCTGGGGTCACATGATCCCCATTTGCAACCTTCCCAGGCAGCTTCTGTTAAGCAAAGTCAATTTAATGATTCGTTTAATGATCACGTGATTCACTTAACAAAAGTAGTGATGACAAAAAAGATTGTAAAATTGGGCACCGCTCACTTAACGGCTTTGCTTAGCCATGGAAATTCTGGCTCCAGTTGTGGTTCTAAGTCGGGGAAGATCTGTATTTAATAAAGTTTTTAGTCTACTTTCAGATAGACATTCTTCAGCTAAGAAACTGTGTTCTTTAGATTAGTTAGCACTGAAAGATTACACTTCCAAGGGTGTGTTTTGTTTAGTGCATTTACTGCATCTGACTGAAAAAAATGTACCCTTCCATTTATCAAAATCGCTTGTTTTGTAAATTTGCCTTATTCTTAATTTTCATTCAAAATGTAATATGTTCACATATAAAAACAATATCTCTGCACCTCCCAGCTGTGATTTTTTTAAAGTTTGAAAATTCTTTTAGATAACAGTGGAAAGGAAACAATGTTTTTAAAAAGCAAATGGAAGATAGCAAGCCTCAAAATGATTTTAAAACGAATGAGATTCAATTTGCTACTTATCTTCATCTTGATCTTTTATAATGGATTTATACTGAGACAGACTAGATCAACACAATTTTAGCTGTTTTTGCCATTTTTTGCAGAATTTCCATTTCTCTCATATATATGTGTGTGTGTGTGTGTGTGTGTGTATATATATATATATATATATATATATATATATATATGTTTTCGTAGATTCTCGCGGGTGTCTGTATGTGTAGGTCTAGAGTCTCGGGTTTCTTCCCGCGTTCCTTTCATCTTCAGAAAGTTGTGGCGACGTTTCGACGAAATCCCATCCGTCATCATCAGGCCGGAGTATTCCTCCTGCTGCTTTCAGGAGCAATGCGTGGTCTGTCTGTTCCTTTCCTTCCAACTGCCGGTGGGGCTGTGTTCCGACTGGGTGGAGGCAGAAGACAGAAGACAGCCACGCCTCCACTCAATCAGAAGACAACCACGCCTCCACCCAGTCGGAGGACACCCCCACCCAATCAGAAAGCAGCCACGCCTCCACCCAGTCGGAACACAGCCCCACCGGCAGTTGGAAGGAAAGGAACAGACAGACCACGCATTGCTCCTGAAAGCAGCAGGAGGAATACTCCGGCCTGATGATGACGGATGGGATTTCGTCGAAACGTCGCCACAACTTTCTGAAGATGAAAGGAACGCGGGAAGAAACCCGAGACTCTAGACCTACATATATATATATATATATATATATATATATATATATATATATATATATATATATATATATATATATATATATATGAATGACGCGGTGGCTCAGTGCGTTAGGACACTGAGCTTGTTGATCAGATGGTCAGCAGTTTGGCGGGTCGAATCCCGAGTGCCGCGTAGTTATGCCGGCCACATGACCACAGAGACGTCCTATATATATATATGAGAGACATATGTTTTATTTGAGGATAAAAACATCAATTTGCTCTTTTCATGTCACATTGCTGTCTGAAAGCAGATATCTAAAATAAATGCTGGTAAGTGACAAAAATAACAAACCATATCAAATGGTTTCCTAGTAATGGATTACCTTTCAGCAAGCGTGCAATAATGACTGAGATTCTGGGAAGATCAACAAGTGGGTTTGTTCGCCTTGTCTGTATCTGTTTTCTCTGTACTTTAAGTCAGTATTTCTTAACCTGTATAACTTCAAGCTTTATCCTGGTTGGGGAATTCTGGGAGTTGAAGACCACATTTCTTAAAGTTCCTGAGGTCAAGAAACACTGCTTTAAGCCAAGTTCAAATGCATTGGAGAATACTCTATACAGTTGTTTGGAAGTTTCATTGCAAGATCTTATGTGGTATCTCAATATGATACTAAGCATAAATGATGTACTGTTTGGGAAGATATGATGTAATAGGATTATAAAGTGTTTATTTTAATTAAAAAATAAACCCAGATTTATAGATCTTAATGTAATGAATATCAAAGAAACCAGTTGATGTGAGATTCAACACATTTGACCTTCTGAGGCAGAACTTGAAGAATTGGAAACAACCTCTGTATTTATAGGTTTTTTCCTTTCTCCTCTCCTCGTGTGTTGCCTTTCTGTATAAATTCATTACTTTGTCAAATAATAGTTTGTCTTTATTAATATAACAACTGGGCTTATTAGTGCTTCCAGAACCAAGGTTGTATATTGGTGCCAAATCTATGTATTGTAACAGCTATAATAGAAAGCCATTTGAGTTATGAAAAAGGAAAACAAATAACTAATTTCATTCCAAGGTCTGAAAATATTGCTTTTCTATACAGTTGCAGCTTTATTCCGAAGCCAGCGTAGCTCTCTTGCAACTGATTGATCCCAAGGTTTTCCAAGAGCTGAACAAACAAGCAAAGAAGAATATGACTATAGAAGGAAAAGAACTGACACTTAATCCAGCTTATTTATTGTGGGATCTCAGTGCCATCAGCCAGGTAGGCAAAATTCTTTGGTAGGAAAAACATGACAACTACATTTTATAGTTATGAGAAAAAAAATAGAAATGGTGAATTGAAAAATGTGTATCTGTAGTCTCAATATTTTGGATCATTTTCAACCAGATGGCTAGTGAGAATGGGAGCTATAGTCCAAATATATGTATGTTGAAGAAGTCACATGCTCTTCCAATAGTCTAAACAGGATGAAGATATTTCACCCAGCCGTTTTGAAGATAATGAAGAGCTGCGGTACTCAATGCGATCAATAGAGAGGCATGCCCCATGGGTACGACATATCTTCATAGTCACAAATGGGCAGATTCCTTCCTGGCTCAATTTGGACAACCCTCGGGTTACTATAGTAACACATCAGGTAAATGTTTTTAGAAACCTCTACTTACTTCTTGCACCTCTATTTACTTCTTGTAAAAAAAAAGATGTTTGTGACATTGATAAGTTAGGTGAAGGAGATAAGGGTAGCATTCACAGTTCATGAAAAAATACGTTAGCACAATCTTCTCTAATCTCGTATTTCTCCTTCTCGACTTTTTGTGCTGCCCTCTGGTATTTTGGAGAATAAATCAATCTCCTCTGTGACAGCCTCCTCAAGTACCCCCCGTTGATAGGGCCTGCAACTTGGGTGTCCTCCTGGATTTACGGCTCAGTTTGGAAGACCATATAGGAGCCGTGACCAGGGGGGCTTTTGCCCAGGTTCACCTGGTGTGCCAGTTGCGGCCCTATCTGGACCGAGATGCCCTACGCACAGTCACTCATGAGCTCGTGACCTCCCGGTTAGACTACTGCAACGCTCTCTACATGGGGCTGCCCTTGAGGACCACTCGGAGGCTTCAGCTGGTGCAGAATGCAGCCGCGCGAGTTGTGATGGGAGTCTTCCGATACTCCCGTGTAACACCTCTTCTCCGTGAGCTGCATTGGCTTCTAGTTGCCCTCCGGGTGAGATTCAAGGTGCTGGTGATGACCTATAAAGCCCTACATGGCATGGGTCCGGATTATCTTAGGGAGCACCTGCTGCCAGCATCAGCTTCCCATCGTCCTGTGCGCTCCCATAGAGAGGGCCTCCTTAGGGTGCCGCTGGTTAGGGAGTGCCGGCGGGTGATCCCCAGAGGGAGGGCATTTTCTGTGGGCGCGCCTGCCCTTTGGAATGACTTACTTGTGGAACTCCAGACTGCCCCCGATCTGCGTTCATTTCGCCAGGACCTGAAAACCTGGCTTTTCAATTTATCAGGCCTGGACTGAAGGGGTTTTAGCTTTTTAATATTGTTTTAATTGTTGGGCTTTAATTAATTTAATTTATTTTAATTTTATATTATCTTTTTATATTGTCTTTTATATGCTGCCCTGTAAACCGCCCTGAGTCCTTCGGGAATAGGGCGGTATAGAAAACTAATAAAATAAAATAAATAAATAAATAATACTGGAAGACAGTTATCATGTCCTAGTTTCAGTAATATGCAATAAGCTTGTTTTAAATTGTGTTGTTGTTAGCTGCGAAGTCGTGTCCGACCCATCGCGACCCTATGGACAACATTCCTCCAGGCCTTCCTGTCCTCTACCATCTTCTGGAGTCCATTTAAGCTCACGCCTACTGCTTCAGTGACTCCATCCAGCCACCTCATTCTCTGTCGTCCCCTTCTTCTATTGCCCTCGATCTTTCCCAGCATTAGGCTTTTCTCCAGTGATGTTTTAAATTACCAGAAGATAAAAATTGTTGGTGAACTTATTGTAGGTGCGGAGGCATGAGCTAATGATTTGGTTCATACATAGCTCTAATCCTCCATATGGGTTTTTGCTTTTGTTTTTTTGTGAAAGGTAACTCTCCCCTTCAAATATTATGGTTTGGTGTAAAACAATCTCAGTGTGATGTGTGTAGGATAATGGAAAGTCCCCCAAATCATAATTTCATATCCTGGGCTAAAAGTATCTTGAAAGAAATGAGACATCATCTTCCATTTTGACCTTCATTTGAGAACATAGTTGAAAATGCACTTGTTATAGGAATGATGATATTACCATACTCTTATTTTAAAAAAAATCAACTATTCTTGTATGAGAAACGTTCAAGTACATTCATGTTTTCCTGCTGTTATCACATAGCATGTAGGAAAGCAATTAAAGAGCTTCTCCAAACATTTGGCAATATGTTTTGAAACATGTTTTAATATTTTTTTTACAAGTAAGGTGTTTTTATTTTTGTTTTACTGATCAAGGACATATTCCAGAATTTGAGTCATCTGCCTACCTTTAGTTCTCCTGCCATTGAAAGCCATGTTCACCGCATCAGAGGTCTATCCCAGAAGTTCATTTATTTAAATGATGATGTGATGTTTGGGAAGGATGTCTGGCCTGATGATTTCTATAGCCACTCCAAAGGTCAAAAGGTAATCTCATCACAAAACCATTTGATGTATAGGATTTAATAGCTCAAAAAGCCTTCCTTCTAGCCCAGCTTGTCCCTCATAATTGTGGCTATTTTATTAGCTATAGGAAGGTGGGTTCCTACCCCTTTCCCCAATGCTTACATGTGACATGAGAGTGGTGATGGTGGTGGTGCCTTACTTTCAGGGAAAAGCAGAAGCTGTTGGAAACAATGTGATGGCCCAATGGCAGGCTAGGGAACGTGGATGGATCTCTTATGAAGATGAGTGCATGATTGAACGAGGTTTCTTGACTGCTGAATGTGACCCAATTTGTAACATCTAAGCAGAGATATCCTGTTTTCTTTTTTTTCCTTGGTTGCTTGGGTTCTGTAGTTAATCTCCCCCCAGTACTCTTCCCCACTCTATTTATCTTTTCCCTGTATCTGATTTCTATTCTGTTGCATTCCTTTTTGCTGTTTTTTCTGGATGGAGTAAGGAAACTGTGTGTCTCTGCATTTCTGTGTACACGAAAGGTTTGCGAATGAAAGAGAATGGTGGCTACATACAGACAGAGGATCGATTATTTTTATGATTGATTTATTGATTATATGCCATCAAGTCAGCGGCATCTCTCAGCAAACATATAGATAAGAGTTCCTCCAGGATGATTCTAGCAGAGAGAGATACATACATACAAACATGCACACAAAAGTGTTATGTACGTATGTTTATTGGGGAGGGAAAAATACAGTCTTCAGGTTCTAATGGCAATAGGGACTGGAATTTCTATTGCTAAATAATAAGGCCATAAAATATAATTTAAACGACTGCATTGCTCAGGGGCAGCAATTCTGCTAGTCCCAGTTTCCACTCTCGGTCGTAACTCCAGGACTGTGCAAGTCATTAAGCAGGAAGAGGTGGGAGTCTCAGGCAAGCAGTGCACAGGATGCAATGGGTGCTGCGGGTGCGGTGGGGGGAGTGCTATGGATTGGTGCTATAAAGTGCGGAGAGTGCAAGAGTGTCATGGGGAGGTGCCACAGGCAGGTGCTAGGGAGTTATAGGCAGGTGCAGTGGTGGCGCAGTGGTTAGAATGCAGTATTGCAGGCTAATTCTGCTGACTACCAGCAATTCGATCCTGACTGGCTCAAGGTTGACTCAGCCTTCCTTCCTTCCAAGGTTGGTAAAATGAGGAGCCAGATTGTTGGGGGCCACATGCTGACTCTGTAAAGAGGGCTGTAAAGCATTGGATTTTGAGTTTTGTTCTTTTTTCTGTTTGCTGTCACATGAAGGAACAACAAGAACATATTTGTCCAAATATAAATCAAGGTTAGCACTATATTCTTGGCAGATGCATATCAGTCTCTGCTCTACAGAGGTGAGTTTAAACCACTTTTTGAAAAGCTGTGAATATGAAAACATCCTGTCTTTCTGACCATTACCAGGTTTATTTGACTTGGCCGGTGCCCAACTGTGCTGAAGGATGTCCGGGTTCATGGATTAAAGATGGTTATTGTGATAAAGCCTGTAACAACTCTGCTTGTGACTGGGATGGAGGCGATTGTATTGGTAAGGAGAAACACGTCTTAATGCCTGGCCTTTTATATTTCAGGAACCAATTATTAGATGGATGACATGTTTATGTTTTAGGAAGCCACAGACGTACATTCATCAGGCTGTCTTGAGCCATTCAAAGGCCTGTTTACAATGACAGGACATTTTAGTCCAACTTTCAGTGGTAAGCATGATCATGCAACTGCATCTGTACAGGAAACGTATCACTTCCCCTGCAACATTTTTCTGATATGGAAATATTTGTACAGAGAAAATAAAGAGACCTGGGTGTGTAGTGTTAATTTTACTACAAGCACCAAGCAGTTGCTACTCGGCTTTTCCTATAACAGAATAACAGAGTTGGAAGGGACCTTGGAGGTCTTCTAGTCCAACTCCCTGCTCAGGCAGGAAACCCTATACCATTTCAGACAAATGGTTTTCCAATCTCTTCTTTAAAACTTCCCATTTTGGAACATTCACAGCTTCTGGAGGCAGGTTGTTCCACTGGTTAATTGTTCTAACTGTCAAGAAGTTTCTCCTTAGTTCTAGGTTGCTTCTCTCTTTGGTTAGTTTCCATCCATTGCTTCTTGTCCTGCCTTCAGATGCTTTGGGGAATAATCTGACTCTCTCATCTTTGTGGCAACCCTAGAAATATTGGAACACTGCTATCAAGTCACCCCATTATTTAACTTTCCCACCATTTGGAGGGAAAAGGTTGTGCTTGTTTTATATGCAGTAGAGATAAAACCTAAAGTTACAGGTAGTCCTCGACAGTTCATTTAGCGACCGTTACAACAGCACTGAAAAAAGTGACATATGACCATTATCACACTTATGACCATTGCAGCGTCCCATGGGCATGTGATCAAAATTCAGACACTTGACAATTAACTCCTATTTATGACAGCTGTTGTGTCCCAGCATCATGTGATCAAATTTTGTGACCTTCTGACAAGCAAAGTCAATGGGGAAGCCAGATTCACTTAACAGCCATGTTACTGACTTAACACATGCAGTGATTCACTTAACAACTGTGCAAGTTGTAAAATGGGGCAAAACTCACTAGACAAATGTCTCACTTAGCAACAGACATTTTGGGCTCAACTGCAGTTGTAGGTTGAGGACTACCTATATTTTCATATCCCAGTGTTAATATCTAAACTAGTGGGTTACCACAATTTGTTGGCAGTTCCTTCATGGGGGTGAGACATTCAGTATGATAGCATTTCATCAGTGAAAAGGCCCAAATATCCGAAATGGCTGCAATGAATTAGCGGAATAGACAAGTGTCTCTTGAGTTCGAATTATTTCTGTCTTCCTCTTGCCCCATGCTAGATGTATTAAATAGTAGAACAATCCTGTTTGTGTTACTCCTGATCTTTATTTCTAAAAGAAACTACCCAGGCAGAAAAATGGTTTGGGGGTTTTGTTTTTGGTATATTTGATATTTGGAATATTGAAAACTTTAGGAAAGTTTTCTGTGCACAAGTAATCCTACACTAACAACCAGTTGCGTAATGACCTTTCAAACCTATGACGGACCTCACCAGAGCTACTCACAACCTGCTTTTGAGTTACAAGGCCACACACCCCTCCTCCCCACTACCTTGTGATTGCATTTTGAGCATTTGGCAACCAGTTCACCTTTGTGGCTGTTTGCTGCATCCTGCGGTCTCATAATTGTGATTTTTTTGCTGGTTTCTGGCATTTACTTCTGATATCTGGCAAAAAAAAACCTATTGGGGGGAAAAAGGATTCAAATAATGACCACTGGTTACTTAACACTTGGGGCATTAGCTTAATGATGGTTGTAAAAAGAGTCATGACTTTGATTCCAGTCACATGATGTCTCCACTTACAACCAGAATGAGTTACAACCGTAATTTTGGGCTCAATTGTGGCCGTAAATCAAGGACTGCCTGTAAAACCTTTTACTCTTAAATATATAAAAGCATTTAAATTAATAATTTAAGAATTAAGCTACAATTAGATTTTTTTAACCATCTCTTCTTTTCCTTTGTTTAAAGATTTTTCACAGTGACAATATGTGGCACTGCCATCTTTTTTTTCCTTTTTTTCTTTTTTAGGTAACAGTGTGGGTAGCCGTTATGGTGCTGGTGGCGGAGCTGTGGGAGGTTTGGGAAATGTCCCATCCTGGCAGTTTGGAGCAGGAATAAGTGGAGTTTCCTATTGTAATCAAGGCTGTGCAAATTCATGGCTGGCTGACAAATTCTGTGATCAGGCATGCAATGTTCCCTCCTGCGGATTTGATGCTGGTGACTGTGGACAAGGTATGTCAATACATATTTAGCAACAATGCCTTGTGTGCGAAGGAAGGCAGCGAAGTGAACCAAATGCTTATAAGACACATTTAGGTTTGGGGAAATTTTATTCTTTTTTTAAGCTTATCTTCATTTTGTTTTGGTTTGGATATATTGAAGTGGAGTAAAATAGGCCTGTAGCATAATAGGATAAGCAAACTGAATGGTAGAATAGGGACCTAACCTTTCTGTTATCCTTCAATTATGTACAAAATAATATATCCTTTCCCTACTTTCTTTCACTATTTTTTTAGTATGTTAGTGCTTTAACATGAATTCTTTGGGGAACGTGGTTATATTTCTTATTGTGTTGAAATTTTACAGTCTACCTGAAGCACTAGAACAGGCTAGGGCAGTGGTTCTAAAGCTTTTCTTCACCGTGGACTCCCTTTAAAACCTTTTGTAGCCACGGACCTCCAAGATTTAACTCGTAAAATTTCTTCAAGCCTTTGCAGACCTCCTTTGACGACATCACATCTCCTCAGGTGTCTGTGGACCACAGGTTGAGAACCACAGCTAGGGTATTCATAACTCATTTCCTGTATATGTCATGTGAAAATATAATTGTCCACTTTGATTAGACTTCAAAACCTGGAAAACACTGTTTGTCTTAGAAAGATAAGATAATGGGAAATTAGCAGATCATACCAAGTTAGCATGGTGTATTATTGGACTAGAGTTATGGATACCCATTTCCAATTCACTAAGTGCCCAGCATCCAGTCATATATTTTCTTTGCCTAACCCAGTGATGGCAAACCTTTTAGAGACTGAGTGCCCAAACGGCAACCAAAAATCCACTTATGTATCGTCGGGTGCTGGGTGGGCATGGCCTATTGCAGGGGTGTCAAACTCAATTTCATTGAGGGCCGCATCAGCACTGCAGTTGCCCTCAGGGGGCCGGGTGAGTATGGCCAGGGTGGGCGTGGCCTACTGGGTGGGCGTGGCCAGCTCTACATCGTTCTCATCAAGGGTGCCTATGGGGGCCTGGGCAGGAGTGGGACAGATCTGAGGGTCTCTGGCAAAGGAGGGTCTCTGGGCCAGGGCCAAGGCAGTGGGGGCCGCTCCCTCACTGTTTCCAGGATGGCTTTGCGGGCCACATGAAACCACTTCACGGGCCGGATCCGGCCCCCGGGCCTTGTGTTTGACATGTCTGGCCTATTGGGTGGGCATGGCTGTGGTGGTAATGGCAGACTGAGTGGGACTAAAAAGTTCAATCAATCAATTCCAACTTTGCAAGATCTTTTTTTCCCCCGCGAGTTGAAATTGAACCCTTTTTCCCCCCACACCACGGTAAAGGCCTAAAGTGAAAACTGAGCTAAAGGCCTAGGGTTGGGACGGCAGCGCACATGCCCACAGAGAGGGCTCTGCATGCCACCTGTGGCACGCGTGCCATAGGTTCACCACCATGGGCCTAACCTATTCCAAGGAATTGTTAAGATAACAGAGGACCTGGGAGAAAGGATGAAAACAACAGCATCATGTAAATAATACTCTCTTCTTCCAGATCACTTTGGTGAGCTGTACAAGGTAACTCTTCAGAAGAATCAGACTCATTATATCATTCCGAAAGGTGAATGTCTACCTTATTTCAGCTTTGCTGAAATAGCCAAGAAAGGACTGGAAGGGGCTTATAGTGACAACCCAATAATACGCCATGCTTCTATTGCTAACAAATGGAAGACAATCCACCTGCTACTGCTTAGTGGAATGAATGCAACCGTGATTCATTTTAATCTTACGTTTCAAAGTAAAAATGAAGAAGAATTCAAGATGCAAATAACCTTAGAAGTGGATACTAGGGAGGAATCCAAATTGAATACAACCGCCACCCAGCAGCCTGCGAGTGATTTGAAAGCTACAACTTCAATGCCAGAAGCTGAAATGATATTTGAGAATATTCCTGAAGAAAGACGTTTCCCAAGAGTTAAAAAACGTCTCAACGGTATATCCAATAATTTAGATGAAGAAATGATAATTCAGGCAGTCAATATGTCTGCACTTCCTGAAGATGTAAAGATAGCTCTGCAGAATTTGGAATTGCAGCTGATAGTTGGCGATATCACTCAGAAGGGTTATAATCTATCCAAGGCTGCTCTCCTAAGACCACTCCAGATGATGCCTTCAGAAACAAAGGCGGGTCTAGATGATCTTGAGGAAACAAGGAAAAGGGACAAAGGGATGAAAATCGTTGGAAAGACCATGCTTTGGCAGAGACCTTTCCAAAATGACAGTGAAGGCAAAATAGTAGCTACAGAAAATATGCAGAATATGTCTCTACCAGGATTTGTACCAACAAGTAGCATTTTGGTGGAAATGAGGGTGACCAACAATTTTTCTCTAAGCTCCCGCTCTACAGTAAAACCAAAATCCACACCTGTTGTCAGGAATATGGATAAGAAGCACAGATCTCAGGAGAAAGCCTTGAATACTCTAATGCAGAAAGAAATCCAGGAAAGTAAAATTGAACAAAGAAAGAAGAAAGAAATAGATGTAAATCCAGCATTTTCTGAGGAAGATATCGCAGAAGGTCCAAGAAGAAAATTACAGTATTACACTGGAAATTATCAAGGCTTTTTGCCATGGGAAAAGCATAAGTATTTCCAAGATCTTCTTGATGTAAGTATGCAAAGGAATAAAGTATTTTGGCAATGACTTTTTACTTATTTCCAGCTCTTACTGAATTCTATATATGCTTTTAAAACAACAACAAAAAACAATTGTGTTCAAGGAACATATTACAGAGCAACTCCTAAATTTAGTAAACAAATATATTCAGATGGTGTTAATAATGTAACTGTGCGTATATGCTCAGAATTAACCTTAATTGAGTTTATTAGAAATTATTTCCCAACTGAATGTAAAATTGCAGCTATAGACTCATCTGATATAACCTTTCATAGACAAGTCAGGTCTCTGAATCTTATCCCTTCCTCAACTTCACTTGTAGTCCTCAACTTACAATCATTCATTTAGTGACTTTTTAAAGTTACAGTGACACTGAAAAATGTGACTTATGATTGATTCTCACACTTACGTCCGTTACAACATTCCCATGATCACATGATCAAAATTCGGGCACTTGGGATGTTTTTTTGACAGCTGCATTGTCCCCAGGATCAAGCAAAGTCAATGGGGAAAGGCAGTTTTGATTAATGACTAAATGATTCACTTAATAAGTATGGCAAAAAAAGTTCGTAAACTGAGGTGCAACTCCCTTTACAACTGCCATGCTAAGCAATGGAAAATTTGGGGTCAATTGTGGTTGTATGTCAAGGACTACATGTAACATGGAGTGATAATGACTTATCTGGAAGGTTTATGATGACAATTCCATCATAGTTTGACTCTGAACAGACAAAAGACTATATTAATGCAAGTTTCCTTAATATTTCTCACAGTTGTAAATAACAAGTTATTCATTCATCAGGATAGCTTATAATTTTCTGTATTAATCATTATCTTTAATATAAATAACAGAATGTTAAAAGGGATAGTGGAAGCTATACAATCATCTCTAATACAAGCAAACATTCCTTAATGTTCAACTGTACTTAAAATATTCCCAGTTAACAAATGTCCATAACCTTCTGAGACAACCTATGCCATTGCCCAGACCGAATTTTTGATTAAGTCAACTGGAACAGTAGCCAACATTTGAGTTAAAAGAATTCTGTTTTAGGCAAGAAAGTTAAATGTTCAAAAAGTGATCAAAAGGAAGACACATGTGATTGTTTACTGTATCATGTCAATCTTAAATAGGAAGTTGGGACATACTGCAGACACTCAAATTTGGTCCTGTTAGGTTTTGAGTTGATGTTATAAAATTCCAAAGTTTACTAGGGGTAAGAAAGTAGCCAATAAAGATCAGCTCAGTTTTCAAAATATAACATCTATGCTTTTTCCACCTTTTATAACAAGATCACTCTTTTTGGTAGGCGGGTATGCTCCAGGTCCCTTCAATTAAACAGTTGCCATCTATTGGGCCCTAGGAAGTGTGTCTTTGTTGCAGCAATTGTTCTCTGTAACACCATCCCCCCCCCCTAGACATCCATATAACTCTTTCTGAAGACTGTCTATTCTTCCAAGCTATGGGGTGGTGGATATTAAGTCCCATTTGGTTGTTTTTTATTATATTGCATATTTGCCAGATCCATGTGATTGTTTATCCTCAGTCTTAGGGTTCTTTGTATTTTAACTGTAAGCTGCCTACGTTTGTCGGGACTTGGGCAGCCTCTAAATCTAAGTAATTAATTAAAAAACAAGTTATTAGCAAAAGTGGATTAAGCAAGTAATTTAGGCTTTTGCATTAGGTAAAAAAATATTGAAGCTGAATTGATTCTGCTGCTTATGTGAGCATGATATGTGTCCTTGTTTTTTAGGAAGAAGAATCATTAAAGAAAGAGCTGGCTTATTTCACAGAAAGCAAACTTGTTGGAAGGCAGTTGAAAGATACATTTGCTGATTCCCTCAGATATGTAAATAAGCTTCTAAATGGAAAATTTGGATTCACCTCTCGGAAGGTCCCTGCTCATATGCCTCATATGATTGATCGAAAGGTGATGCAGGAAGTACAGGATCTGTAAGTCCAATGGGGGAGGCTAATTGTTCTGTTTATTTAAATATTTTACTTCCATTTTTCTACTTAAAAACCACTGTGACTAAATACTCATAGTTCTTTGTTGATGTAAATATTATTCATTGGAATCTTTGAAGATACAAGCTTAGCATGGTTTGGCTCAGCAATTTTCAGAATCTTAAAATAGCAATAGCACTTAGACATATATACTGCTTCACAGTGCTCTGTAGCCCCCTCTAAGTGGTTTACAGAATCAACATATTGCCCTCACAATCTGAGTCTTCATTTTATCAACCTTGGAAGGATGGAAAGCTGAATCAACCTTGAGCCAGTAAGAATCAAACTTTTGGCTGTGGGCAGTTAGCCTGCAACACTGCATTCTAACAACTGCGCCACCACAGTGACATAGGACTGATGTAGTTGTTTTTCTAAGCTGTTCAGGCAAACATCTTTGGATGTTCAGTGTTTGGAGAGCATGATTGCTGTCAATATACTTGACTTCCCAGCCCCAGAAGCTATGCATTTGTGCAAGGCATTGTGTGTGTGTGTGTGTGTGAGAGAGAGAGAGAGAGAGAGAGAAAGAGAAAGAGAGAGAGAGAGAGAGAGAGAGAGAGATGTAGGACTTTTTTTGTCATAGACCTTAGTTGCACAGATGTCCTGGCACTTGGTTAGGGATGACATTGCAGAAGAGTGACTTATAACAAGTCTCAACAAATATCTGACGTTGTCTGAACAACCCTAATTTTTGCATTTAATTTGCAGGCCAAAATTGTATAAGAACTACTTTACAATAAAAAGATACCACTGAGGACGACAATTGTATACTATCTTCCACTGGGAAAATTAGTTAGAACCCATGGTGGCGCAGTGGTTAGAATGCAGTGTTGCAGGCTGACTGCTCACTGCCAGCAGTTTGATCTTGATGGGCTCAAGGTTGACTCAGCTTTCCATCCTTCTGAGGTTGGTAACATGAGGATCCAGATAGTTGGGGGAAATACGCTGATTCTGTAAACCACTTAGAGTGGGCTGTAAAGCATTATGAAGCAGTATATGTCTAAGTGCTTTTCTTACTAGAAACAGTTGCTGAAACTTTGTAAATGTGAGTAATTCATCCCTTTTTTTTTTGGACAGCTTTCCTGAGGAATTTGACAAGACCTCCTTTCATAAAGTACGCCATTCTGAAGATATGCAGTTTGCTTTTTCATATTTCTATTATCTCATGAGTGCAGTTCAGCAACTAAATATTTCCCAAGTTTTTGATGAAGTTGATACAGATCACTCTGGAATATTATCTGATCGGGAGATTCGTACATTGGCCACAAGAATTCATGAGCTCCCTTTAAGTTTGCAGGTAATTTAAATAAAACCTTGTAGCTTCTTCCATATAATTGCAGAAAGTATGATTTAATCCAGGAACATGCAATAGAGTTGGCCAAAATAGTTTTTCTGAGTGAACTTCATGGGATTTTAAAAATATTTCACAGTAAATCAGTAAATCTTGTTCAAGATGTCAATAGTGTCAGTTGTGGTGAAAGAGAAGAGTCTTGGGAGATGAAAAGATATCTTCTATAAATTATACTTTTAAACATATGACAAATGATACAACAATATGCATTTAAAATATTGTCTCTATTTGTCAGCATATTAACTTTCCCCAGGCTGGTATTTTCTATAGTTGGGAGAGCAAGTGTAAAAGCTGTTCTTCCACTTCTAATTAACCACAGCTTGCATGTTCTGAACAAGATAAACAATGGTTGATATTAATTATGGAAAGTTTTAAGCAAGCTACATTCAAACTTTGGTTAAGAAAACATACAAATTAATATTGCTAAAATTAAGTGGTAAGTTATATTTAATCAAAAGAGTTGCTTTCGAACTCCACTTTGCAGCTAGTATGTGAAGGCCACTATAGTAGGTAATGTTGACCTAGGACACGGAAACCCTAGATTTAGAATCTCATTCAATCATGGAACTTTGGGAGAATCTTATTGTAAACTATTTCAAAGGGAATGGAATGGAATGGAATGGAATGGAATGGAATGGAATGGAATAGAATAGAATAGAATAGAATAGAATAGAATAGAATAGAATAGAATAGAATAGAATAGAATAGAATAGAATAGAACAGAACAGAACAGAACAGAATAGAATAGAATAGAATAGAATAGAATAGAATAGAATAGAATAGAACAGAATAGAATAGAATAGAATAGAAAATAGCAGCTGGAAGGGACCTTGGAGGTCTTCTAGTCCAACTCCCTGCCCAGGCAGGAAACCCTATACTATTTCAGACAAATGGTTGTCCAGTTTCTTCTTAAAAACTTCCAATGTTGGAGCATTCACAACTTCTGGAGGCAGGTTGTTCCACTTATTAATTATTCTGTCAGGAAATTTCTCCTTAGTTGTTGAGAGAAGGAGTTTGGGGGGGAGCATAAGGTTAAAAGATAAATCATGCTAATTTGAGTTACATGCAGTTTTCATAAACAAAATTCTCTAACGTGAACTGAGGCGAAGACAATATAGGTAGTCCTCAAGTTATGATCACAGTTGAGCCCAAAATGTATGTTGTTAACTGAACTATTTGTTAAGTGAGTTTGCCCCATTTTACGACTTTTCTTGTCACAGTTGTTAAGTAAATAATTGCATTTGTTAGGTTAGTAACATGGTTGTTAAGTGAATCTGGATTCTCCATTGACTTTGCTTGTCAGAAGGTCGCCAAAGCTGATCACATGACCTCAGGACACTGCAACCATCATAAATAGGAACCAGTTGCCAATCAGCTGAATTTTGATCATGTGACCATGAAAAACTCATAAATCATTTTTTTCAGTGCTGTTGTAACTTTGGTCACTAAATGAACTGTTGTAAGTCGAGGACTACCTGTAGAGAATTCTCTTTTGTCAACTTATACGTAGGTTCATATGATATTTGTAAAGTGTTTGTCTTTTGGTAGCTATTTAAGATGAAGTGTCCTATTTTGGATCCTAGTTCTCAGAATGTCATCATATGTTTGGAATATATCATTTCAGAATAATGAATGCTATTCAGTATACCAAAATTTCTTCTTATAGAAATAGAACCTGTCAGGAAGAAAGATTGTCACTTAAACTTTTCCTGATTATCCCATTTTGAGAAATATTATTGAATTTTAGGGGAATGATTTATTTGAATCTAAAGCAGAGACTTAAGTACAGGTTGGGCAGTTTTCATCAAGATGATAAAGAAATTAATGTGCTGAGATAATCACATTTGTTATTTATTATATATTTAAGATTATGAAGATTGCAGTAGGAAAAATGCATAACCCTTTCCCCTTTTTACCTCCTTACTAGGATTTGACAGGACTGGAGCAAATGTTAATAAATTGTTCTAAATCCCTTCCATTAAATATAACTCAAATTAACATCATACCACCAACACAAGAAGCATACTATGATCCCAATCTGGTAAGCAACTGCTATAATGTGAGTTTATTTTGGCATTAATTTGAACAGATAGTGATGTCAGACAAAATCAATTAGCAACAAATATATAATTTGTAGTAGGTCAGATTGTTAAATTGCTTTTATATACTACTATAATATATACTTCTTCTGCCAACCTAGCAGTTCGAAAGCATGTAAAAATGCAAGTAGAAAAATAGGGACCACTACGGTGGGAAGGTAACAGCGTTCCGTGCGACTTTGGCGTCTAGTCATGCCGGCCACACGACCACGGAGACGTCCTCGGACAAGCGCTGGCTCTTCGGCTTTGAAATGGAGATGAGCACCGGCCCCTAGAGTTGGAAACGACTAGCATGCATGTGCAGGGGAACCTTTACCTTTACCTTTAATATATACTTGTCAGGTGCAAACAACCGGGTCCATATGTGAAGGTTCAAAATTACTGATTTATTGCTCAAGCCCTTGCACAGGAATCTTCTTAGATTAATAGTTTGCACCTGGGTAAAATTTGATAAGGGTCAATGGTGATAAGGGAGATATTGGACTTAATCTTCTTGTAACCACATAGAGCAGACATGTCAAACTCGTGACGTCACGTGACATTGCACAATGTATTGGGACTATTTTGCCATTGCCAGCAATGGGGTGCGTGCGGCTTCTGCATGACGCGTTAAGCCCGTGGGCCGGCAGTTTGACACCCCTGATGTAGAGTCTCTAAACTGTTGGCCCACTTGACTCCTCCCCCTGGCTCTAATAGATTCTCTCCTTGTACTATATACTATTGATGCTGTAGAATGTTCTCTTCACGTTTTTATTTGAATTGTTTTAGTTGGGTTTTCAGGCACAAGATGTAAGTCTATTTTAAAAAATCCTTTTAGAATTGAAGTTGTGTTTCTAGAATGATTTATGGTCTTGCCACCAAATGTTTCTTAAACATTTGGAATCCCTGCTCAGATCTTAGTGGGTGTGTTTTTCTGATTGTCAAAGATTGACAAGTATTTTTCTTCCCTGTTGGAGAATATATTGCATACTGTAACGTACGTGTGAAATATGGAAATGAATGCAATTATTTTTAAAGTTACTCTATTTTGTATAATATTAGAATTATGGCTCTGACATTTGTTGAACAATGGCTATAAATCCTGACTCTTTGAGGAAATAAAAGAATATCAGTGAGTTTTTCTAACTGAAAAAAATACAGAGGTAGTGATCCATATTTTTTCATAATTGTTTATTTTTCAGCCTCCGGTGACTAAAGGTCTTCTAATGAACTGTAAACTTGTGACTGATAGAATTCGCAAAGCATATAAGGACAAAAACAAATATAGGTATTGATTTGTTATTGTACTAAACTGCAACAATAATAACAAATAACTAAAGAATGAGAGAGAAAGAGAGAGAGGGAGAGGGAGAGAGAGAGAGAGAGAGAGAGAGGGAGGGAGAGAGAGAGAGAGAGAGAGAGAGAGAGAGAGAGAGAGAGAGAGAGAGAGAGAGAGAGAGAGAGAGAGAGAGAGAGAGAGAGAGAGATCAAATTCAAAAATGGGCTGGATCAACCTGAAGACTTAAGAGAAACAAACTCATCCTGGTGGGAGGGGCAGTTGGGCAGTGGCTCAAATGCTCCTAATTCCTTCATTCTAAGACCCCTTGAACATATGACCCAGAGAGAAGCATATGTAGCTCACCCTGTGCTTCCCATTTTTCAAATACACACAAATACAACACCAGAGTTCAGAAACGCAGATGCAAGCACAATACCTTCCTTTGTTACACAGAAGAAAATACAGATGCCTTCTCTCATCTCAGGCGCTACACCAGGTCATTATGAAGAATGCAGAACTCCATGCCTATATCTGCATTATGTGAATTAATCAACCTTTAAAATAATGTCTAATTTATAAGTAGGAAAGAATGGAAGAAAATAGAAACCATCACAATTGGAGATAGCTATTAAAACATCATTGACTAAGGATGAATCAAGCAGTCCTGGATCAAATAAAAGCTATTTCCTTGAGATGATCAACAAGTCGAATGGGGAATGGAAGGAGATGAAATTTTGCTTGACAAGATTGAGGGAGGTGAAGGGGAAAAACAGAAAATAAAGGGTGGAACAGATGAAAGAAATATCACTATAATGCTGCTGAAAGAGTTATGAGTTATTCCTGGAGACGGAGTAAGATGGCAAGCATTTGTCCATAGAATTTCCATGAGTCAGATCCAACTCAGTGGTAATTGAATTGAACTATGAAGAAAAGGATAATGCCATTCCTTTAATTTCCTAGTTCATATTATTTTGTTGATGCTTACATTTTTATATATCATCAAGGTTTGAAATTATGGGAGAAGAAGAAGTAGCATTCAAAATGATCCGTACTAATGTTTCTCACGTAGTTGGACAGCTTGATGACATACGAAAAAATCCCAGGTGTGCATCATTTTTAAATCTCAATTTTTTATCCTGTAGAAGAAATATTTTTGAATAGGCTTTTAATTGTTAATGGTTTAAGTTATAATTTTATTTATTTTAGATTACACTGAAATTTCAGTAGTTCTAAATTGTTCTCATTTAATGGCCACTGAAGCATCTTTTAATGTACACAACTGATCTAAACTATCAATACCCCAGTTGCTTTTGATTTGTTTGATTTCTAAACAGGGAGTTTCCCAGAGCTTAAATGGGAAACTTAAATATTGTCTGTCACTTTGCTGTAAGGTTTCAGTAAGGTCTATGGGGAGCTGGAATCGGGGAAGATATTTAGTTTTTCATGTATAGTACTGCATTCATATAATACTAAGCAAAGAATGTACAGTTGTGTTAAGTATGTCAGCTGTGGCCATTCTTGAATGCCTCTGATTTGCAAGAATTATCCATGCCTTTGTTGCATCATGTCTAGACTATTGTAATGTATTCTATTGCATTGTCTTTGAAGTGTCCAAATATTTCACTTGATATAAAACCTGGTTGCTAGGTTGTTAATAGTGAACCATACTGTGATCATTTAAAAGGTCAGCACAAATTGCCAATTATTTTCTGGACTTAGAAGATATTGGATGTAACCCTTAAAATTTTGAGCAGCAATGAAGTTGGTTATCTGAGGTCTTGAGTATCTCATTACAGACCCTTCTTGGTGTAAAGATCTGCAAAACAGGCAATTCTGACTGACGCTAAATCCAGGCTCTCTGGATCACTGCCATATTAGGGATAGCATCATTTTGGAACTAAGTGGGACCCTCAATCCCTTAATTAATTGTGAACCTTTTAAAATTGCTAAAGATTAGTTTCAATCTTTTAATATGGCTTTATTATACATCATTTCTGTGACATTACTAACAATGACAAACACCGATTGCAATGAAACCATGTTCTCATATTAGGAACATAAACACTGTTAGTGGTCTGTAAAATACATACTACAGACAAAGAGAATATAAATCTTTTAGAAATGTAAAGGGAAGGTAATACAGTCTTATATATCTGTGTAAGTACAGATGTTAGTGTTATACAGTATATAGTAGATGTTCTCAACCTTTTTATTCTTATTACTTTGAAATGTAAGATCATCACATTGCTTTTAACTGAAATAGGAGAATGTATCAATTGACATTAATAGCTACCGGTAATTAAAAAGTAAAGTAGATTTGGCTCCAGCAAGATTTTTTATTATGTGTTTTTCCCCCAGAAAATTTGTTTGCCTTAATGACAACATTGATCACAATCATAAGGATGCCCAGACTGTAAAGGCAGTTCTTAGGGATTTTTATGAATCCATGTTTCCCATCCCATCACAATTTGAACTGCCAAGAGAATATCGAAACCGCTTTCTTCATACGCAAGAGCTTCAGGAATGGTGAGTCCTTCGGCACCCTTGAAATTAATACACAGGTATTGTGTTACCACTCGAACTAAAACTTTCTGAGTTGACCAAAGGAAATTCTCCTTTCTTTTATGGTGAATTGAATTTACTTAAAATTAAAATAGCTAATATTTCTATTTTTTAAAAAAGACAAACAGAAGAACAATAATTCAAACATTTCATTGATAGTTCAGATTCTGTGTAATTTAAACGTGCTCTCTTATAGGGTCTCATTTTAATAATTTAATCTTTGCTTTCAGCCAACTGGGTAAATATTTTAATTAATGCATGGGTAAAATACCAAAATGTGTGTCAAAGTTTTATTTTGTTCACTCTTTCAAATGTTGGTATCTTCCTCAGTCAAAGATTACAGGTAGTGCTTGACAAATTGAGCCCAGAAGTGGTCAGTTGTTGCGGCCATTAAATGGATCACCATGTGACCTGATTTGATTTTAAGACCATTGTTATGACATTCCTTAAGCGAGTCACTGCATTCATTAAGTGAATCACATGGTCGTTAACCAAACTATGAGGTCATTAATTTAGCATATTTAATGACATTTTCTGTTTGAAAATGGCAAAAAATTTGCAAATTGTGGTCACGTGACCATAGAATGTTGAGCCCAATCATAAATGCATGTTGGTTGCCAAGCACCAGAAATGCAATCATGTAACTGTGGGTATAGGGGCAGTATACCTTTTTTAAAGTCCAACTTAACTTCAAACTAATTAAGCAACAGGTCATTAAGTAAGGACTATCTGTAATGCACAAATCTAAAATTAAGGATGGGGGATTCTCTCCATCCACTTCCCAGAATATAGGCCTCTTATTTTTATTTTTTTAAAAAGGCTTCCCCAAAGCTTGTTGAAAGCATCCTTTTGTATAGAGTAATCTTTTGGTTACATAAATTTTCTCTGGTATGTTGGATTTAATCATTCATTTAAAAAACTCTTATTTTTATCATATTTACTTAGGAGAGCCTACAGAGATAAGCTGAAATTCTGGACACATTGTGTATTAGTAACATTGATTGTGTTCACAGTCACCTCATTTTTTGCTGAGCAGGTAAAGCTACATACATCGAATTTTTCCTGGGAGATCAATCACTGTATACTAGAAGTTCAAGTATGGGAAAATACAGTAATATACTAAGGTCAAAATCTTACCTTGTTGTACCAGCCACCAGTTGTGTGGCTTCTACAGTATCAAGCAAATACTGCAATGAATTCATCAAAAGGAGTAGATGATGTAATGGGATATATAATGGGTGTGGAAACGAGAATTGCCCTAAGATGACCTCTTCATTTCTGCTTCTATGAAAGGAATTGCTGTTACGGTCATGGGAACAAAGATTCTTAGTTCCAAATGTTTAGGAAGGGCATTTTTTACAACTACACATTTGGATTGATAGTGTGTTGCTTAAAGAGACAAATAAAATACAATTATGTTTTATGAACATATTTATGGGTATCTGGCTAAAAGGCTGGGCCCAAAAATTGAGATGCATATACATCCTCAATAATAACCAATAGTCTGTTCAGAAAGAAAGACTGAGTAGATTAATTTTCTTCAGAAAAAATCATGGTTAGAATTATTATAATGATTTGATGGAATATATCACTTTCTAGATTAATGGGGAACCAGGTATGTAACCGTTTCAAAGGCATTATATACAGGGTTTTATGGTTCTCCTCAAGGGGTGTATTATGCTATAAAGTTTGCCATACTTTCTAGAGAAGAACAGTCTTACCTATGAAATACAGATGTTGGAAATACAGATGTTGGATAGATGTTTCCAGAGTATACAATATAGCGACATGAACATGTGCATCAATGGTTTTTTTAAAAAAAATAACTTGTTCTTTTATTTTTCAGCTAATAGCTCTTAAACGAAAAATTTTTCCAAGGAGGAGGATTCAGAAAGAAGTTTGTTATGAACGAATGAAAGTGTAAAAGAATACTTATTTGTAAATCAGACTACCTCAACATGTGATAAGCATGTAAAGTCTTTAGTTTCAGAAGTGTATTGATAGTTATTTCTAGGGCATATGTAGAAGTGGCCCCATCCATTATTGTTGTGTTTCTATGTGTGATCCATGCTACTGAATTTAGAGAGGGAAAATATGTTTGTGAGGCATTGCGTTGCCAGATTTCAAATGTTTGTGACTCACAAGTGATCTTCTGAATGCTTTATCCTTTTCATAAAAAGGGTTACTGAAAAATAGCTGCATTTATTGCAGCATCCATTGCCAATGAAATATAATACTGGAAAGTTAAGTTTTTATTAGATGTGTTCTAAGCTTCTGTCGCAAGCCATTTAATGAAGTATTAACCATTTGTTTACTTCTTTAATTTGTTTATTCTGCTCTCTGAATCAGAAAATATACAAATTTGGGCTGTAATTCTGCACCCCACTAATACAAAGAGTGGGATATGGGCTAGCATACATTGAAATCGTTATCACAAGTATGTCATGGTATTTTTTCCTGCAGCCAGTTAGATCAATCTGTAGATTACTGTAGAAGAGAAGGAAGAATGTGATATGAAGCCTAAAAGAGAATCAGTTTCCAGATGTTTTTATGAGTATGCGAGTAATCTTTAAATTGATAGAATTCTCTGGCAGCATTGTGGCACAACTGGAACTCCCAATCAGGTTTAGAGTCCCTACCATTTATCTGTGGGAATCTTGCACTTTGCTTTAAAACAAAGGGGCAAAATTGCTACTTTAGCTTCCCTACTTCCAATTTACATGCTACTTACTTATTGTATTTATATGTAATGGATTCAGTTATAGGTTATTTTCTGAAAGATTCAAAATGTCAGTTTTGTTGCTATGTTTTCTGTAATTAGGTACAAAAAATTGGTACATAAATACTATTCAAATCTGTGGTGCCAAAGTAATGCCTTCGTTAATCATAATTTAAATTGCTGCTCAATCCACTTAATTGAATGCCGAATTAACATTTAAATGTTACAATCAAGTAAAGAGGCCTAGATGTAACTATTATTTATACAAAGGAATATTTTAGCAGTGAAAATGAGTTGCTACATTTTGTCATACATTGTATTGTTTTGTAAGTGTATTAGCATGAAACCGACTTAATTTCTCATATCATGTTTTTAGAAAACTGAGATTTGTTCTATAATCTGCTTTATCAATAATTTTCCAAAATCAGGAACAGAGAAAAGGGTAATTTAAAAAAGATACTTTGAGTGAATTGTTCTCAGTCATGAATAACTACTAGAATTAAGATTACATCAATCATTTTATAATGAAGATAAAAGATTTTCATTGTATATATGCTGTAAGATATATGTTTTCTTTTAATAGATAGTGTCACTGATTTAAAATGTTTTCTGGAAGATGTGTCAAAGAATGATCAAAGATTTAATTTTCTGAAAACTTTAAATATTTCCAAATAAAAGGCACCTTATTCTTTATCTAGAAAAACAAGATTAATTTTAAATACAATAAATTTCTTTCAGCTTCTGTAAAGTAGCTTCTTTTAACTTTTTTAAAAAATAAAAGCATTTTACCATGACAAAAAATTGAATAAAGGACAGAAGAGATTGTTGTAATGCTAAAAAGGACGGAGGGATAATTGAGTTTGTTTGTAACTGCTGTAAAGGATAGAAGTAGCTTCTGTAACTATGGGGCTTTTTTCTTTTAACAGTATTCTGTTCTGCACTTTTACCTTTTTTCCCTTTTCTTTCTTTATCTACTGCTATATGTCTTGTAGCTATGTAAAAACTTTTAATAAAAATTAAGAATAAAAAGCACTACTAGATACATGAGTTATTTCAGTGATCAAATGATGAAGACTAACATTTGGAAATGGCAAAACTGACCTGTTTGATCAGGGGAAAACAATTAGTACTTTTTTTTTTGGAAGACTGGAAACCTTCTGCAGACTTTTTGCTAAAAGAAAAAAGTGAAATGATTTATGGAATTAATGATTGAAAGAAATGAGGAATAAGGCTTTCTTAGCTGTATTGATATCCTCTTCTGCATCCTTGCATTCAATATTTTCCAAATATGGTAAACAAACTGTGAACTACTGCCGTTTATTTTGAGTCCAAGTTGAAATCAGAACTGACCAAGGGATACAATTGTCATAGAGACCTATCTCCGCTAAAAAAAGTCACATTCAGTGTGTACCGGGAGCCAAAGTAAACACAACAGATTTGTGTTATAGCTGCTGGTTATATTTTTTGAAGATTAAGATTACTTGCAAGGGAAAATGCAAAAAGCACTGCTGAGGGCCATGAAAAATGAACAAGAATGCAGCCAGGAAAAATGCATTTTTACAATATTCATTTCACCAATAAGAATATATAGTTGTTTTGGTCTCCCCCCCCAATGCTTTTAAGCTGTGATAGCCATCCAATGTACATGTGTACACTCATTAGGTTTGACTGGGAAGACCTTTTGACTTTCACTACAAAATGACAGAAGTCTTCTCTTAGGGTTATCAAATCTAAATGAAAAAATCAACAACTGCTAGACGACAACATGAAATATTCATCTGGTTTGCTGCACCTCCATCTGGTAGCCTTATGATCTCTCATCAAAATGCAGAAAAGTTAGGAGGGTTACCCATTTTATGTATACATGCGTGTACACACACAAACACACTGATTCGTTCAGTTTCCACAGCTGCCAACTCATCTGAACAGCTTAAAATTCTATACCTGTAGTTCTGTTCAATAGGGAAATACAAAAAAAAGTGGTCTCAGCTCGCTTTCTAGTAATAAAATCCTTGCACTGGTAACACTGCTCATATCTCTCCTGCCTGATTTTTTTCTTTAAATTAGGCCATTTTTTCTCAAAGTATTTCAGAGCTTGGCCTGGAGTCCTTTCACCCAAACACTGATGCTGGATGACTGTCTAAATATGGGGAAGGCATGTGGGGAAAAGTATTAAGCCTCCAAGTAATATTTCTGAACTGAAACACACGGCCCGGGGTAGGGGGGGAGGAATCTCCAGAGCTGATTGCGGAGTGGAATTGAAAGGCGGCTTTGTGAATTAGATCAGACGTTTAGGTGAAAAAGCATCCAGGTTAGGTTCAAACAACACCAGGTAGGTATGCAGTTGGTTCAAAAAGCTGCATTTGGGTTGTGTGCTTTTATAGCAATGTGTTTTATAAAGATGTATACACGACTGCCCACCTCACAATCTGGGGTATTATATGTGCCTGTGTGTTAATTTATTTCGATTTATATACGGTCCCCTATCTCACAATCTTCTAGCGGGTGTAGGTGCCCTTCCTTTCTTCCCACTCCTCAGCGGTCGTGAGGAAAGGAAAGAAACCATCTGGGAGCTCCAAATTCGCGCGGTCGACAGTTACGTGGGCCTTTCTCACAGTCTTCTCTGACGCAAGCGCAGACCGAGCCTTTGAAGAAAGGGCGGGGAGGATTCAGGAGCGCAGAGCTGGGTGCGGGTGGCGTGTTTTTTCGTGAACTCTGCTCGCTCTCTCTCTCTCTCTCTCTCTGAGGGGAGGAGAGCGTGGGGCTTGGGGCGGGAAGAAAATAGCGGGAGGGATAACCAGGGTGCACGTGTGGCTGGGCCGAGAGGTCGGTAGCTGCTGGCCTGCTGTGCTGTCCGCATAGGGGGGATGAGCTCAGGCAGAAAGCGGGGTCGCCAGTTCGGCTCTGAGGTGATTTGGGCGGGAAATAAGAGGCAGCGGCTCCTTTGAAGAGCGAGCAGAGGGAGCGTTTTGTGCGATTCTTTCTCCTCCAGGGGCGTATCGGGGAGACTCTTCCAGTAATGGCGAAGGGAAAGGCGGGCCGATTAAGGATACTCAGAAGAGGCTTTCATCTCATTTATTAAACTTATTTATATGTAGACTTTCAGAGTGCCTGCATATTCCAATCCAAAATTGTTAGAGTATAGTGTTACAGTCTAATACAAATAAAATCCTATCCCAAAGACAACTTTGATACGAAAAAGACATTACTGTGCCTCTTTTAAGAAGCATTTTTCAGTCTGTGTTTCATGTACAATATATAGTTTTTATAATACATTCAAGTTGGCAACAACCAGTCCCAGAGTAATAAAGAAAATGCAGAACTATAATCTTGGTAATGCAGTGTCCTGGTATATAACTGCTACTTTAGCTGATGCTTAAAAGCATAAAGGGAAGTTTCTGGTGACGGGTTTTTTTTAAAGCCTCTTCACTACAAACGGGGACTTTTCTAGCATACTGTACTTTCCAATTACAGTAAATACTGAAACATGAAGACACCAGATATTGAGAATTGCAACTGATTCACAACTTTAATAAGCCAACAATTTAAATTTGATAAACAAACCAAAAATCTATAAAGTTGGAATAATAATAAAATCGTATTTTTAGTCTGTTTTGCAGTTTACTTAAAACAAATTAGGTTGTTAATTTATGAGGTTGGTTTATTCAGCTGAACTTGCATGATGAAATAGTTGTTTTATGTATAGTGACTGAGTAAAAAAAATAGAAGAGTATTTTCTCATAACCTCACACTAATTTCATCTGTGAAAAATGTCTTTGTATAGTATAGGAAATTCTGCACATAAGTGACATAACATTACTGAATTCCAATTAGCTTTACAAAAAGATGGAAGATGCAACAGTACTCTATTCAGATTTAATTAAACAAATGTGATGTTTGAATGTTGTTGATGTGTATTTATGTAAATTTCACTGCATTTAGAAAATCATGGCACCATCAGGAAGAAAATCCACAGGGAAAACAACCAAATTAGCACAGGAAGATTCAGTTGTACATGTCTACAACTTTGAAGATGACCCCAAAAAACATCTGAGCGGTTCTGACGAGGACATTAGAGAAGGTGCAGTAGTCAATAAAAATCCCCACTATTACACCAGATATCCATTGTTTAGAACTAAAAGTTATCTGTCATATGAAATTTATCTACAGACAGGTTTTGAGAGGTGAAAAGTAGAGTAAACAAAGTAAACAATTATCAATAATTATGTAGAAGTGAACCAAAACAACCTGATAGATATTTTTAAAGAAATATATTCATATTGTGCTTATGACAGTAGAAATAGCAGAATTCTGTTCTTTGACTGAGAGGCATCTGAACTGTTTTTACGTGCTAATTCAAAACACTTATGAGCTCTGAAGTTTATATACAGTACAGTTTTCCAAGTTGTAGCTGTCAGTGTGTTGCACTAAAAACAACAAAAATTCATGGCAATTTAAACAAAGTTTTATTATGACTTAAACTCTAGTCCACAGAAGATTATTATATATATATATCAAAACTTTTGAACAGTCTTTACAAACTGATATGCTTTGTCATTTATTTCAGCTACGATTTTTGCACAATTTTATCATGAGTATGTCACTTCAGTATAGCGCTGAAAAAAGCATAGCTGATTCTAAAAGCATTAAAACATGTTTTAAAAATTAATTAGAAATTAAGTAATATTTTAATATTTAATGAATGTTAACCCTAAAATCTTATGTGTGACTTGATAGTACAACCTTTTTTTCTACATATAAAATCTTTAAATGCAGTCTTCAGAATAATTAATAAACTATTACAGGAAGAAATTCTGCTGGGATTTTTGCAGAGCTGCTGATAGGCTAAATAAATATTGCAGATATAAATGGAACAATACAATTATTGTTCGCTCTTCCATAGTTTATTCTGAAATATATTTCATTTTGCTATTTTATTGGTTGTCCTCACAGAAAAAATGTACACAGAAGATAATGAAAGCTGTCTGGGTGGTTTTGGACCAGTCACACACACTTGATCCTACTCACCTCACAGGGTTATTGTTGTGAGGAAAATAGGAGGAGGAAGACAATTTATTGTATGTGTTTGCCATCTTGAGTTATTTATAAAAATATTCCACATGGGATATAAATAAATAAGTAATGCACAATAATTTGATATATCAGGCTCAGCATAGAACTATAAGGGTTTAATTTATGAAAATGTGTAATGTTTTAAATTTGAGTATCGAAAGTATGATTGGATTAGTGAATGTAATTACCATGTCACAGTTTCATTGGCCTCATGCGTGTGAGTGGACACAGGAACACTAAGGGCTGACCTGTTTTCTTTCATCTTTTACTGGTGATGCAACTAATTAAATTTATATTTTGCTTTTCTGTAAAGATGAAGCTTCAGTGATTGATAAACATGGGAAGAAAAGACCTTCAATAACTCCTCATGCAGGAGTTGAGGATGATGTTGGGTAAATTGCTTTCTCGCTCATTTTTTTGATGCACAACTATTATATTAAATGTAATTATACATTTATAATTACAGCAGCTAGAATTATAGTAGTCTATCACAATCAGAAGTGCATATGTATAAATCTTTTCGCAAGTTTGGCGACAACTTATGAGTGTAATTTTCTGTATATCAACTAAGATACGATATTGCATAGAAAGATTGTCAGGTCAGTGTAAGATGGCATTGCAAAAATGTGTGTGTGCATGTTTTAAATAAAGTTTGTCTTTATTTTACATAGAAACAATTAAGAATTTGTTAAATTACTGGATTGGATCAAAAAATACAAGTGTGAGAAATTTCAAGCATTCTATCTTTCTTTAAACTAAATTGAATTAGGAAATTGATTTACAACCATCACAGAGAGCAGAATTTATAAATCTACATGCTAATAGGACCACCATATTTGCAAAACTGGATGGCCATTAGATAACAAAAATTCAGAAAACACCTACTCTTTGCAACCAACAAATTTTCCTGAGTTTTTCAGACTAGATATGCTGACCTCCATATTAGATATTTTAGCAATTTATACCAAAGTATAGATAGTGCTTGGTTTTGTTGTTGTTAGTTGCGAAGTCGTGTCCGACCCATCGCGACCCTATGGACAATGTTCCTCCAGGCCTTCCTGTCCTCTACCATCTTCTGGAGTCCAGTTAAGCTCACGCCTACTGCTTCAGTGACTCCATCCAGCCACCTCATTCTCTGTCGTCCCCTTCTTCTATTGCCCTCAATCTTTCCCAGCATTAGGCTCTTCTCCAGTGAGTCCTTCCTCCTCATTAGGTGGCCAAAGTATTTGAGTTTTAGCTTCAGGATCTGGCCTTCTAAAGAGCAGTCAGGGTTGATCTCCTCTAGGACTGACCGGTTTGATCGCCTTGCAGTCCAAGGGACTCGCAGGAGTCTTCTCCAGCACCAGAGTTCAAAGGCCTCAATTCTTTTGCGCTCAGCCTTTCTTATGGTCCAACTTTCACTGCCATACATTGCAACTGGGAAGACCATAGCCTTGACTATACGCACTTTTGTTGACAGGGTGATGTCTCTGCTTTTTAGTGTGCTGTCTAGATTTGCCATGGCTTTCCTCCCTAGGAGCAAGCGTCTTTTAATTTCTTGACTACAGTCCCCATCTGCAGTGATCTTGGAGCCCAGGAAAATAAAATCTGTCACTACCTCCATTTCTTCCCCATCTATTTGCCAGGAATTAAGAGGGCCGGATGCCATGATCTTAGTTTTCTTAATGTTTAGTTTCAATCCAACTTTTGCACTCTCCTTCTTCACTCGCAACAAGAGACTCTTCAGTTCCTCTTCACTTTCTGCCATTAGAGTGGTATCATCTGCATATCTTAGGTTGTTGATATTTCTTCCAGCAATCTTAATTCCAACTTTTGATTCATCTAGCCCTGCCTTTCTCATGATGTGCTCTGCATATAAGTTAAATAGGCAAGGCGACAGTATACAGCCTTGCCGGACTCCTTTCCCAATTTTGAACCAATCAGTGGTTCCGTGTCCAGTTCTCACTGTTGCTTCTTGGCCCGCATATAGGTTTCTCAAGAGACAAATAAGATGTTCTGGTACTCCCATCTCTTTAAGAACTTGCCACAGTTTGTTATGATCCACACAATCAAAGGCTTTAGCATAGTCAATGAAGCAGAAGTAGATGTTTTTCTGGAACTCTCTAGCTTTTTCCATGATCCAGCGTATGTTGGCAATTTGATCTCTAGTTCCTCTGCCTCTTCGAAATCCTGCCTGTACTTCTGGTAGTTCTCGATCCACATACTGCTGGAGTCTAGCTTGTAGGATTTTAAGCATAACTTTACTAGCATGAGAAATGAGTGCAATGGTGCGATAGTTTGAACATTCTTTGGCACTGCCTTTCTTTGGAATTGGAATGTAAACTGATCTTTTCCAATCCTGTGGCCACTGTTGAGTTTTCCAAATTTGCTGGCAAATTGAGTGTAGCACTTTTACTGCATCGTCTTTTAAGATTTTGAATAGCTCAGCTGGAATACTGTCACCTCCACTAGCTTTGTTGTTGCTCAGCTTTTCTAAGGCCCACTTCACTTCACATTCTAGGATGTCTGGCTCGAGGTCAGTGACCACCTCATTGTGATTATCAGGGACGTTAAGCTCATTCTTGTATAGTTCTTCTGTGTAATTTTGCCATCTCTTCTTAATCTCTTCTGCCTCTGTTAGGTCCCTGCCATTTTGGTCCTTTATCATGCCCATTTTTGCATTGAACGTTCCCTTCATCTCTCCAATTTTCTTGAAAAGATCTCTGGTCCTCCCTATTCTATTGTTTTCTTCTATTTCTTTGCACTGTTCATTTAAGAAGTCATTCTTATCTCTTCTAGCTATTCTCTGGAATTCTGCATTCAATTGGGCGTATCTTTCTTTTTCTCCCTTGCCTTTTGCTTCCCTCCTTTCCTCAGCTATTTGCAAAGCTTCCTCAGACAGCCATTTTGCTTTCTTGCATTTCTTTTTCTTTGGGATGGTTTTGGTTGCTACCTCTTGTACAATGTTGCGAACCTCTGTCCATAGTTCTTCAGGCACCCTGTCTATCAGATCTAATTCCTTAAATCTATTTGTCACCTCTACTGTATATTCAACAGGGATATGATTTAATTCATACCTGACTGGCCTAGTGCTTTTCCCTACTTTCTTCAGTTTAAGCTTAAACTTTGCAACAAGAAGCTCATGGTCTGAGCCACAGTCAGCTCCTGGTCTTGTTTTTATTGACTGTATAGAGCTTCTCCATCTTTGGCTGCAGAGTACATAGTCAATCTGATTTCTGTGTTGACCGTCTGGTGATGTCCATGTGTAGAGCCGTCTCTTGGGTTGTTGGAAAAGGGTGTTTGCTATGACCATCGTATTCTCTTGACAAAATTCTATCAGCCTGTGCCCTGCTTCATTTTGTACTCCAAGGCCAAACTTGCCTGTTATTCCGGTTATCTTTTGGCTTCCTACTTTAGCATTCCAATCCCCCATGATGATAAGGACATCATTTTTTGGTGTTAGTTCTATAAGGTGCTGTAGGGCTTCATAGAACCGGTCAATTTCATCCTCTTCAGCACCGGTGGTTGGGGCATAGACTTGGACTACTGTGATATTGAATGGTTTGCCTTGGATTCGAACTGAGATCATTCTGTCATTTTGAGGATTGTATCCCAGTATTGCTTTTCCTACTCTTTTATTGACTATGAAGGCTACTCCATTTCTTCTGAGGGATTCTTGCCCGCAGTAGTATACCTGATGGTCATCTGAATTAAATTCACCCATTCCTGTCCATTTTAGTTCGCTGATACCTAAGATGTCAATGTTCAGTCTTGTCATCTCTTGTTTGACCACGTCCAGCTTTCCTTGATTCATGGATCTTACATTCCAGGTTCCTATGGAGAAAAAATCTTTACAGCATCGGACTTTCCTTTCACTACCAGACATATCCACAGCTGAGCGTCCTTTCGGCTTTGGCCCAGTCGCTTCATTCTTTCTGGCGCTACTAGTACTAGCCCTCTGCTCTTCCCCAGTAGCATATTGGACGCCTTCCGACCTGAGGGGCTCATCTTCCAGCGTCATATCGTTTTGCCTTTTGGTACTGTCCATAGGGTTTTCATGGCAAAGATACTGGAGTGGGTTGCCATTTCCTTCTCCAGAGGATCACGTTTTGTCAGAACTCTCTGCTATGACCTGTCCGTCTTGGGTGGCCCTGCACGGCATAGCTCATAGCTTCATTGAATTACGCAAGCCCCTTCGCCACGACAAGGCAGTAATCCATGAAGGGGAGTGCTTGGTTAACGACCACTTATTCAGTGACCATTCAAAGTTACAATGATGTTGAACAAGTTGTGATTATGACTGCCTCTCAAAGTTCTAGCCATCCCAGCACCCCTGCAATCACATGATTGTGATTTGGGTGCTTGACAACTGACTTGCCCTTATATTGCTTCCATGCTTTGGCAGTTATGTGATTGCAATTTGTGATCCTCCCTGTTTGCTTCACACAAAGAAAGTCAGGAAGCCAATAAGGAAGGTCACTTACATGCCATCCCCCATCCCACTGTCCTCTTGCCTTACTAGTCCACCTGCCCACCCTCCTGGACCCTTGCTAGACTTATGCTGTGCCGCCCTGGCCACTTGCACACCTTCCTCCACCTGGCAACAGCCACTTATCTATCTCCCAGCCTGCTTGCAAGCCAACAAGACTTGCAATTTTTTACCAGCTTCCCTTATGGTTGTTGAAAGCCAGCAGGTAATGGCAAGTAACTTCTTGCTTAATGACCCATGATCAAGGCCAGTGGGGATGGTGGCAATTGCCTTTTCTAAGTGGTCATGTGACATCATGTTTTATGACTATCACGATGATGGAAATTCCAGCCCCAATTGCCTTTGTAACACAAGGACTATCTGTAATCTTAATTTAAAATGTTAAAATTGCTCTATAATACAGATACTATTTTCATAGTAAAAATAGGAAATACATCTATCTGAATTAAGTGGGAGTTGCTTTTAAAAAAGAAATTACAGTATTGCAACCTGAAATCCAAATTTGGTTTGACAAGGATCCATTTGTTTTTTGTAAAGTAAATGAACTAATAGTAAGCCAGATAAGAACTATTGGACTTATTAAATAAAGCTTTGACTCATCATCTCTAAAAAATTTGATTTAGTTTTTTTTAATCTACCACAATTACTTTTATGAGAAGGAAAATAAAGATTAGCGTACCAGCAATAGCTATAAATAAAATACCATTGTTGAATATCCTCCCTTTGATGCTATAATTCTCATCCAGTTAGACATAAGGTGGCTGCAATAAAGTACGCACATGCTAAATACAGAAAGGCCAGTCACATACTTAACAATGGTTTCGTTATTACGGTATAATATATGTAGGCTACAAATATCCGTTTGCTTGGTCCAGAATTAACTGAATGTTCATTGAACTCAGGAATTCAGTAACCAGAGTTTAATGGTAATACTGTTAGTTATTTCTTCACAGGTATTGCATTCAATTATTTCATTTAATAATATATCTCTATTTTTCTCTATTTACCGTATTTTTAATATTGATAGGTGCCATTCACAGTATTGATTGTACCAACATAATGTTTTAGGAAAGTATAATATTTCAAATATTCAGTATATGGATACATATTAACTATATAATTGTCATGCTATGATAAATGTCTATTTTGTTGCTACAAAATAATATGAGAAATAAATTTAATTTCTTATAATGTACAAAAATAATTCTTAAAATTGATCTATTTTATAGTGGAGAAGTGCAGAATATGCTGGAACGATTTGGAGGTATGTCATAATTTATGTCACTAGAGCTGAATGTAGTAACTATTCTACATTCTTTACTGTATTTTAGGTTTTCTACTTTTGTAATTTCTCCAATAAGAGTTGAGGTGTAGGTAGGAATAATATAAACCAGGTAAATCAATTCATAAGTTCCTTCAGTATATATTAATATTTGAAGTGCAACATCAATAGTAGGTAAAAATACTTTTTGAACACTTAAATGTATTCAAAATTGTCAGCTAACATTGAATTAATATATTGATTTTACTCAATTTAAAGTCTATATTTTGTTATTATTTTTGTGTACCTGCTGGTATGATGGTCTATAGCGAGGTGTTGGTCTTCATGTGCATCAAGTTCTTCCCAAGAACCTAGGAAATTGCTTCTTCTTTATATGTAGTTTATTATATAATTTACTTACAATTATTTAAACCAGAGTTTCCCAACCTTTTGGGGTCCAGGGACCGGTTCCGTAGAGAAAGGTTTTTCCATGGACCGGAAAGTGCGTGATTTTGTGTGCTACCTGCATCCCATAGATGGGGCTTTACTTGTTTGTACGGACCAGCTGCTAGCATGCTGCAGCCCATACCAGTCCACAGACTGGGGGTTGGGGATCCTTGATTTAAACTTTTATCAGGTTTATAGCACATTCTTAAATTGTTAATTAATGCATTTCCAGTTTGGTTATCAAGCTAAGTTAAACTTTTGAAATGGCCTTACTGAAAAACTTTCAAGGATTAAGCGGAACTGTAAGAAAATCCTATTTTACTGCTTTTTCTGTTGATCATAATACATTAGGGCACAGTCTATTTACCAGTAGAGTTTAGTGTTGTACTAGAATTTGATAATGTTAATGATTCAATATTTATCAGCATACTGGCCTATTGAAAATATTACAGGTAGGTGTACAATGTAAATAATATTCAAAATTACGGTAGTCTGAAAAGTTGCTATAGTGTTTGGATTTATTACAAAGTGTTAAATCTACTTGCTAAAAACACACTGTACAATTCTCTTACTGTAGCAGACATTAACAAAGCTCTTCTGGCTAAAAGGAAAAGATTAGAAATGTATACAAAGGCTTCCCTTAAAACAAGCAACCAGAAAATAGAATTTGTTTGGAAAACACAACAGGAACAAAGGTCAGTTACTTCAAGAATCATATATTTCACAGGAAAATCATTATTTAATTCTTTACAAATAGTCCTTGACTTACAACTGTAATTGAGCTTGCAATTTCGGTCCTAAGCCATGACCATTATAAAGCCAGTCTTCGTGTGACTGGATCTGATTTTACACATTTTTTGCAGCAATCATTAAGTGAACATGCAAAGCAAACCCTGTGACCACTAAGTGAGCATGGTTTTTAAATGAACTCATTTTTTTTGCTATAGGCTAAGCTTTTGCCAGTAAACACCAGCTTCCTGCAAAAACAAAGTGTGGTCACTTGACCGTAGGACACTGCAAACCCCATAAATGTGGGCTGGTCCCAAGTGCTCAAAATATGGTCACATGACCACATGGCGGCTGGATATGAGAACTTTGGGTCATAAGTCCCATTTTTGGAATCCATCAAAACTTTTAAGCAACTGGTCATAAGTCAAAGACTGTAAATTATGACTAAATTTTGTTTAGCATTTTGCTTACTGAAAAACAAACTTTTAGCCCTTGGAGAAATATCCTAGCTGCTTTTTTAAATATCTGGATTACATATAATGTCAATGAATCTGGATTATATTAACCCAGAAATTTAAAAATAAAAACATTTTAAAACATTTTTTTAAATCATTGATTTTCATTTCTGTTTCCATTTTACAATATTAAAAAATGCCACAATTTTGATACTTAAAACATTAACGTCTGCAATTCCAGGAGTTCCCACAAGTATGCCAATTTAGTTTGTTAAAGTCACCATTTATTCCACACTCCTGTGGATTTATTCTACAAGATATTACATATTGCACTTTTTCTAATGATAAATATATATTGTAGGCAAAAGGTTAACCATGAGTATTCTGAGCAGTTCCTGCACGTATTTCAACAATGGGATGCCGATATACAGAAAGCAGAGGAACAGGAGGAAAAGCTAACGGTTTGTTTTCTTCTATTATACTAATCATCAGATTGCTATTTCATGCCAGCTTCTCCTTTTTCTTCCTGCGATACAGGTATCCCTTGACTTACAAGCATTCGTTTAGTGAACAAAGTTACAACTGCACTGAAAGTGACTTATAACCAGTCCTTACACTTACAACTATCACAGCCTCCCCAGAGTCATGCAATCAAAATTCAGGCACTTGGCAACCAGCATGTATTTATGACATTCACAACATCCCAGGGTCATGTGATTGACATTTTTAACTTTTCCAGTTGGCTTCCAACTAGCAAAGTCAATGGGGGGAACCTGATTCACTTATTGACTGTGAATCACTTAACAACTGCAGTGATTCACTTAACTGTGAAAAAAGGTCATAAAATCAGTGCAACTCACTTAACAACCACCTTGCTTAGCAATGGAAATACTGGTCCTAACTGGTTGTAAGTTGAAGATGACTTGTATAGGAGAAATTATCAATCAATAATTAAAGATAAAAGATGAAATATTTAGTAGCATAACATTGTGTGCATTCCTAACTTTGAAGATATTTATTCACCCAGAGTGCAGGAAATTCAAGTAAAATTAGCAAAGTCAAACACTTTATCAAAATTAATGAAGTCAAGCAGTTTATAAGGTTTGCTTAAAACAGGCGAGATTTAAGGCCAGTTAGTAGGTAGGTAAGAAACCTTTAACTTTCCTTTCTGCCAGAACTGAGTCTCAAACCAGCTGTCCCAAATTGTTTTGTAAGTGATCTTTTCCCCAAAATAAACTTGAACATCAAGGATTCAAGTTGAATTCAGGTGTACACACACAGTTTTGAAACTGGAAATATGCAGCACTATAAAACTTGGAATAAGTCTATTCCTGATATGTCTTTTGTCAACAAGGAACATTTCTGTAATTGAATTATATCAACCTATTAACCATTATACTTTTTCCCCCTTCAGAATGTATTTCGACAACAGCAGAAAGCTTTCCAGCAAGCAAGAATAGTTCAAAGTCAGAGGCTGAAAACAATCAAGCAGTTGTATGAGCAGTTTATAAAGGTCATTTTTAAATCAAATGGTAGTTCTGGACATCATTTTATCAAGTTCATATTTGTACTAATTTTTGTTCCATCACATAATTTTGAGATCAGTCTAACAATGCCAGTATAACATACTGTAGTTGATACTGTAATCCAACATCTGATTTTCATTACTGGACAAATTTTTTATGTAATATGTATCATGTCAACTATTCCACTTTCAAGCTTTCTTCATACATAAATGATGCATGTAGTGATTTTTCTGTTATCTTTCAAGCTTTCTTCCCAAATCGCTTCAGAACTTGTAGTGCCAAGATTAGTAAAATGAATTTTATCTTGGTAACTTAACATTTCCCCTACGTGTGAGATTATGTTCCTCAAACTACTAAACATTTCGAGGATTTAGTCTATATTTCAACTTTAAAAATGAAAGAGTGTTCTTGATGTGAATTATTGTCCAGTTTTCATGAAGGCTAATTCTAATTTTAGAGTGTGGAAGACATGGAAAAGACTCATGAAAGTCTTTTAGCAGGGGCACAAAGTGAACTTCGCAAAGAAATGTCCATGTTGCAAAAGAAAATCATGATGGACACAGTAAGTATTTATCCCGATTTATGAAAATGTCAGTGACTTAAATAGAAAAGATATTGTTTATAATTCACAAGCTAAGAGTACTGTGATACAAAATGTTGCATTTGATCAATATATTTTTCTTTCTCATAACAGCAACAGCAAGAGATGGCAACTGTTCGCAAATCTCTTCAGTCCATGTTATTCTGATGGTTCAGTGGAGAAACAACTTGTACCTAAATAACATGATACATATATACACATTAGCTATTGTGAGGAGAAAAAAAGAGACTGTTTCACATTCCATGTTAAAAATTATATGTGTCTGAATACTTCATTGTTACAAGAGTAATCAACAAGTAATTAAAAACAATATATGTTTTTTTTCATTTTCTTTATGATTCTTTTATCATAACACTTTTTCCTTCATTTTCAAATTACAGATGTAAATGCCTGGGTTATGACAGTATTTCTAAACTTCAAACTTATTCCTAGTTAGGCACAGTAGTTACAAAAGTCCATTAGCTGAATTAGAATTTCAAGTCAAAATGAAAAATTCCTCAAAGCGAGGGGGGAAAAGCATCACACACATTAGAATAAAGTGGCTTAACGTGAGAATTGAACAATTCTGTTTACAAATTCCTTACTATCATATGGTAAAATATTACAATATGTTTTTCCAGATTTAGTACTGTATTAATTTAAATGTATTAATATGTGGTAAAATGTACTATTTGAAAGGAAAATTAGGAGTTAATAAATTGATACATCAAAACTGTTTTGAAAATACAAGTTTATGTAATTAAATTAAAAACTCTTAAAGTACCATTGCAGTGATTATTGAATAAAGAGTAAGAAAGCACTAATTTCCAACTGATATGTTTCTTACCATCAATTGAAATATCAAAAGATTGATTCAATGAGCTTATGAAACAAAAATTTTAAACATAATTTACATTTTCATACTTGTAAAACGCATTCAAACATTACAGATGCAGTATTTATACAGTTATGGAATACTTAGTTAAAGCAATTTATAATTGTTTCAAATCTGATTTCTTTTTTAAAAATATTAAATATATTTCTTCTATTTTTTCACCAAAATTTGCTTGAAATATTTTATTATATTTAAATTTCAAAGTTTGGCACTTATTATCATAATGCCACTCCATTAATTAATGATTTTCTATACAGAATTCACCATGGTTGCATAGAGGCAATTTTTCAACTGAATCTGTAAATGAAACACGTTTTCTGAAATAGAACATAATATCTATTTAATGTGTTCTGTCATGGCTCCTACATCATATTTGCTTTCCATAACCTAGGAATAGTTTTTGAAAGATAAATTCATAAATTAACAAACTTAATGCCTCAGCATTACATAATAAAAAAAACTCATCTAACAATATAAGGAAAAGAACTGGTTATAAGTTTTTCTAGAGATAAACATTCAAAAGGAAGAACACATATTTCTTGCTATGCAAAATATATTCTAAAACAGTGATGGCAAAACTGCAACCCAAACCCCATTTTATCATCGGGTGCCAGGTGGGCAGGGCCCACTGGGTGGGCATGGCCACTGGGTGGGCGTGGCTGCAGTGGTCATGGCAGACTGGGTGGGCGTGGCCACCTCAATGTTCCTCATGAGGAGGGCGGTTGTGGGTTCCTTGGTCCTCTCTGAGCTTTGTGGCTTTCGTGTAGACGTCTGATGAGCCAAACTAGGTAACATTAGTTCACTTATTATCCCACTTTGGGTCCTGAAACGTCTGCAAGAAAACCACCATCCTCAGAGACTAACCCCCCCAAAGACCCTTCATTTTAATTCTTACCTGACTCCCAGCCCCATGCTGTTGCTCCTTTGTAATCCGCTGCCACTGGCACATGCAAGGAAACCAAGTTGTTTTGGGGGAAAAAAAGGTCAATCAATCAATTCCAACTTCACAATCTTTCACGAGAAATTGAAATTGATTGATTGACCTCCCCCCAAAAAACCTTCCTTTGTTTCCTAAAATGTGGCAGCGGCGGCAGATTGCAAAGGAGCAACGGCATGGGGCTGGGAGTCAGGTAAGGAAAGAAAGGCAGTTTCTGGGGGGAGCAAGGATTTCTTTCCTTAATTGCCCCATTTATTCTGAGGCCACTTTCCACTCAGACACATTGCTCTATCTTGCCAATGGCCCGACCGCCACTTCAGCGCCCTCCCTCCCTGAGCCTCCCAGCTCTACCTGTTTTGGTCAGCCTGCCCAATGCCACCTAGCACGGTTGCCCCAAGGCTGCAGGGGCTGGCCTGGCATGGGAAGGGCACGCGCCCCACCTCCCGCCACCATGCAGGGTAAGGTTGTCGGGCCCACCCCCACCCAGATGCCCTCACCTCCCCCAAGCATTTTTTTTAACTAACATGCCTTTCAGCTGTATTCTATTTCTCTGTTCACTTCTCAGCCTTCATGTTTGTGGGACTCAGTAAAAAAAAATCCATCACACTTTCTAACTTACGAGATCTTGTGAGAAGTTAGAAAGTCTGATGAAACTATTTTTTTTGTCCCACAAGCACGTGGCAAAGGCTGAGAAGTGAATGGTGAAACAGAATGCAGCTGAAAGACAAGCTATTAAAAAAAACGCTTGGGGGAGGCAAGGGCATCTAGGCGGCTTCGGCAGGTGTCTGGCAGGGGGAGGGAAGCAACTGGTCTACCACCATGCTAGTACCGCCGCGTTCCTTCTCCACCCCATGCACAGGCCCCGCCCCACGCCTCATATGGAGGGCCCTGCTGTCGCCACTACCCCCACCCCCACGCGGCACCTTCTTTCCAGCTCCGATGCATCACTTCCTCTGCTGCTGTGTGGGACTAAAAAGTTCAATCAAGCAATTCCAACTCTTTTTTTTTTTGCACACGGCGATGGCACACATGCCCACAGAGAGGGCCATGATGGTTTTAAAATGTTAATGTCTATATTATGCCAAAAAAATGCATGTATATAGTCCCAATGTATTTGTAACACATTTTTGTAAATGAAAATAGACTTTTTGTTCCTTAAATGTAGTAGACCAGATTACTTTTATGTTCAAAAATAGAATGGCTTCACATTTAAAAAAATGGATTCATTTCATTCTCTTATATCCAAAACTTTGAAGTATTTACCTTCCCCACACCACCCTCAATTTTTTTTTATAAACTGCTGTCTGGGAAGTTACAATTTGCATTGCAAAATAGGGCATCCAATCCCATATTCTTACATGATGAAAAACAAATACAGGTAGTCCTTGGGTTGTGACCATTCAATAACCTATTCAAAGTTGCAGTGGCACTGAATGAATGGTACTTAAGATGACTCCTTATACTTCTATCCATTACAGCATCTCTGTGATCACATGATCATGATTTCTGATGTTTTGTGCCAGCTTCCCACAAGTAAAGTCAATAGGGAAACTGGTCAAAAATTGCAGCCAATGCAATTTAGTAAAGCCAGCTGGGACTGCTGGAATTGCTGTTGCTAAGTGACTATCACTTGATGTTGTGCTTTACTATTGCATTATTTAATGATGGGAATTCAGATCTCAATTGCCGTTGTAAGCTGAGGACTACAGCTTACAAGAAAAAGTGTGCCAGAAGCCAGAGATGGAAAATGTTTAAATGTTTCTGTCTACCACAAACTGAAAGTCAAAAATGCAACCAATTTGGATGACCTGAAAAGAATACCATAGCCTTTTAATCACTGATTTCTTTAACTACATCGGTTAAATTTTTAGCTAATTTGAAAGCTCAAGACATTACAGAATGTATAATGCAATTTTTGTACCCATATACTAAAGGTAAAGTTATTCTCCTAAAAAGTCAAATTTGTTCATGGAATAGTCAGTGCTAGTGATTACCTGCTTTAGACTTTTAACCATATGTGTATACAAACAGAAAGTATTTACAGAGGGATTAGTTATTTTTTAACAAAGGCTTCTGTGATTCAAAATAACTACATGTCTTAGTATAATTTGAAATTTTATGAACGCCTTCGTATATTTGATTTGCTTAAAAAGCCTTCAGGTTTATATTTCTTTAAATACAATATTTTCCATAATTCAAGATTTCCCCCTACTTCTTCTTTTCTTCACATTTAATTATAAGTCACTCATTATGATTGGGAACCTGTTCAAGAGCTTGAGGAGGTGAGATCTTGAAGACTTGTATTTGAAGGTGAGCAGCAATCTGTAGGCATATTCCAGTAAAGTATCTCAGCAAATCAAACAACGAGATGAACTAAAGATGAAGAAGGGGGAGAAGTTAATATTACAGCACCTACTGCATACAGCAGAATTATTCTTACTTTTATCCTACTATTGGCTCTAGCAGATAATTTTAATTCATATAAAGCGAAATTTTAAAAAAACAAACTAAAGTTACCAATCAAGTGAGAATTGCAGTACTTTCAATATTTTACTGTTCTGTACAATTATAGAAAATATGTCTTCACATAAACTATAAAGTTTAATTTTCTCACCCTTCCATCCCGCAGGAAGAGAAAATTCCAATTGTGCATCTAGTAAATTACAGAGTAATGAATGAAAAAGAAAAAGGCATGGTTGCCTCCTCTTCTAAATTGGTGTTAATACATGCAAATATAAGGATATATTTCAATCCATTAGTGACAGTTGTTAACAGTAAATCTTTTTCCCTCAAATTTTTTTTCTACAGTAAAAGTCCAGAAAGCTGAGCTTAAGGGCATTCCCAAAGATAACAAGAAAGCCTGCTAGAACCTTTCTTGGCTGCAATAAGCAAGCAAGTTCTTAAGTTAAGCAGGTTCAAGTTGGATTTAGACGGGAGACAAAGGGAATGTGGGCTATGGCTGAAAAGCAGGTTGATTAGTATAAATGTAAAATGATAATAAACAGACTATATGACAAAAATATGAGACTAGTCTGTCTTTATTCTCATTTAGAAATTATGGAAAATAATTCACTTTCATGATTTTCCCCCCCAATATCAACTAATGGTATGATGGAGTTTCTGCAGAAATGTCCTCAAATAACTGGATAATTTCATTAACTTCAAAAATTGAAGTGTCTTTATTCACTAGTGTCTGATACATGTTAATTCCTCTCACTAGTACATGTTCAAGGAAAACAACTAGTTCCTAGTCAAATTAACTTAGCTTCTTTTTCAATGCATCTTTTTGCTGGTGCAAGATTTCTCCTCAGATAGAAACTCCATCCCCTATGAGTTATAGAAATGACTTATAGAAAAAAGATTTCATTCTATTCTTTTACAGTAGTTAAGGCACTCAAATGGGAAATATTTTTCTGTATTTCAATAAAGCTCTTGTGTATGCCAGTTTTTCAGGGGAGCAACAGGAAAGGATGCATGTCAATTGTATTCTTATTTAAGCTATCTCCTGGTTAGTATTTCCTATAGATGTTTGGATAATTATGCTACATTGCATAGAGTTTCTAGGGATATGGTAAAGATATTGGATTTCCTATCCCAGTGATCTCACACAATCAACATCTATCATTCACCCTTTCATGACTACGCTGTCAACTCACAATCACTTTCAGTAGTAACATGATTCTTGTAGCTTACTATCATGGTGCCATTTTGATATCTTTTAAAGAGATTTAAAGATTTTTAAATCTTTATTTTATTTAATGTTTCAGTATGATCCAATAACATTAGTTCTTCTTTAGGACCTCATTTTATCTAAATCTAGATTACTTTGGCTAAACTAGCATAGGTTGGACAGATAAGGAATGACGACATTATATTTTCTTTATAAGACTATATACTTTGAGGAGGCTATTTTAAGACATAAGGGATTTGCATTTTCAAAGTAGATTAATTTGACGTTTTCTTTTCCTCTATTGCCTCCCTGGAAAAATCACTATCCATTATTTGAGGAGCACAGCCATCTTTGCCTTTTCCTCATCAAGCTGCCTTGATAAATAAAGCTACTATATGTCTTTGTACCTTCTTTGTTAAGGACATTTCTAAAATTCTTACAAAACTGTATCATTCATCTCAGACCTTTCATATGTTTCATTTTTAAAATAACTTCTTTCAATTCTTGATTTCCAAATTAGACAATCCACTCAAAATTCAAATCTCCAAACCTTATGTGTAATCATATACAAAATTACATTAAAAATACAATACATGCAAATTCAATAGAAATTTACTTACCAGTGCAACCCATAAAACAATATATTCATCAATAAAACAATTGAAGTACTGGTTTAGAAATAAGAGGCCTGGTCCAATGAAGGCAGTATCTTGAAGAAAGATCTCACTTTTTGTCATGTGTGCTACCTATAAATAGAAAATAATTTATCTACTAAATTAAGACTTTAAATTCTATTTAACCTTTTGCAATGCAAATGTACTATCAACTCTTGGGAGATATTAGAATGCTATAAAATCAAAACCCATTCAAATTGATCTAGAATGTATACTCAGTAAGAATAGTAAGAATTCACTTTTTAATAAAATAAAAACTACAAAAATATTGAACAGATTTTGTCTGCTAGTAGTGGTACTTAATCACAGATACAGACTTTAATAATTTTGATCTAGAATAGAAACTGTAATATACAATATATATTCAATGTTTATTAAAACTGGATTTATACGGAGTAAATACATACTTTCTAGATCATCTTGATATCCAATAAATGTGGCCTTAATAATAAGATCTGAAACTATACTGTTTGCAAATATTTGCTTTGGCAAAATAATACCATGAAATCATTCATTGTTTTGTTTGTTTGTATTAATAAACCATAATTTATAGTAAGTGTCCACTTTTAAAATTGAATTTATATACTATCATCATATTCTAGATCTCTAGGTTTAAGAAACCTATGTTCAATTTGCCTACATTAGCTACAATCCTAATCACACTAATTTGGAAATAAATTCGACTGAATTCAAAGGGCCTGTTTTCTTAGTGAATATGCATCAAAGAAAGTATCTGACATTTTTATTAATATCACATTAATCCTGATTTGTAGCATTCTTTAATAGGTTAAAATACTTGGGTTACATCAGCTAAACATATTATATGTACAGCAAAAATAAAAAATGTTTTACCACCAATTTTTGCGTAATTTTTGCAGACACAAATCCAAAAGTTAAGGCATACAGCCAGGGATGATTTTCAAACAGTTGAGTTGGGGATTTTTTGTAGATCATTATTGCCAAAGTAATAATTAGACCAATGTGAAGGCCTGGAGATAAAACACTTGTTCCCTGAAATACATAAAGGCATTTATGTATTCTTTTTAATAAGGTATGTTCTGTTATTTCTCTTTGTAGCTCAAATAATAATAGTAAACATAATTAGATGTTAAAATATAACAGATAAATTACAATATAATTAGCAACACCCAAAATATAATAGCCCTAAGAAACTATACAAAACAATACAATCTACTGAAATTGAATCAAATCTGTTTTTACAAAAAAATGCTGTAGGAAGAAACACATGGAAGAAATCTGCCTTATTCTATCCAAATGTCAAACAATTTAGATCTTTAAATATTAAACCAGAATTCTGAATTTAATGGATAAACTTTGCAAACTGGGAGATGAGATTGGTCACCACTTGAAGCTTCCAAATGCTTTTAGAGCAAGCCATAGAACCTTCTAGAGCAGTTTAATTCCTAAGAAATGTAGGGGACGAGGTTATGATGGCAATTAGGACCAGGATTTCCATCGCTAAGCAATGCATTCCTAAATCAAGCCATCACATGACTGCATCTTGTTTGCCATAGTAACCCAGAGACTGCAGGTCATTAAGAGTAGACCTCAAATGACTCCTAGGCAAGCAGCTTGGCAAGTGAGAGCTGCAGGTGGGTGGATGAGTGCTACAGATGGACACATCTCAATGCAAGCAGGCTAGCAGAGGCTGAAGACAGGCTGGTGGGGGATGCAGGCAGGCAAATGGGGCTGGTGAGAGCCACAGGTAAGTGTTACGGATCATGGCCAGGCCTTTGGGGGCTGCTACACAGAATAGGCAGGTGGAGATTGTTACAGAGTGGCCCTCACAGCCCCACTCATGATCTATAGTGCCCATACATATCAGTGAATAAAATGGCGGAAATGACCTATTGGTGCAATTTGCAACTTCCTGCTAGCTTCCCCATTGATTTGTTTGTGGGAAGCTGGCAGGAAAGACTACAAATGGAGAACATGTGACTGGCTGGTCGCGATTGTGTAATCGTGATCCAGGTAACCAAGCACTCAAATTATGATCACATGATTGTGGGGACAGCATGACAGCCAGATGGCTGTAGGTCTACCTTGTTCATTGCCACTATCACTGAATAAATTGCTGAACAAGTGGTCAGTTTCAGAAAGTTTAATTTTGTCAGGAAGAGTAAAACCTAGTGTTCACTAAATTCTTTAAAGAAGATTTTGGCTTTTGCACCAGGTAAAAGTGGAAAAAGGTTTATCAAATTGCTTGATAAGTTGCTTGATTGGCTTTGGTTTGAGAACTTTTAGCAAGAGTGAGCAAAAATTCCACAGATACTTAAGAACTAAATTAATAATCTGATCTAGAAATTTCATGGCTGCTGTATTATCTCCTTTCCATTTCTCCTTTGTAATATGAAGCTGTAGAGCAATTCAAGCTATGACATAATTTTATTAGTACATTTCACAGTGCATAGTGGATTTAAGGCTTTCTAAAACAGAGTACCCAAATATACACTCAATTTGCATTAGCATTAACATTAATTAAAATTTGCATTAACCCAAAATTAACATCTTACAAATACTTACTGCTATTGTAGAGCCATTCTTCCCCACACCTCCTCCAAAGATTACTCGGAAATAACTATAACTTGAAAGTACTGTCCCACACAATAAGCCAGCAATAGGTAATGTCTTCAGCTGTAGTTCTAGCAGAGGGATCTTGTGAAGAAAACGATCATTTAAAAGGTTTAAAACTTTCTGCAACTACTGAAACTTAGCAATTTATCTGAATTATCCATTTTTCTTCACTTACAAGCAAATGCCACTCATATCCAAAAATTCTGTTAGCAATCCCAGATTACGACTGAAGGGCCGGACACACAAACACTATTCTTTAAATTCTCTTACAATTTTATAGGACATAGAATTTGGAATCAAGAAAAAAACATTCTTAAATACAGTAACTTGACCTGATTGTATAGCCTAGTACAGGGGTAGGAAACCTTGGCTCTTTTGTGACTCATGGACTTCAACTCCCAGAATTCCTGAGCCACCTATGCTGGCTCAGGAATTCTGGGAGTTGAAGTCAATGAGTCACAAAAGAGCCAAGGTTTTCTTCCCCTGGCCTAGTATATAGGTAGCTTTTGCTTAACAACAGTAATTGAGAGCAGCAGCTCTGTTGCTACATAAAGTGCAGTGTCATACAACTGTTCTGACTTACAATGACAATTTGAATAGTTTCCAGTTACTGTTGTTAAGCAAATCTCTTGCAGTCATTAGGACATAATGTCATGTAATCCCCTTTTGCAACCTCCTGCAGCATCTTCTTTGACTCTGCTTGTCAGAAGCTGGCATTGAAGGTTAGAAATGATGACCATGTGACGCCTCAACAACAGTGCCCCAATTGCAGTCATGTGATTGTAGAGATGCTATGACGGCTGCAACTACTGCTCTTAAGTCTCCTTGTTCAGTGGAATTGTAAGTTCATTGTAAGTTTGAATGGTTGCTGAATGTGTCTACCTATATACCATCAACTACATTTCCAGAAAATGGATAGTTCCTTCAGGTTCACTGATCTATATAGCTGTAAACATCACAGGAAATGCAAATACCATCTGCCCATTTTGCTAAGATCAGACCACAAGATTGTATTATCCACATATTCTAGCTAATAAAACTTAGCACAAATATTTACCTTTTTTATTCAACTGTAGTTTGAAGGAAACTTCCAAGAGGCAGCACAAGGTTAAAAAGAAAAGCAAAATAAATGAATCCTGTAACCAAGTAGGTTACATTTCAGAATACAAAGTTTGCCTAAGGTACTATTTCTGAGATTACTGTATCTTAAATAATCCATTACTCCAATAAAATAACTTGCACAGTGACGATGATTTAAATTGAGTAGTTTAGCTGTCTACTGTAGCTTCAGGGAGGGAAAAATCATTTCCAAAAGAAAACCGGAAAAGTTTCAGTAATAACATTTGAACACTGAATTGGTTTCATGCAGGTATTCAATAATTCAAGCATGCCAGAACATTAAATCAGTTTCAAGAATAAAGTCAGCCAAGTGATGCTTATGAATTGCTTAAATGTTCATAAATGTAAAATGTTGAAAGTGTATACTGTAACTATATAAATACTTATGCAGTGGCTTCATTATTGCCTTACAATGCAGTTAATATTTCTTCTTACTCAGTCTGCTGGATTTCTAAATTGCTGAAAAGTCCAGGAAGGCTGAGATCTCACCAGTAAAAAGATAAGATTTATCTAACATTTATCCATGTTATGTTATCCAAATAACATCTAGTAGACGTAATTGTCAAAATTTTCAAGAGGTCATGCCTCCTTTGAATAGTAGTTCTCTTATTACTTTCTGTAAATCTAAATCCTACCATATTGGCAAAAATAGTCCAGCTTTGAAAGCAGGAGGAGCATAATCTGCTGAAATTTTCAGAAAATAAGAGATGCATCCTGTTGTCTTATAGCAATAAATTCAGTACACCTTTGAACGCTACATGAATGTTTCAGTAACAACAATGGTCAGCTGGCAACACATACATAATAAAGAACTGGAAGTATTATGGAACATCATATGTTAAAATAATTGCAGTGATTTAATACAAACTTTAATTATAGCATATGGAGTCTGTGCTGCCACCACGTGGCTGTTCTTGGGAAATTACCAATATGCTAATTGGGTCTACCAGTACCTTCCCCTTTGTGATGTATTTCCTATCATGCTCATGATGCTGTACTAGGATCCACCCCTTCTGGGTTGGACTTCCTCCTTCTCCTTGTTCCCTTGTGTTCTATCCTCCATTGTAACATCTGAACACAAGCCATGTGGACAGTAATCCTGTTACTGTCTTTCGACCTTAAAGTACCGACCAGATTTCACCTGCTGTAACCACCTTCTACATGCAAAATAAAGGTATTTCAGATGAACCAGGTGCTTTATGAGTTCACTGTCTGGAAAGGGCCGTTAAATGTGACTAAATTCGCTTAAACAGACCAATAAGTGTCTTAACAAGGAATTAAATTCACAATACAATTGCCTGCAACAGAACAGAGTCTTTTTCCTTTATGTAATTTTAAACTCATGCACTGGAAAACGCACTACAAATGCAGAAGTGACATTATATTTGGACCACATGGAAAAAGGCATCTCACAATAAACATTTAAAAGTAGGAAAAATCAATGTTCAACAAAATGCAAAGAATTAGAAACAGTCACTTAGTATCAATATGTTTTAGATAGGAAAATATATTTAAATCTGTAGGTATATTGACTTACCTTTGTGTCCCATATTCTTGTTCCACCAAATGAAGTTAACAAAAGCATCATCATTATAGCTATTTCGGATTCAGTCACATCAATTCTAGAACAAAAAAAGAAAAAAGAAATTCATTCATACCAGTGATTTTTTAATGAATGGGGACTCATATACCAAATGTTAATCAAACATTTTTCTAAAATAAATGTAAACATCAGGGAACTACAGTAATGAAAGTAGCTTAATAATTTATTTTATTTCTTGTAATTATATTTTCCTAATTCAATGTATAAATGGGCAGAAATAATGGCTGGAATATAAATAAAGCATCACTATCTCCTCCTACAAAAAGTAAGATACAAATCCAACTAATCCTGATGCAATTAAGAAATCATAACTTGGGGTATGTGAACCAAACTTCACATCTACCTATTTGCCTGTTGCTGACCAAATACTAATTCCTGGACACCAGTAAAACTATTCTCTCTTTTCATGGTCATCTACCTAAACTGGGATTAAATCTGAGCCAGAGAGCTCCTTAAAACAGACAATACCTTCAGACAGAGAACTGCTCTCTGGTAGCCATTTAAAAAAATAGCAATAGCAATAGTACTTATACTTATATACCGCTCCAGTGGTTTATAATGTCAGCATATTGTCTCCTACAATCTGGCTCTTCACTTTCAGACCTTGGAAGCTAAGTCAACCTTGTTTTTGTCAGGATTGAACTCCAGGGTACAGGCAGAGTTAGCCTGCAATGCTGTATTCTAACAGCTGTGCTACCCAGGGCTATTTTCATCCCCTTTTCATTCCAACCTTGGTAGCTGAAAGTTTAAGGTTTCTGACTCATCTTTAGTATCTCATAACCTTTCCTGAAAAGTTTTTGATCCTTCCCGTCTAACCTCTCTAGCTTTCAAACTACTTTGTGAAGTATTATCATCTCATTTAATGTACTATTCACTTAGCATGGAATTCACAAATAACATATTTCCTACTAGGATTCAGGGGGGAAAAAAACTGGTGTCCCAGTTGAGGGTGACAGTAATTTTTTCTTAAGACAAGTTGCAAATTCAGTTATCCAGGTATTCACTTACTTGGTGAATCTGAGTATGCCGGAGACATAGGTTTGCCAGTGAGCACAGTAAAACAGGAATATTGCAGTAAAGATACAGAAAAAGAGCCAGTCTGGATTTGTTCCCAAGCGAACTGCAATACAGGCTGCAACAGTAACGAATACTGAAAGGCAAATTAAGTTAGGTTTCATAGCTGTTTTGGAGAATATTGATAAATTAAGACTTTGGGCATAACCAGTACTTACTTTTCATTGGTAAGTAAAATGGAAGCTATACTAAGTGGGAAAAAGAATCCCTACACTAACTAGTAGATTCCACCCATCTTAGAAAACCTATGTCTTTTCTTAACCCTGCTTTATGAAAAACATCATGTATTTAAAAAATATTGATGAGCTAAGTGCCCATAAAAAATAACACTCTGCATTCCACGAATTGTTGCTAATATGATCTTCATTTAATCTAAAAAAACTACCACCTCGCTTCTACTCATTTTACTTCATACGTGTTGAGCTAGTTTATAGAACCAGAAGATAATATTTTGGCTCTTGAATCCAACTTCCAACTTTGTGTAGAAATCCAGTTTAAAATATGCCAAACAGATGACGGTCTGGCCTCTTGGATAAGTGATTCCATTCTCAAACTGCTCTTCCTACTGGGATATTTTTAAAATATCCTACCTGTGATCAATTCTGTTAATTAAATATTTAAAAGACCAAAGGGTGTGATGGCTCAGCAGTTAAAGATGCTGAGCTTCTTAGCTGGAAAGCTGACAGCCAGGTTCAAGACCTGAGTGCTGCGTGATGGGGTGAGCTCCTATTACTTGTCCAGCTCCCATCAACCTAGCAGTTCAAAAGCATCCAAATGCAAGGAGATAAATAGGTACCACTTCAGTAGGAAGGTAACAGTGTTGCACCCAGTCAACATAAACACATAAATTGCAACAGGGGTTGCTCCTCTGTCCTGGTCCTATTAGATCTCTCAGCAGCTTTTGATACCATCGACCATGGTATCCTACTGCGGCGTCTCAGGGGGTTGGGAGTGGGAGGCACCGTTTTACGGTGGTTCTCCTCCTATCTCCTGGGCCGTTCGCAGTCGGTGTTGACGGGAGGGCAGAGATCCGCCCCGAGGCCTCTCATTTGTGGAGTTCCTCAGGGGTCGGTTCTCTCGCCCCTCCTGTTCAACATCTATATGAAGCCGCTGGGTGAGATCATTCATGGTTTCGGGGTGGGGTATCATCAGTACGCTGATGATACCCAACTTTTTCTTTCCACCCCGAACCAACCCAGCGATGCCCTCGCCGTGATGTCCCGGTGCCTGGAGGCGGTCCAGGTCTGGATGGGGAGAAACAGGCTTCGTCTCAATCCCGCCAAGACTGAGTGGCTGTGCATATCGGCATCTCGGGTTAACCAGACTATTCCATCTTTAATGATGGGGGGTGAGGTGTTACCCCCCGTTGATAGGGCTCGCAACTTGGGTGTCCTCCTGGACTCACGACTCAATTTTGAAGACCATATAGGAGCCGTGACCAGGGGGGCTTTTGCCCAGGTTTGCCTGGTGCGCCAGTTGCGGCCCTACCTGGACCGAGATGCCCTATGCACAGTCACTCATGACCTCCCGTTTAGACTACTGCAACGCTCTCTACATGGGGCTGCCCTTGAGGACCACTCGGAGGCTTCAGCTGGTGCAAAATGCGGCCGCGTGAGTTGTGATGGGGGTCTCCCGATACTCCCATGTAACACCTCTACTCCGCGAGCTGCATTGGCTTCCGGTTCCCCTCCGGGTGAGATTCAAGGTGCTGGTAATGACCTATAAAGCCCTACATGGCTTGGGTCCGGGATATCTGAGGGAACACCTGCTGCCGGCATCAAGTTCCCTTCATCCAGTGCGCTCCCACAGGGAGGGTCTTCTCAGGGTGCCACCGGTAAGAGATTGCCGGTGGACGACACCCAGGGATAGGGCCTTCTCAGTGGGGGTGCCTGCCCTTTGGAACCAGCTGCAAGTGGAGCTGAGGACTGCCCCCGACCTAAGTTCATTCCGCCGGGACCTGAAGACCTGGCTCTTCGAGCTCTCTGGCCTAGGCTGAGGATTAATCTTATTTTAACTGGGGTTTTATTTACACAGGGACAAATGTAATTTTTTTTAAACTTGTTTTTAACTTTTGTATCTGGTTTTTAATTACCCTGTAAACCGCCCTGAGTCCTTCGGGAAAGGGCGGTATATAAATGTAATAAAATAAATAAATAAATAAATAAATAAATAAATAAATAAATAAATAAATAAATAGCCACATAAACACAGAAGTGTTTTTGGACAATGCTTGACTAAGAAACAGAGATGAGCACCGCACCCAAGAGTCAGACACGACTGGACAAGAGAAAGCTTTACCTTTACCTTTTGAAAGACAAATTTCAGCCTGGTTTTAGATGAAAATGTTGGACAGAAATTGCTTTGGTTGCCCAGAAAGAATGTTTGTTCTACAGGATGGAAGGACTTCTTTCCTGGGCTGCTCTGCATGTTCAGCCCTCCGGATATGGAGTATGCAAGGCTACTCAGATAGCAAGTAGAAACTCAAAAATGGCTGCTTTTTTCCCCCCAGGACACATGACAGCCATCTGGAGTTGCCATTAGATATAGGGAAAAGTCACTTAAATGATTTAAGGAATTGGAAAAAGCTATTACATGCCCACATGCATCAAAGCACTTTTTCCCTTCAAACTGGAAGCAGTTTACAGGCCTAGTGTTAAGGTGGCTTCATGTCCATCTGAAGGATTGTAGGATGAACTTGAGAGTGGGGTCTGTTGAACTACTACGGCAAGTTGTCTAGAACAGGGCTTTTCAACCAGTGGTATGGGTACCACCTGTGGTACATTGGCACCTGGCAGGTGGTACGCGACCATCCTAGAGAAGTATAGTGGGGAAGGGGAATGAGCTGAACTGGTGGCAGCACCACACAAGCCTGAGTGAGAGATGGCTGGAGCTGCAAGGCTGTCAGGGCTCAGTGAAAGCGCCAGGATCAGTGCCAGGCTCCAGCTGGAAGAAGCGCCGATCAGCTGGAACTGTTGTAAGTCGAGGACTACCTGTACTTCATCACTTTTTTCCTTTATTGGGGGGGGGGGGTGTCAGCAAGTTTTTGGCACCTTGCTAGGTGACTGGTGGTACTCGGATGTTATCATATCCTAAAAGTGGTACAATAGGTGAAAAGGTTGAAACACCCTGGTCTGGAAAGACATGGATTGAATTCACAGAGAGAAGCAACCCTATATTTTGACTAGAGGAGGGGACTGCACGGGTTAGTCTACAGGGGTTAGACTAAAAGACCTCCTTCCAACTCTTATCAGTACATGATGCAAACCTAAACTAATTAAAAAGTTACCTGTTGAAATAGAATCACACCCATGGTCAAACAATTCTCCCAAAGGAGAACTACTATTTGTTCTTCTGGCTTGCTTGCCATCAATCGCATCCAGAGACTGGTAAATAAAGATACCTAATGCACAGAAGAGGAACACCCACGGAGGAGCCTGAAACAAATATACAGAAACAAGCTGTTCTGCCATTCTCCTCTAATAAGTATTATACGGACAGAGTGGCCTTGATCATCTGTTATCACATTCCCCTTAAGCACTACTTTGTCTCCAGCAGATTGTATCTTAAAGTAGGTTTGTTACAAAACCAGTGAATGATAAGGCACTCATTAAGACTACGGCTAATAACCTAGTCTACAGTTTCTCTATCTTACTAAAAAACATGAGCAAAGAGATCCTGTTCTAGTCCTCCCTTAGGCACAGGAGCCAGCTGGATGCCTTTGGGCCAGTCATTGTTTCTGAGCCAAGACTGGAAAGTGGAATAATATCTGTTTACCAATCCAAAGTTGATTAGCATGGTACATTACAAACCATAAAGAGTCACTTGGATGAGATGGGCACTTATGGAAACTGAGCACATAAAATAAACCATCTTCAGTGAAGAGGCCTTCATTCTGCAGCAGATTGGGCTGATAATAATATGCATCATGGACTATGATCTAGTCCAGTGATGGCGAACCTTTTAGAGACCGAGTGCCCAAACTGCAACTCAAAACCCATTTATGTATCGTCAGGTGCCGGGTGGGCATGGCCAATTGGGTGGGTGTGGCCCATTGGTGGGAGTGGCCCATTGGGTGGGCATGGCTGTGGTGGTAACGGCAGACTGGATGGGACTAAAAAGTTCAAGCAATCAATTCCAACTTTGCAAGATCCTTTTTTTTCGTGAGAAGTTGAAATTGATTGATTGATTGAACCTCTTTTTTTTTGCACACGGTGGCAGAGGCCTAACGCGAAAAGGTTTTATAAAACTCAGCTGAAGGCCTAGGACTGGGGCGATGGTGCGCGTCCCATAGGTTCACCACCACGGATCTAGTCAATCTTTGAAAAATCATGCAGGGTCAAACCTGGTAGTCCTCAGATACAGACTGTCAGAAACTCCCAGAAGCAAGGAAAGTCTGGGATCTTTAAAAAGGAGGTGGAGGCTGCCGCAACAAATAACCACGTCCTTATTGTTGTTGAGAAGTTAATATATCTGTGCAGTTGTCAGCAGTGAAACTCCACAAAAAGGAAATTGTATCTTTCTGTGCATTATGCAAATACAAATTTGTTTTATAAGTGAAGAACATTTCTCTTTCAGAGAGGCAGATGTCTAAAATCAGCCCATTCCTAGTTTCTACTTTAACAGCTCAAAACATGTACATACTGTGACTTTGCTCAAGGATCACCAGTCTAATCCAAAGTGCCAATCCTAAATGCCTTAACACAGGAAAGGCAAGATGTAAGTCTAACAAATGCACACATACACAAACTCTGTTGTTGAGCTACTTCAATTTCCCCAAATCCCAAGGTGACTCAAATATTTTCTTTTTTAAAAAAAATCATGACAGCCAACACAGATCTTTCTCAGCACGATCTGCACACACTGGACTCCACAGCCCATCCTGTTTTTAAGGACAAGGCTGCAGGATTAGCCAACAAGAAGTCCCTTCTTCCCCTCAGCGAAGGGGAGCTGCTCTTACGGAAAGTGTGCGCGGCAGAGATCTGCAAGACTCCGTGAAAGCTTCGCGAGCAGTTCGTACGAGACGAGTTAAAGAGCACATCCTAAGTACGCTAAGATCTTAACACTGCCCTCGATCAGTCTTGAGCAGGGGTCTTCAAACTTGGCCCTTTTATGACTTGTGGACTTCAACTCCCAGAATTCCTCAGCCAGCAAAGCTGGCTGAGGAATTCTGGGAGTTGAAGTCCACAAGTCATAAAAGGGCCAAGTTTGAAGACCCCTGGTCTTGAGTATCTACTGAACAGGGTGAACCCCTGGAATTTGAACTCCAGGGCGGCCCAGCCTTTGCTCTTTTCCGGCAACCTGACTCTCCGCCTTCCGCAATGCCCCCCCCACGCCCAGCGGGAGAGCTCTAAAGCGAAACCAGGGGAAGCGCGCATCCACAAAGGCGACGACCGAGGCGAGTCACCCCGGCGTGGACTACCGTACGTACCTCTTCGGTGGCGCTAGGGCAGCAATACATGAGAATCAGCGAAGGGACGAGGGTGAAGGCCAGGCCGACGAGCGTGATGGTGTTGGGGGCCAGCCAGAGCGGCGTGCGCTCCACCAGCCAAGCCCAGTAACGCTGCAGCGGCGGCTCCAGCAGCGAGCGCCCAGACGCTTTGTAGCGGTGCTGTTCCAGGCGCTTCAGCTGCGCTGCGCTTAGCGGCTCCAGAAGCGCCATGGCGCCTTCCTTCCCACTAGCCCGAGCTAGCTCCGAGAGCCAGCAACCCGCGCGGGGGCAACGGGAGGAGCCGGGGGCGGGGAAGCCCGCTGGCCTGGCTGGAGGCGGGCAGGAAGTGGCAGGCTGGGAGCTGCGGGCCGTCCCGTCCCGGGTGCGGTTTGGGGACTCGGAGCCTTCCTTCTCTAGACTACTAGATTAGCAGACTACCCGATTCGGTATTTATTTATTTTAATTCCATTTATATCCCGCCCTTCTCCGAAGACTCAGGGCGGCTTACAAGCTTAGCAGTAGCCTTCATTCTATGTATATGCCTGCTTATTAGGGCTTTCACACACACACACCCCAAGCGGCATCATTACAAAGTCAGCTTAATTGCCCCCAACAATCTGGGTCCTCATTTTACCTACCTCGGAAGGATGGAAGGCTGAGTCAACCTTGAGCCTGGTGGGACGCGAACCTGCACTAATTGCAGGCAGCTGGTGTTACTTAAGGAGGCATTAGCCCACTGCTCCACCAAGGCTCAAGGCCACCCGTCTGGTAAACTCGCAAGATTCCTTTTTTTTTTTGCCATGTATACATCCGAACTAGACTGTGTTGTTTCTCTGGGTCGTGTGTGTGTGTGTGTGTGTGTGTGTGTGTGTGTGTGTGTGTGTGTTTCTGGTCAGGTTTATGCAGTGTATATTGGAGGTGGTTACCCTGTATGCAACGAAATCTCATTTTAATGTGTGCTGATTAGTGTACATTTAAAATGACAATAAAGTTATTATTCTAGTGACTAATCTATTCTCTCCAGCGGACATGCTTTTTTGCCAGCAGCTGCCTTTCCTTCGCCTTCGAGCTAGTAGTGCAGGTAGCTGGAGGGAATCGCCCCTCGCCCCTCGTATGGTCTGGAGAAGGTGGGGTCATCCTCAGACAGTCAGAGGGCAACAGACCAGGTGGCGTTGATTCTGAGGTGATCCCGAAGGCTGCGTTTCGTCTTTATTTATCTGTGTTGTGTGAATTAGCTCACTGGGCAAATTCAGCAGACTAGTTTGAGCAAACCAAGGTTAAGTAAACCAGGACTATGCAGGTCTCGCCAATTCAGCAATCGCCGTGTAGGAACATTTCCATGCACAAACAAACCTGTAGCTACTGTACTGGGGGATGATGCACAGAAAAACGTTGTATGCTATAATTTTGACTGCAGTCACATAATATGTTGTTAATCAAACCACTTTTTTAAAAAAAAAACTTTTGAACCCAGTTGCTTGGATATGAACAGCACACTGAACCACAAGCCATATTTTAACATAGAAGGGTGTGCATGTACTAAACTGTGCTCATGTTTGTTATAGCAACTTTCTCTTGCCTTCATCCTGAGTCTTGCCCATGCAGATTAGCAATTACAGGAGTTGATATCTACAAAGCTGAAGGAAGGCTAATATCAACATGTTTGCCTTGCCTGTATATAATTATCAAACTGATGCATTTTTCCAGAACTTTTCAATATAAGCCTTGCATTGGAAAACGGTTGCTCCAGGCACATTAGGAAGTAATTTCTCTATTTAATCCTTTTGCTACATCTTACACTGTGATTATGACAGCTTGAATTAAAAATTATTATGTACATTTCATAATCAGAGTTTTGATTTGTGTTTGTATGTTTTAATGTACAGAGTTGCTGCACTTGTATGTAAATGATAGGAAATTTCAGAAACTTGTCACATGTAAGAGAAAGTATAGAATAAATGCTAAAGATATTCATCCATCTGTATTGCTGCTTCTGGAGAGCTTTAATTGGTAAGGAGATTAATTGCTGATCTCTACTTCTAAATTCTCATGATTCTGATGGTTACTTCACTGACAATACCTACAACATCAGCTCCAATCCATCTCTAAGCTCTTTTGCCTTCTCAAAAATCTTTTATTTTCTTTTGCCTGTTTTTATGTCTGATTTTTAAATACAGAATATACAGTAAAAGGTACCTTATTACCTGTGAAATGCTACTGTGCTGGGGGATGGTGCACAGCATCACTGATGCAGCTGCACGAGTGCTTTTGGGGGTCTCCCGATACTCCCATATTACACCTCTGCTTCGTGAGCTGCACTGGCTTCCAGTTGCCTTCCGGGTGAAATTCAAGGTGCTAGTGATGACATACAAAGCCCTACATGGCGTGGGTCCGGATTACCTACGGGAGCACCTACTGCCAGCGTCAACATCCCTCCGTCCTGTGCGCTCCCACAGAGAGGGCCTCCTCAGGGTGCCACCGGTCAGAGAATGTCAGTTGGTGACCCCCAGGGGGAGAGCATTCTCGGTGGGTGCGCCAATCCTTTGGAACCGCTTACCAGCTGAAATCCGGATGGCCCCTGACCTTCGCTCCTTCCGGCGTGATCTAAAAACTTATCTATTCCAACAAGCCGGCCTGGCCTGATGGATTTGGGTTTTAAAATTTTCTCACTTTATTGCTTTATTGTATTCTTACTTTATTGCTTTGTACACCGCCCTGAGTCCTCCGGGAGAAGGGCGGTATATAAAACAAACAAACAAATAAATAAATAAATAAATAAATAATAAAACTGAGGTGTAACCAATGAATTACCTGTCCAAACTCCAGACAGAACAATATATAAACATTGAACAGATGTCTACGTCTAAGACATTTGGCTGGGAAAAGAATGACCAGAAGGCCATTGATTCAAAGACTCCTGGTATTTAAATCCTGGAACATACATATTAGAAAACTTGATTTCTTTGTTCTACACAGGGCAGAACTTTTGTGCATAAGTGGCCTTTTTCTTATCTGCAATAAAGCACTTTTCTGCTGTATCTTGTTTATTATGAAACTCCTGCTGTAAGCAAGTCTCTGAACACAGAGTTGGGTGTCTTCTATGTCCATGCTGTCCTGAATAATAACATTCTAGGGCAGTGATGGCGAACCTTTTAGAGACCGAGTGCCCAAATCACAACCCAAAACCCACTTATTTATCGCAAAGTGCCATATAGATTCTGGGGCACTCAGTCTTGAAATGCAAAACATATTTCAGAGGATACGTAGAGAGCATTATCTGAAGTCTGAATCAGCTACACAAACTAAGATTATCAGATCTGGGCAGCAAAACTTCATGCAACCATTACTTGGTAGCCATAACAGAAAAAATTCAAATACATTTTGATCTGCTTAGGCCTAGTAGCTTTGCATGTGAAGTTTGCCTATTGTTCCTCTGCCTTGGCCTGTTTGACAGAAAATAAGGAACTCAATCAGCATAACTTTCCTTCAAAATACTACATTCGAGTTCAGCAGGTAATGCAGTAACCATTCATAAAGCGTAAGAATTAAAGTTGGCTTTGTATCCATTGACCTAAAGGGTTGTGGTGTGTCTTTCAGGCACTCCTATATTATTTTAATTTCCAGATGTAGTTATTAATACATTAAAACAATTACCATGCACACAGTCTTAAACCTTGAAATCAAGAAATTCCACTGAGCTTAATTCCACTGGCATTTTTGATAAAACATGCTTGGAATTATGTGAATAGGTGATAACTCTACATGAAATGCTTCAAAAGAACTAATTTTTGGTAACTATTAATATGTATAAGCTGCTGTGCTAGAAATTGTCAATATATGTCTTACATATACTGTATTAATCTGTCGATGAAGATTCTCAGTCATCCAGGTGCAGTTATTTGGAAATTGAGTCATGGCATATGGACTTATCTTTTTAGGAGCAACTATTCTCGTTAAGAATAGTTGCTCCTAAATCCTTTCTCCTATGTGGGTCATTTAGGTGTGGTCTTCCTGATGAATCTGTTAAGTGGTTTTGATCTTCCTGAGGAAGACTTCGAAGGTCCCTTCCAGGTCTATTCTATTCTATTCTATTCTATTCTATTCTATTCTATTCTATTCTATTCTATTCTATTCTATTCTATTCTATTCTATTCTATTCTATTCTATTCTATTCTATTCTATTCTATTCTATTCTATTCTATTCTATTCTATTCTATTTTGGAGACCTTGCCTTACATAGAATAATGTGAATATGCTTGGGATAAAACTGGGTTTGGGCCAAAATATGCCTAAATTGATCAGTGCTGTCAGGTATTATTCGCAGGTTTGTGTAAACAAATGGAATTGCCCATAGTAAGCTTCTGTACACTTTATTGTATGAAAATGAGTGTTTGCCATGGTGTAAAAACACAAAAGTTGAATGCAGTGGGTACTTAAGTAGTATGTATAGTGAACAAGAAAAGAAAGAATTAAGTGCTGAATAAATGATACAAAAATTTGTGGCCAGGAAGATGAGGAAATATGTTCATGGAGAGAGTCAGCACTGACTCACCAAACAAGTGTATGAGGAAAGATTGAATGTATTGAAAGGAGAAGACTGAGAAAGTTCTGTTTGGATAAAGTTTGCAAAAGATGTATGAAGTGGTAAATGGTCAGGATGAAAGCCCAGAAGTTTTGCAGGACAAAAAGGTATGGAGAGGAATAATAAAAGGAGTTGGCGCAAACTAGACTCACTTATATGATATTTCTTTTTGTAATATGATGCCTTTAATTTTCCTTTCTTGTGTGGTTTATACAACAGTGCTTAGCCCCAAATGGACTAATTAAATGGATAAGAATATATGTGAATGTATCTGCATCCCAGCCCGTAATCCAGTGTTTGTAATTGCAAACAGAAAGCCAAGACATGATGAAAACAAAATAACAGTGATAGCATAACATCAAATAAGCATAAGAATCCCAAATATGTGGCTAGGTCATAAACACTTCAGCTTTATTGTACATCACCAGAAAAAATCCCCTGTAATAGCTCAAAGAAATGGGATTCACAAATAAAGAACAGAGAAAAAAAACGCATTTAAATTTAGATGCATTCAGGTCAATTAATGGTTACATGCTGTAAATCATGTACACAGGAGACATGTCCACTTATAATTTGTTATTTGGTTATCAAAAGAGGTATGTTTTGATTGCATTGTTATTGGGCGTGGCAGCATCTGCTTTTCACAAAAAAAGTATCTAGCCATATAAATTAGAAACTAAAAATGAGCTCTCATGCACATTTCTTTAGCTTGTCTTCTTTTCTTCATTAAAAAATAGAGGGCAAAGAAAAGGATACAGAAATACACAGTGGTACAAAATGCAGGTAAGCATCAGCTTATTTCATTAAACGTCAAAAAAAGAAAAGCAATCCATGCGTGAGTTTTTCTTTCCACCAGCAACAGGAGCGAGACGGAAGGGGCAATATATGAGTTAGGAAGATCATGGTAAAAATGAGAGGCTGTGGAGTGGCTAGCAGTTTCTGGTGCAGAAGCAGAGAAGCACTTGGGGGCAGAATTTATTTTTTTCCAAACTTGCTTGCTTCCATTTCTTTCATATAGGACTGGGCAATATGCGGAGGTACCCCTTGCAGTAGTAGTCGGAAGAACGAGAGACCACCTGAGGACAAGACAATTATGAAAACAACCAAAAAATAGATTTGATCTTTATACCTGCACACATTTGTGCAATTACAAAAGGAGAAATATGCCATCGTTTTAACAGAGCTTCCTTTAGTGTAAATAGATTTAGGATTTTTAGACAGGATTGCTCTCCGGTTGCTACTATTTTTTCTTTGCGTGTGAATGAAATAAATTCTTCCAAGAATGATAGGTCAGGAATTCTATGTTCCATTAACCATTTTCACTGTCCAATGGATGGGGATTTGATGGATCCAGCATGAAGTTGCTGCCAAAAATGGCAAGTTGTTCTTGTGGCTGTAAAGTTGTCAGATACTCATCAAAGACTCATAATGTGAGTCTTCATAAATTCTCCAAGCCAAATATGGTGAAGAAGCTTTGAAGTGAAGTTGCCTATCCATATTCTAATTATTGGAATAAGGAAGTGGGAGAAGGAGAAGAAAGGAGACTCAGCAGGATGCTGGGGGTCCACATAGTGAAAGTCATCCAAAATAATATCTGTTATAGCATCAAAAATATTCAAAAGGCAAATACCAAGGGGAACCCAACACTTTTCTTCTGTAAACAATAATGATATTAAGGTTTTATTACATTTTAACCATGTGATTGTTTTTGTTTCCACATCCCCAGTAACCATGTTACACTGAGCTATAATTAGGGGAGGGTCAACATCATTAAAATGGCTGGTACAACTGGGCAATCAAAGCCCCAGTCCTTTTTAACATGCATCACATGCACCATACACACATAAAAAGAGGTGGGATTTTGATTGCCCATCTGTGCCAGCCATTTTGATGCTGATGACCACCTTCTTTTCATGTGTGCCCCTGAGTATGAAATTACTGCATACAATGACCTCCCTATCAATATCTTCACCACACTACACATTTGTCAGTGATTGAAACCAAGCTATCTAGATGGGAATGGCTGATATTATAATGTTGCAGTGGGAGTTAATATAACCCACCAGACCAATAATGTAAGAATATGCAAAAGGTGCCGAACCCAGTGCAATATAGTAACCTCATGCTCTTTTTTGGATTGTTTAGCAATGTTGGTATGATAAGAATTCTGTACAAGGTTCTCTAGGCCATACTAATCGTCTAAATTCCCAAAAATTTACCTTAGCTTGCTGAGATTCGGTGAAGTAACAATAGTTAAAAAACAAACACTGAAATGCTTTTTTTAAAGACAGCCTTGGCTAGAGAGAGAGACAGGGGGAAAAAACATGCCCTTTTATAAAGAACTTACCTTTAAATGTTTCTACCATTAATCTCAAATGCAAAACTCTTTCAAAACTCTCTGGACTATATTTTATGATTTACTGTTACAGAAATACATATTTTGCACATTCAAGCAAATAAAAATGCAAATGACAATTCTGTGCACAACCCAGCTAAAACAAAACTACTTGATTTAGTTTAGAGCAATTAAATATGCTGTCAAAGTTCTTTCTTTCTTTCTTTCTTTCTTTCTTTCTTTCTTTCTTTCTTTCTTTCTTTCTTTCTTTCTTTCTTTCTTTCTTTCTTTCTTTCTTTCTTTCTTTCTTTCTTTCTTTCTTTCTTTCTTTCTTTCTTTCTTTCTCTTTCTTTCTTTCTTTCTTTCTTTCTTTCTTTCTTTCTTTCTTTCTTTCTTTCTTTCACCTTTTTATGCTCTGACACACAAAATGTGGCATGCTTTTAAACTAATTTCTTAAAGTTGCTGCAGTGTACATTTTCAAGAAAAGGAGGTAAGAGTTTGGTATAATTAAATAGGGTTACTTCCTAGCTTCCTGAACCTTGAGGCAAATAACTGGCATTAGACTTCAGTGCTGTGATTTATGCTTATTTATGTATAGTACGGTAAGCTGTTAACCTGTTTCATGCTTTATCACTCCCTCTATAGCTTGTTAGTATGTGTTGGCGTCACAGCGGAAACTGCTATCACAAGCATTTCTTCAGCAGATTCAGCGAGAGTTGTTAATTAAGAACACAATACAAATAGTCAGTCCGTTGCTACATTGATTTTACTACCCCATTTTCATTAAATGACATAATGAAAATTATGCCATACTTCGGTAGGTTTTGTATGACATGACAACAGAAATAAGCTTCATATGCGGAGACCATATGAAAGCTTACCTTAGATGACATTATACATTCAAAAATCCTTACTGTGTAACTACAGGAGAGAGAGAGAGAAAGAAGTTGTAAGCACTTTACTTTCTAAACATAAACGTACAGACTCTATTGAGTGAAATTATGACCACAGTGATGAAAAGATGATGATTTAATTCCTTAGTCATGTAAAACATGAGAGAGAGAGAGAGAGAGAGAGAGAGAGAGAGAGAGAGAGAGAGAAAATGAGAACGAAGAAGACAATGGAAAATCAAAAGATGAAGGGGTCTAGCACACTTTCAGCATTATCATTAAGGTAGGAAGCTTAATTAATTATGCACAAACACAAATGATTGGCTGCCACACTAATCTAAGTGAGATAAAGGAGCCAATCTAATTGTGTCACTAATCTAGGACTAAAACAAAAATTAGGTTAAACTAAATTAAAACAATTTAATTAAAATTAAAATTATAGATATAGATGATATAGATATATGTACACGCACAGACACTCACACACAAGTGTATCCAGAGTGTTTCTCAGTATAGGAAAAAGCCATATGCATAGCATTGAACCATCTATATCTATATCTATTTTTAGTTGAATAACTACTAGGCAAATTTATCAAGTATTACTGTATAAAGATAACATTTCAGTATATACTTTTGCACAAGGCTGATATAATTTAACCAGCTGTATTTATTCTACATTAGCCTTTTAAACTATGCATTTTATAGGAGAAAAATATTTTCTTAAAAATACATTATAGGTAGCTACTAAATCATTATATTACAGGTTATAACTCACTTTATAAAATATACTGCACATTCCTGTGTTTCCTCAATAGTAAATTTCATGGTGTCTATCAGAGCTTATTCCCAAGTGTGTGGACATTCTTAATGTACCACTAAATTATATGTTATCATTTTTATTCTTGACAATGTAAACACTCATGATATGATTCTGCTGAGAGAATGTTTATTACTTATTCAGCTCTATTCTTTATAATTCTGCCCTTCTGAATATAAACTATCTAGAAATACTTTTTAACATACGATACATTTATCAAAAACAACTATTTGATATTGACTAAGAATATATTTTTAAAAAGAACATGGAAATAAGACTATATTTATTGATAAATGAAAATTTAACCTTAGTTACTATAATCTAGACACTAGTTACTATATAGTCTTGATTAATTTGACCTTCTTTGCCCATGCCATAGAAGTATGTCATGGTGCAAAGATGAAGAACATGTATGAAATACACACTTATCATGCAAACACATTTTATATAACAAGAAGAATAAAATGAAAGGTAATGTCCAGTTGAATATGATTTTAAACATCAGTTTCTGCTCCTCCAAGAACGTTGGTTTTTCTGGCAAAATTTCTCCATGTTATATAATTGCAGAATTATTAACCAATGTTTAATTTCGTTTAAATTCTATCTCATCACTGTTTAACAATATTAAACTGCTTCTTTTCTTTCAGAACTGCAACACCAGCTGTAATTCTTTTAAGCTTCCAACACATAGAGAAAATATGATTCTGTCCAATATTAAACTGTAATGAGTGATATTAAAGCATCAATTATATCTTAGGGCACCATAATCAGAATATACAATCTAGGGTAGTTCTACTGATGTCTATAGAAGTTCTTGGGAATAATTAATTGTAGCTTTGGGAGTGTTCCAAAGTGATTTGTTCATTTGAAAATTCCTGAGTTAATCTGACTTTTCTTTCATCTGCCAAGTCTTTGAAAAAGATGAAAATAAAAGAAACTAGTTATCTCATTATTTTTTTAATTATAAAAATCAGTGTATTCAGAGCTCTCATCTTCTTTATTGGATGAATACTATGGATAATTAGTTTCTTGGAGCTTATTCTGTTTGGCATCTCAAAGGGTGAATATCTCAGTGCCAGTTTAGTCAGGGCAGGGACAGAGACTAAACAATGGGCAAAATCTACAGTAAACCAATATCATTTCACACACAACTGCAAATAGTTATTGTAAGTTGGCTTTTCCAAGCTTTGCCATTCTGGCTAAGAATCTGGAAGGCATTATCCCTACACATTCAGAAGGTGCCAGGATGGGAAAAGATAATTCTTTGTTTTTGAACAAGAGAGGACAAGAAATATTGACTGTTTCAGAAGCAGTTTTCACCCAGGGAAAATGCGGGGGAAAGGGTTAAACATTTTCCTGTAGTATGATGGGCTTAGGCAAATTCAAAGACCTTACATATCAGATTTCTTTGATTCCATTTACAGATAACTATAGTGGATACACGAGAACTTCTAACTTCAGAGTGCCCCGTGTACAAGGAATTATGAATCGAAGTGCAAATATAAAAACAAAATTGGGCCCTAGCTATGATTATCACAAAAGGATCATAAATCAGTGTTCTTCTGCATTAAAACTCTTGACTACTTTTCCCTACTCTTACAGTGTGTGATATCTTCACCCAATCCCCCATTAAAATAAATTAAACAAAAGAAGTTTGTATGAAATCATATGATTTTGAATATCTGGAAATGTATCTTCATATGAAAGCCTTATATGAAATTCATGGGTTTACAGAGGAGGCCACTCCTTGGTATATGTATATTTCTTCAGAAGTAAATCCCACTGACATCAATAGATATAACTCTGAAGTGACTGAAAATTTAACTGATAAGTTGGAAGGTTCTTTGACTACATGTCCAACCACTTTAGCAGGCTGAACTGCTCTAATGATAGATGATCATTCAGACAATGAATAAAAAGTATTGGATTTCAGATAATAAATATTAAGGGGGAAAGAGAGAAAGAAGAAAGAGACCAAAAAACCCACAACCCAACCCAAAGATAACTGAAGTGAAACATTTAGCAAACATCATTTTATGACTGCAAAAAATTGGCAACCAAGCTTTCAGTGTGGAGGCTTTTTAGACTTTCCATTTCTAGGTAATGAAGGGAAATAATAAAGAATGAAAATTGCAATGTGAAGAAGAAATTTTGTTATATTTGTCTAGGACCTGTCAGCCTTCAGTAGTTTCTTTCCAAGGAAACTGGATCAATCCTTGCACCTCTAAAATGTCTCAGTGCTCAGAAATGGAAGACATAAATCATGGTTACTAGTGCCATAGACACTAAACACGATGAATGTTCTAGGGTGAATGTTCTAGGGTGTCATTCTTTGCTGGATTGAAATGAAACAATCACATATTGGATATGCGGAAAGCATACGTTTAGAGGTTTATGAATGACAGTTTATAATGACAGGGGCCTTTAATTTTAATTTTTATTTAACTTCTGTATTTATTGTACGTTATTGTTGTTAGCCGCCCTGAGTCCTTCGGGAGATAGGGCGGCATATAAGTCCCAATAATAAATAAATAAATAAATAATGATTTAGAACTTATAAGCCTTCTAACCTTATGCTTTCTAAGAATACTATCTAACAGTTTTATCCAAACTCAGCTTTTCCCATGTTAGCTTTTTTTGGTGATGCTTGCTAGCAATTTGGAGAGTTCTATTATGTGAAATGGAAGAGTGAATTCCTTGAAATGACATCATGCCTTCTATGCAGAAAAATAGATAATAGAGAAACTGGGACAATCAGGAAATGTAACTACTATATTGCACAAGACTTCTATCTTGCTTGAGTCTTTGGGCAAGATAAAAAAAGTACACAAATTCCAAAACAATACATTAACTAAATCAGATGCATTATATGAGCAATGAATGCCACTATGGATTTTCAACTTCATAATACTATAATTATGGAGCTAATAAAGATTCAGAAGTAAATAGGAAACAAAAGCTAGACAGTCCCCAAAGATTCTGTGGACAATGTGCATTACGGAGTATTGTATGAGGTCAGTGAAAAAAGGTAATACTTTAACTGTTCCTTATATTAGATCACTTTGTAACTAGATTATTAAGTTAAAAATGGAACATTGTAATCCAGTTAGTAATCTTCTTTATGTATCACCTTACTCTGGAAACATCCTGAAGATGAATTTATCATAGATCTGCAGATATATTTACGATATTCAAAATACCATGTTGCATACTCTCCTTATACATAAATATTTGATCCAAATATTGCTATTACTTTCCATGGAATTAATCTATCACTTACTCTTTTGATAGTCTTCACTTATTCATTAAAATGTGTTTTCCTTGCAAAGCAAAGAGGCAAAAACTGTCAGCATATAAGGAAGGCATCTTCCTTGAAGCTATTTTTTTTCTACTGAAGAAAGTTACTCTACCAACAGAAACCATCTTACCTCTGACTTCCAATTTGGATTCAACTTCAGCCTCACCAAGACTGTTGACAGCCCTGCAAGTATATGTGCCACCATCATAGGGGCTGGGTTTCCGGATCTCCAGTGTGCAAACACCCTGGTTACTAAACATTCTGTATCGTGGGTCATTCGCTATAATGATTTTATTTTTCATCCATGTGATCTTGGGCTGCAGTTAGAATACAGAGAAAAGATAGGAAATTAAAGATCAATTTCTTTCTTTTTTTTGTAACATAATATTAAAATTTGATGTTAATGAACTGGATGGTCCATTTTCTGTTTAAGGACATCTTAAAATAAATGGTAATGTTTTTTACATTTTCAAATTATTTTATTAGATAAGTCCATTCCATAATTTTCCTAAAACTTTACCCAAAGTCTCAAACAGGTAATCCTCGCCTTACGACCAGTTGCTTAGTGACTGTTTGAAGCTGCATGGAACCTGTCCAGAGTTACTTATGACCCAGTTTCAAAGTTTGATGGCTTCCCCATTCCCCATGATCACATGATGGAATGACCACTACATTTATTTATTTAACAACCACCAAATTTGCTTAACAACCGCTGCAAAAAAAGGTCATAAAATCAGGGATTGCCCATCTGGAAGACCTATATATTAAAAGGTAAAGGTTCCCCCGCACATGCGTGCTAGTCGTTTCCAACTCTAGGGGCCGGTGCTCATCTCTGTTTCAAGGCCGAAGAGCCAGCGCTTGTCCGAGGATGTCTCCGTGGTCATGTGGCCGGCATGACTAGACTCCAAAGGTGCACGGAACGTTGTTACCTTCCCACCGTAGTGGTCCCTATTTTTCTACTTGCATTTTTACGTGCTTTCGAACTGCTAGGTTGGCAGAAGCTGGGACGAATAACAGGCGCTCACTCTGCTACGCGGCACTCGGGATTCGACCCGCCAAACTGCCGACCTTCTGGTCGACAAGCTCAGCGTCCTAACCCACTGAGCCACCACGTCCCTTCACCTATATATTATGGAATGCTAAATTTTCATGAACAACACTGCAATATATTTCAATTTCTGCAGCTAGTTTGTGGGACACCTTTCTCAAATGTGATTTTTAAATGCAACCTTTTTCATGCATTTTTATTAAACACATGGTTTTCACATGACATCATTCAAAGCGGCCATTAAATGTGTTAAAGAAAGGTGATTATTTTAATATCTCCAATAAAAACAAAATCCCAGAACTGCTGAACCAGAATACCTAATGTAAATTCTTTCATCATAGCAAGATTTTTTAAAAACCCATCTGTCCTCTTAATATAAATATATTTTCTTTGGAATAATATACAGGAAGTATTACTAAACAGTTTTTCCTAATTTTAATTAGTAGGAAATAGATTTTATTGCCAAGTTTCAAGTTCTTGCACAGAAACAGAAACAAGTCTGAGGAAAACCATCAATCTGACATCTGGTTCAGATAAAGATGTCATACAATTTATTAAGTATCATGATAGGTATTGTAAACATCCTTCCCTGATAAATTGCATTTGTGCTAGTTTCCAATTCTAAAAAACCCCAGATAAGTATCAGGTTAAATAAAAGAAGTGAAATGCAACGGGTAGAAATGTATCTGATGAAATTATCTATTTTGCTCTAGAGTGATGTAGTAGAAGAATAAACAGCTTACCTGGTAACTAGTATATTTGAGTGGTCAGTTTTGCATTTACAACTATGGATTTTCTAGCTGATATTACAATTGAGAATAGGGGACATGACATGAGTTACAATTCCACTTGTTACCTCATAGGAACACCCTTCTCTCTTTACCCCAAAAAAATTCAAAATATTTATTACAGTCAAAGACCAGTACATTTCCCTATGTTAAATAAAAAGTAGCTTAAACCTTAACCCAGCTAGAGCATAGAAAGCTCTAGATCAGGCATGTCAAACTCGCGACGTCACATGATGTCGCATGACATATCGGAGCTTTTTCCCCATTGCCAGCAATGGGGTGGGTGCGGTTTTGTCACGACGCATCCGGCCCGCGGGCTGGCAGTTTGACACCCCTGTTCTAGATGATGCAGAACCCTAATAGTTAAAAAAGAATTAAGGAGAGAATGGAAGGTATGTCCTCAACATGCACAGGGCAAGTAACCTTTCCTCCTAAAACCTCAGCTGCAGAAACTAAGCATCACATATAAAAGTTCTGCACCATGCAGAGCCCCACAAGAACCTATAAGTATAATGTTTAAGAAGTGAGATGAAGAAATAGCAGTCTTATACCTCAGTGTTTCTCAACCTTGGCAGTTTGAAGACATATGGACTTCAACTCCCAGAATTCCCCAGCCAGGATAGTTGACACGGGAATTCTGGGAGTTGAAGTCCACACATATAGGTTCTAAATCAGGGGTCCCCAACCCCCAGGCCGTGGCCCACTATCGGGATGTGGTCCATTTGGAATTGGATCATGTGAGTGGCTGGCTGGAATGCGCATGAGCAGCTCAACGTGTCCTCATGGCAGACTGGTGGGCATGCCTGGGGGCATTCCAGCCCACCACTCGTGCAAGGACTGTTTGCGTGTACACAAGAGCTGCATGCGTGCCCTGGCCCACCACTGCATATGTGTACAGGCGCGCCGGCCTGCCATTCATGCGGCCCAGTTCCCTCTCCGCCCCGCCAGCTGGGCTGCCAAACTGCAAAGGTTAGGAACTCCTGTTCTACGTTACACATATAACTTCTAATGGGGCTCTGCACACATGTGGGACTTTGGTATGTCATATTCAGTTTCTGCAGCTGAGGTTTTTAGGAGGAAAGATTACTTACCCGGTTGAGGACATAACTGGCTGGGGAATTCTAGGAGTTGAAGTCTACATATCTTCACACTACCAAGGTTGAGAAATACTGTTATAACTGATTTGTCTTATTCACATCTTTTTAAATTCTCTTGTGTATTTTTTGTGATTCTTACCAGAGGATTATCTTACCTTTGGATTTCCTCGTACGCTGCAGTTCAAAGTTGCATTGTAGCCAGATATGGCATACGTATTAACTAAAGGCTGAGTAAACATTGGTGGTTCAGTGAAATTGAACTCCTCATAAACTGGATTTTTGTAGACTTTACCTGCAAAAGAGAAGTTCAAGAATTGCTAAAAGACAGAATTTTGTAACATGTTATTCTCCCCAATTCCTACCTACATAAGAACAAAGTTTATCGGTAAAACATGGAACTGTGCAATACTTTTTTTTAGATCTGGATTGTGAGAGCACTGGCATGCAACTGTAGTGTGTGTTTCTAATTCCTAAAAGCAGCAACTTTATTTCCTGGGTCATGAATCTAACCTGTGCAGCTGACCTATAATCCTAGGAAGAGATACTGCATAGCTCATATTGTTCTATTATCTGCAATCATGTCACCCCTAGTCCTTCTCTTCATTAAACTAGACATACTTAATTCCAGCAGCCGTTCCTTATATGTTTTAGCCTCCAGACTTCTAATCATCTTTGTTACTCTTCTCTGTACTCTTTCCAGAGTCTCAACATCTTTTTTACATTGTGGTGACCAAAACTGGATGCAGTTTTCCAAGTGTGGCCTTACCAAGGCATTGTAAAGTGGTATTAATACTTCACGTGATCTTGATTCTATCACTGTATTAATGCAGCCTAGCACTGTGTTGTCTTTTTTGGCAGCTGCAGCACACTGCTGGCTCATATTTAAGTGATTGTACACTAGGACTCGGAGATCCCTCTCACAGTTACTACTATTGAGCAAGGTACCCCCTATACCACAGGTCTGCAACCCGCGGCTCTGGAGCTGCATGCGGCTCTTTCAGCCGTCTCCTGCGGCTCCCAGTCTTCTGCTATGTGTAGTCAAAAAAAAAAGTGGGACTAAAAATGTTCAACCAATCAATTCAAATATGCAGGGTAGGTGCATATCTCGCCTTGGCTCCACTCTTCAGTCAAACCCTGTTCTGCGCATTTGCGCATGTACGCGCATGCGCACTCATTTTTTGTGGCTCCCAGTTTTTCCTTTTGTGAGGGAACCAGTTCCGAGTGGCTCTTTCACTGTTTCAGGTTGCTGACCCCTGCCCTATACTATACCTGTACATTTGGTTTTTCTTGCCTAAATGTAGAACCTTACTTTTTTCACCATTCAATTTCATTTTGTTAGATAGCGCCCAGTGTTCAAGTCTGTTCAGATCCTCCTGTATCTTAAGCCTGTCTTCTGGAGTGTTGGCTATTCCTGCCAGCTTGGTGTCATCTGCAAATTTGATGAGTTCCCCATCTATCCCCTCATCCAAATCATTGATGAAGATGTTGAAGAGCACTGGGCCCAGAACACAGCCCTGGGGGACCCCACTACACACTTCCCTCCATGTAGAAGTGGTTCCATTGAGGACCACACGCTGAGTATGACTGGTCAGCCAGCTACAAATCCATCTGGTGATGCTGTCTAACCCACATTTTTCTATCTTATCAAGTAGTAGTTTGTGATCTACTTTATCAAATGCTTCTGCCAGTTCCTTGAGAACCTTGGGGTGTAATCCATCTGGTCCTGGCGATATGAACTCATCTAGGCTGGACAGGTGCTCACTTACCATTTTTTGCCTATCTTAACTTGTGTTTCTATTCTGTTAGAACATGGATTGAACATGGATCTTTGAAAACTTTATGTTTTGTGGACTCATAGTTTTGAACTGCCTATAATTTATACAGTTTTCCTTTTTTTAAAAAAAACACCTCTTCATCTTTCTTGCCCATTGATTCTGTTGGACAGAATTAAAAAGGAAGAAGCTATGTCATCTAGCATCTCAAAAAATATAAATGAGATTAGAGGAAGGAAATGTTTTCAAACTGGTTTGACATTCTGATTGATTAGTAGCTGTTTTCCACCACTGTGTCTTTAGCCTGGTGCATTGCAGATTATTTTTCAAGAAAAGGATGAAAATGTACTATCTCTGCCTAAAGTGTGAACTAACGAAATCTTTTTTTCCTTCCAAGGTAACAAAACACTGTGTTTAATGCATATTTGTATTCTGAGTGAACACAAGGCGGAAAATTTCTCTTGTATTGGCATGAATTAAATGTCCATAAGATCCTTAAATCTTCCTTAAAAATAGAGTGGTAGGTACTTAAATAGTTTTGGATAAAATGCTGTTACTGAAAAAAATTAAATCACTTTCCTGACCATGTTCCTCTTTGCAACAGAGCTCAGTTATCACAAATGGTTTTTGCTTGATATTGATAATTATGGTACATTGGATTCTACTAAGAACCTACAGGACAATGTTATGCAAAATCCACATAGGACACCTTGCTTGCAATCAGTATTTTTTTGCAAATTAGACATAATACCCATATTTTTTAGCAGATGGGATGTATGAAAAAAAAGATCCAAGTAATTTGAACATTGTTTTTGCCTCTTCCAAATGCAGGTCAAACAAAAACAGTCTCCGTTATTTTATCCTTTCTCTCCAAACTGTACCATTTTTTTTAAAAGAATAAAAGTATTTTCAGTGTTTACTATTAACATAATTGGCTATGCTACATAATGGTGTGGTTGCTAAAACTATGGCAGCTTAATAAAATTAAGAGATTAATATAAGCCTCCCATATCCCCTTTAGCTGTTTTCCATTGTCATATTTGTGTCAGATAGTTCAGGAATTTCAGAGTTTTAGCTAACCATCTTTAGCGATCACAGCACTTTCTTTTGTTCTTGTTGCATCCTCACTGAGGCCACACATATTTTCAGAGAAAATGCGGAAGAAATACTCATTTCCAATTACAAGTTCAGTAATAGTAGCACTTGTCCGGTGATAATGTTCAATGACGGTGTACCATTCCTGAAAGATAGAGTAAATTAAGCTGAGCTTGTAACACCCTAAGAGTTAGGTGCTCAGGGGTAGCCTGGCTAAGACATCATTCTTGAAGTATCTATCTGTATTATGCTGCAGACTGAAGAATGACGGTAATATTATAAGCAGCCCACCCATTAAAAGGCAATTGAGATTGGTGCTGTTACAGCTTCATCAAATCAAAATACCCCTTCAAAAATCCCTAATAAATAATTTTATTTTTTTCCTTTATTTTCAGTTATTTTCAAACCAGCAACTAACTAACTTAGAAGTCTTAAATGACCTCCTTTATTATTGCGTGACTCTGGGCAGCTAACGAGAATTTATAAGAATAGCAATAACACCTATAAATAAATAACTGTACCAACAGCCAATATAATGCAATAGCCTAAAGTCTGACTCAACCCCCCACCCCAAAAACATGCAAATCATTATACTTATATAAAGAAGGTACGCAGAAATAAATATGATAGCTTTAACAGTGAGGCTTCATTTGAAAGTAACAATACTAAGAACAAAGACAACCTACCAAAGATACTTGTCACATTCATACAAGGTCTTTTATAACAGTTGTCAGTTTAAGAGACATTAAAATGGCAGATGTTCCAGTTCTCAAAAGTTATTTAGATTCACAAATAATAGCAGTGTTTCAAGGCAGCCTTCTATGTGAGAACCAGGTGGCTTATCCTGAGATTCGCCATGTTAGAAAGTCTACCTACCATGCTCTTTTTGTCTGCTTTTTGAATTGTGTAACCAGTAATGTTGGCATTGCCATCATCTTTTGGTGGGGTCCATTCCAAAGCAACATTTTCTCCCCAGACATCTGCAATTTTTACTGCTTGGGGTGGACCTGGACGATCTGCAGCAGTAAAGAGGAAAAATTAACAGTACAGGTAAAAATTATTTTTTTCAGCTTGTCTCAGTTTGACAGGTTTTAACGTTCTTTTAAAGAGTGTACCAAGTTTATAATTTTTAGATGGCCAAAAGTTTTGTTAAGGTGGAATTGCCTGCTCTTGATTCCTTCATGTGACTTCTCACTCTATTTCTGAGTGACAACTCAGTCTTGCACACTGCTCTAAGTGCCTTTGAAGACAGTTAATGTTTTCCAGCTCAAAAAATTTCACTTATATTTCACTACATTTAACTTCTTCAGTCACATCCTATGCAACACAGCTTTGCTTTCTAAAATTTATTTTACTTTAGCAAATGATTTTCAGGACAGCTTATGAAAATAGCACCAAGATACAAAAAAAAATTAATAATTTACTAATCTTTTGATGCTGGGATGGCCAAGAACTGAAGGTTAGGATAGTCAAGCTATTGCTACTATGATGTTGCCGGCTTCACATTGCGATATTATAACCTGTACCTATAGTTATGGTTTAGGCAACCTTGGCTCTTTTATGACTTGTGGACTTCAACTCCTAGAATTCCTGAGCCAGCCAAGAAGGGACGCAGTGGCTCAGTGGGTTAGGACGCTGAGCTTGTCGATCAGAAGGTCGGCAGTTTGGCAGGTCGAATCCTGAGTGCCGCGTAACAGAGTGAGTGCCTGTTACTCGTCCCAGCTTCTGCCAACCTAGCAGTTCGAAAGCACATAAAAATGCAAGTAGAAAAATAGGGATCACTATGGTGGGAAGGTAACAGCGTTCTGTGCACCTTTGGCGTCTAGTCATGCCGGCCACATGACCACGGAGATGTCCTCGGACAAGCGCTGGCTCTTCGGCTTTGAAATGGAGATGAGCACCAGCCCCTAGAGTTGGAAATGACTAGCACGCCTGTGCAGGGGAACCTTTACCTTTAGGCAACCTTGGCTCTTTTATGACTTGTGGACTTCAACTCCCAGAATTCCTGAGCCAGCTTGCTCAGGAATTCTGGGCATTGAAGTCCATGAGTCATAAAAGAGGCAAGGTTGCCTACCTTGAGCAGGGGGCTGGATTGGAAGATTTCCAAAGTCCTTTTCAACTCTGTTATTCTATTAATATTCTTCCAGTAACATCTGTAACAACACATGATGGTGTCATATAAATGATACCAAGACATACTGACTTTAATGATGTTTATAACGATGCATGTAAAATTACAGCACTTATGTGATGACCTCATTATACATATGTCAGAATTTGTCCTATGCCCCTTGAAGACATCTTTGGCTTCTCCCCTCAGAAACTATATTTCTTACAGGCAAGACTGGGTTGTAACTGTTAGATTGTAGGACTTTCATAGTCAGATGAAATGTAGCTTTGGTCATAACTCTGGTTTGTAGGAGCCATTGATAAGAAAGATATGGTAAGGATCATAATTTAGCTTATTTCAAACTCTTAAGTTATAGAAGAGGCATGGAAGACTCCAGACCGTGGACTTAATTCAGCCCTCCACAATTTCTTATCCTTTTTATCCTGCTCTCTCTGTAAAATAGCCTCCATTTATGTTATGTTAAGGCCAAAGTGTTGTCAAAGTATTATAGCTAACAGGCCATATTCTACTCAGGTGGAATTTCAATACGTACCAACTATTTGAATATCTATTGTAGCTTTGTCCACGAGGTTATCTACTTTGACCTTCATGTCATATTTTCCAGAATGGCTCCTCTCTGCTTTTCGGATGAAGATGATAGAATCATTTTCACTGTTGCGGATATTAATTTGGTTCTTGTCTACGTGGGTACCATTTTTCTTCCAAGATACTTTTGGTCTTGGCCTTCCCTATGGTAGAAAAAACAAAAACAAAACCCAGGCATGTATCCATAGTACTTGATTATTATTTCCTTTTTAAGATATTCTTTAAATATGTTGGAATAGCACGAGAATTGCAAATTAAAATCAGTGAACTGCTGATTGAATTAAACACATGGAATATGTTTAGCTATCAGCCTTTTCTAAACTGGCTCCTTTCAGTTTGTGTCTCTGTTACAGTGTTTCTCAACTTTGGCAACTTTAAGTTGTGTGGGCTTCAATACCCAGAATTTTCCAATCAGCACAGCTGGAGGGTCCAGGAAAAGGGCCTTCCCTGCCATTTTTTCTGTCCTGTGGAATATCCTCTCCTGGAAAGAAAGGAGTCCTCACTCTCCTAGCCTTTCAACAGAGTAGCACACAACCCTGGGAATGATTGGAGCCTTAAGGCTCCCTCCTACCTTTGAACTTTTAACTTATTTTAATTTTATTTCTACCTGGCTCTTTCTTCTGATATACTGCATTTTTATATGATTTTTAGGCTTTTAACTGTGCACCACCCACTCTGAGAATGAGATGGGTAATTCCTAATTTTGATAAATAAAATAAAAATAAATCAACAATCTTGTCAAATTTACCCTTTGGAAGATTACTAGAATTAATGTATATTTAAAAAATGGTTCTTTCTTTCGTGTATAGAGTTGGAGTATTCTGTGACAATGAGTGAGAATTAAAGGCATTTAAAGTTACTCTGATTACAGTTGAATATCTTTGTAAATGTATTGCAAGTAAATTGATCAGTGTTATAATTCCCATATTTTGAACACAAGATTTTTTTAAAATCAACATTTTTAAACTTTTGCTGCCATTTAGCAAATATTGAAACTTCTTAGAACTTCTTCAAATGTAGAAGTTATCACTGCAATTGTATTAGTCACACACACAACACCTAGTATTAGATGTAGACCCATATGCATATAGATATAAAAACACTCATGCATTCCTTACGTGGAAAGGAATAACAAGATTCACAGCTTCTCCAACCCTTCGAACATAAGTTTGCTTTAAGTGTCTTGGCAGACGAATCTTCGGAGGTTCTTAATTTAAAGAGAGGAATTTATTTCTCAATTCATAAGATCAAAATGTGGCTATGTATAGAATATTTTTTTTCATTGAGAATCAAAACAAGGGGCAAAGAGAGATGAGGGCTATTAGGCAAGGAAAAATAACTTTTATCAATGCTTATATGAGCTACAAATAAATGATCAGTCTCACCTATAACTTCTTTAACTAAAATAGGTTGTGGATGCAGCCGGGGCTCACTGGGACCTGCAGCATTTACTGCTTTTACTCGGACAAAGATTTTTGATCCAGTTGGAAGATCAGGGATGGTGAATTTTGTTTTATCTGTTGGATCTTTATTGGCCACAATCCATTCTTCCGCTAAAGTGGAATAAAAACCGAAAAGACAAAGAAAAATAAAGAGAAATAAAAACATTCAGAATTACATAGAAAGACAGATGGAATATGGATATACAGTGTGTGTGTATGTGTATGTGTGTATATATATATAAAGGTAAAGGTAAAGGTTCCCCCGCACGTGCGTGCTAGTCGTTTCCAACTCTAGGGGCCGGTGCTCATCTCCGTTTCAAAGCCGATGAGCCAGCTACACAAATATGAGCTGTCACTGTTGTGACTACTGCCTGTCGATGGCCTTCGGTTAGGCTGAAACAGGAAATAAAGATTTGTCCCATGTTTGAGGCCTAGCAGTTAACAAGCATTTAACATATATATATATATATATATATATATATATATATATATATATATATATATATATGTCATTAGCTTCTATTATGGTGCAAGTAGAAGAAACAAAAGTTACTAACCTGCAAAGAAGAATCAGTAAACAGAGACAGACAGGCACAGACAGACAGACAGATGGTTAGGAAATAAGAATTATACAGTAATCCTGAAGGCCAGGCCATCAATGTCATTGTACTGTCTTTTTAAGAGAAATGTTAATATGCAAGCAACATAATAATAGTCAAGTTGGAAAAATGCATTTCCACGTGGAATCTGGATCTTAATTATGTCCTGATTTTTTTTAAAAAAGAAGAGGTTTCCATATCAATATATTTTCACTCTGTATTGTACTTTGTTATATTCACAAAGATAGCTTTGCTGATTGGCCAGCAATCCACGCCTTTACCTCCCCCCCTGTTTTGACAGCATTTTCTTTCAACAAAATGCCAATTTCCAAAATATCCTGCAAATCTTTGAGTACTCTCAGCAAGCAACGTAAACTAATTTAATCCTAGTATAAATATGCTGTGTGTTAATGTAACCCTTTGCCAAAAATGTATTTGGGGAAGCTTCCAGTAAGCAAATATTCCTCAATTTTCAAATGTTATTTTGTTATTATCAGCAGTTAAATTTATTAAGTATAGAAGACTGCAATTAAACTGAATTAATTTATCTGGACATTTCATAAACAGCTTATTGTTATGTGATGCAAACTGTGATTTTTTTTTAAAAAAAACTTTATTAAAAATTTTAAATGAAATGTAAAAGTTAACAGGAACTAATATTTAGAACAAAGAAAGAAAATCTAAAGAAGAAACTTCCTATTTTCTTTTTAGCAAATATAAGTGTAAATCTTTTATGATTAGAGCATGACTTATTTTTCTTTATAATCTATTTTTTTTTCTAATCAACACCATGGCTTTTATCTGAATATAGATAACCAATGTTATTGACACAGACAACAGAAATATAAAGGCAACGTAAATCTCTTACACAGACAAAAACACTTTCAAAGGGCTTAATTAACAATGTTATTTTAAAAAGTTCTTTAGAGACCAAAAGTACTTTCTATGTAAAATAAAAAAAAGAAGTAGCATTCAATACTGTCTAAATAATATCTTCTTGCAGAAAAAAAGGTTCATGCTCTAAAAGACCTTTTGTGCTTTAGTACCTGGGCCATTGGATCTAAAACTCTAAACCAGGGTTTCTCAACCTTAGATGTGTAGACCTCAATTTTTAGAATTTGCCAGCCAATTTCTGGAGAAGTTCTGTCCACGTTCAAATTCTGTTTCATCTAATCTTTCTTACTTTACATTTTCCACTTACAAAATAATAATAGCAAGGAAGGACTCCGTAGGTGGATAAAAATGCCAGATCCAGTCTAAATATCTGGCTGACGGTATGACCAACCATAATAACGATGCATTTCATAAAGATACTACACAGGTATGAGCTGAAAACCAGTTGTATGTATTAAAGTAGAAATTCAGCTCCTCGATCATTTCTCAGGTTTTCCAAATTACATTGATTTTATTGGAATCTACCTGCCTATCATCTAACTCTAACACTCTTTCAATAAGGAAATTTAAATATCTGGCATACATTACCCTCCAGATTATGGGTTGCCTCCAGAAAGTCAGCATTTCATACTTCTGTAGGTAGACCTTATTTGGGATTCATTTTTGTTACTAATTCAGAGACATCCATTTTTAGACAAGCACAACATAGTTAGTACTCTCTATCAGTAAGTACTGAGACACACATACTGCACCTTGAAGAGGAGCTTGTCATGATCACAGAGTTGATGAGACAGTAAAATCAAGTGGGTTTATGTGGGACACCAGCAACTCCTTTAGGATAAAACATTGTTTGTATTTTCCCCCCAGTGATCAACCACTCCAACCACTGATCAAAGGAAAATGGTACAATGAAAAGAGGCGAGAAAGAAGGGAAGAAAAAGCTTGATGCTGAACACTCACAAGGTTTGGATGTCTTCTCTTCTGTCTGCCCTGGGCCCCCGGCTGTGTCCACACTAATATTTTGCTCTGAACCAGAGTCAGAGGAACCTAAATGATTTGGAAAGCACAGATGGGGATTTACAGTCATAGGCAGAAGTGCCTTTTGGACTGGCATCGCCGAGCATCCTCAGAATCAGAATCAGAAACCAAGACAGTTGAGAAATGTGAAAAAAAAAGAGATAGGCAAGGGACATCCATTCAGAAAAACAGATTTAAGAAGAAGAGAAAATTAAAGCATACTCCAGAATAAGCAAGAGGAAACTGAAAGAAGAAGAAGAAGAAAGATATACATGAAGGTTTAAGATGCCTGGCAAGACTACTGGCATGACCATCACTGAAATCCATTGGTTATCAGAAACTCAGGGTCTGCCAATTCTTCTTGCTGAACAGTTGACATCTGCAGCTCTCTGCCTTTTGTATCCTGACTCTTGCACTGAATGTATGGAGGATAGCTGTGCCTTCGACCATCATAAACGGGATCTAGACAATTAGCTCTGGGGCATGCCATGAATCTGTCAACCACAGAATTGGTACAGTGAACTTAACAGAATCCCTGCTTCTGTTAGCGATTCCTTATAGCAAAAACAATATTTTACCATATCATCATTTTTGGATTGAGTCAGATGATTCTGTGCCAGTTCTTCCACCAAGTATGGGTTCAGAGGAAGTATCATATAGATACATTTGAAAAATAAATGCAAGACAAATATGGGGATCTCTTTATGATAATGTTTTCACTAGCTGAAGAACTCTTCCGAGCAATGTCTACCTCTAAACTTATAAAAATAAGTTTATTTTTACTTCATCTATTTTTCATTATTGTCAATCTGTGACAAAAACTCAGAAAACAGGAGAAAAAGGTAAGTTTGCTCCTTTATTTTCAGTTCTTAAAAACTTTCTGTTCCATTCTTGTAATGTAAATATTGTTGTTTAATCCTTTGAGGCTATTTGCACAGGTGTATTTAGAATATAGCACTGTTTCCAATGAAGGAGTATATATTATTAACTTTTAAACAGTCATGATGTTTGTCTATTCTTCTAAGGTTGGTTTTGTATATTTGAAAAGATTTTTTTAAAAAACAAAATTTGCCTTTGGTTAAAGTGACTCTACTTTAATACCCCATTCGAGGGTAACAGGCAAGCAAGAGAGAAAAGCAGAGAAAAGAGAGATTGGTTGATAGAATAAATAAGTATAAGCAACAAAAGGTAGAACTGAAGAAATGGAGCTGAAAGATTGACAGTTAAAGAAAAAGATTGTTGAAGATCCAAGTAAGAGATTAAGTTTTATAGAGACATTAGTGGAAAGAAGTTGAAGAATAGAGAAATCCAGATACTAAAAACAAACAAGCAAAAGAAACAATGCATAGGAAGAGATATAGCAAAGTAAACAAAAAGTATTATTTAAACCTCTAAAATATTAAAATATATACATGAGTAAAATTGTGTGTCTGTGTATTTGCATGCATGCATATACACAGACAGTATATACTGTATGTAACATGTATAATTTATATCCAGATATGCAAAGGGTAAATAGAATACACAGACTGTATGCCACATTTGTTTGTAAAATATATCACTATTGTATTTTATCCAAGATGGGTCATGTCAAAATGGCACATGCAATGTATATTTGAGATATGTCCTTAACACTTTAAACTTATCCAAATGAAGAAAGTAAAGGGCTTGCTCTGTTCATCAGTTTCACAAGATGGTTTGACATTCGGAACTCAGAAATCTGAAAAAAGACTATTATTATTATGTGTTTGATTGTTTTTTGTAGTTCTCTGAGAACTAAATAGTGGCTAAAATAAAATAAAATAAAATGCATGCTAGAATATTTGCCACTGATTATATATGACTACTTTGCAATGATTAAAAAATAACAAGGAAACGAAGAATATACACTTAATTAAAAAAATGATAATATTGGGTTGATAATATCATTATTTGTTTTGTTTCTCTCTCCAAGAATGTGGAAACAACAACATCCACAGCAAACAGTGGACACATCATTGAAAATGCTGACAATGCATTCTTGTCTGATGCAAATATGTTAAGTTATGGTGTTTGTGTGATGAAAGATGTTTCATCATTTGTTTTCCCTCCCACCATAGATTTCCTTGCACCAAACTGATTTTGTCTTGTGTTTATATTTCAGCACTACTATCCATAACCCACATTTGAAGATTTATTAGAATAAATGAGTTTTGAGGCCAATTACAATACTTTATGATGTTACAATTATAGTAAAACTGTAATAAACTTGTTACAGGTTCAGCCTGGATTTACCAAGAACAATATTCACATCCTAATTAATTTTTATTATTGTGTCTGAGAACATTTTGACTCTTCTGAAAACTGAATCAACAGCAGGGTTGAACATCTCTAGCAAGCTGTTACATAAATTTGAAATATGGCTTATCAAAAAACCAAATTCTCCAGTACAATAGAAAAATCATTTTATTCCGATTCTAATTTGTTAGAAATACTGCAAAAGAATAAAAAAAATCCATGTATATTTGAGAGAATATGAATTGTAGTGTTAAAGGCATCAGGCTAGAAATCAAGAGACTTGAGAATTCTAATCCTGCCTGGGATACAAAGCAACTGGGTGATCTTGGGCCAGTTACTCTCTCTCAACCTGAGGAAGGAGGCAGTGAAAAACCACTTCCAAAACAATTTGCCAAGAAAATTACAGGAACCTGTCCTGTCACCCAAATTTTCTTTTCCCAAGCAATCAGCCATTCTCAAGAAGTCTCTTATGATACCTGTGGATGTGTTTTTTCCCTCTTGTGAAACAACAGTGTTCAAGCTCTTTTGTTTCTTGATATATCTAGTTAGCTTACTAAAATGTTACTTGCTTTTTTAAAATGTAATTTCTATTTTTGAAAATCAATCCCATATTTTCCAGGCCAGGTCTGGAAAAACTATTTCTGCTGAGCTATAATATGTAGCAAAACATCACTTACTTTTATAGCATAAAAATTCTTACATCTGTGCTCTAAAGCAGACACATTCCAAATAAGTGGCTTAAAATTGCCTAAAATGCTTTGTTCAGCAGACACATGTTCACAAGAAAAAGCAAAATAGAGATAGAGATCAAGGCTGCTTACTTTTAAATATTTGCTAGGAAGAAATGATAAATCATTGGTTAAGGAGGGTAAAATATAAATTGGAAGCTATTAGCTATGTTCCAGCTGTGTTCCCCATTTTTCTGCAGTTTACTGTATATACTTGTTTTGGAAAGAAAATTTCCCAAACCATCTGCCAGATTTTTATGAATCATGAATTGTATATGCTATTGGTCCTCATAAATCAGTTAACATTCGATTTATGGAGCCTGATATTTCTGAATTATTACTGAGTTGTTCCATAAAAGTAGAAGCAACAGCAGCAGTAATAATACTAATCAAATATAATGTGTTTGTATTCCATTCTATTCTTGCCCTATTTCCTTAAAATTTCTAGCTGATTATTGGTCTTTACTTCAGATCAGTATCTTTTCTACTTAGACTAAGAGTTTGAGAGATATTTGGGAACAATTTGGAAGTTACAATCTGGTCAGTCTGCTGACATTCATAAAAATCCAACATTGTTGTCTTTAATATAATCAGTGGCATAAATTATACACTGTTTTCACTGATTCAGTAGTTGAGAAGCTGTATAGAACAGAACATAGCTTACTAGTTACTTAAGAACTTCTGTGTTGGATTCAACATAAATTTTGAGAGGGCCTTTTTAGTTTGCTTTGGAGAATCTTTATATTTTATATAGATTTACCTACAGATATAAGTAAAAGCAAAGTTGTTGCTGAATGGGAAAAACAGATATATATCATCTTTTGCATGAAACATGATTGGGACTTACTTCCTTCAAAGCAATATTCTATAACATAGCCATCTAAACCTGCAGCTCCAATCTGATCTGGTGGTCTCCATTTCATGGTAACTGTAGTATCAGTGACAGAATCAACTGCCAGGCAAGTAGGAGGACTTGTGACAGCTAAAAACAACAAAAGAGAATATTGACATTAGCCAGAGAAAATATACATAATATCTTGTAGGACACAAAACAATTTTTATAGTTGTTAAATTAGTTAACAAAGAATCTTACAGCACCTTAAAAATTAACAAGCACATTAAAGACTTTCAAAGTCCCATTACTAATCTAAATAATTTTTGCATTAGGAAAAAACAGATGATAACACCACCTCCTTATCTGTATGCTTCTATTGTTTTCATTAGAATAGATGATATTTAGAACATAAACAATTGAAAAATCTGATTTTTCAAAAGAAATATCATCTTAAAAATCATCAAAGCATAGATAAGGGGAATGAAATGGCAGTGTAAATGGAATAAGGATTAGAATGGGGATTACTGTTAAAATAAAGATGAGGAATATAGTACAAAAGTTAGCACAGGAACAACTTTTACCCCAAGGAATTGTAAACATAGTACTATTGAGAAGGATGCAGGAGTCTAGACCACTGTTTTTTTTAAAACAGCCAAATCACAATGAGCCTCACTTACTGTTCCCAGTAATACATTATATGCTGCTCTTCAAGATCACAAACTTTAGTCAATATAACCCTATCAAATGTACTGAATTTTCACTCTCAGTTTAAGTACATCTGCATATGCTGTACACCAGGGGTTTTCAAACTTTTATGACTTGTGGACTTCAACTCCCAGAATTCCTCAGCCAGGCAGGAAAGTCATAAAAGGGCCAAGTTTGAAGACCCCTGCTTTAAGTGTCGATTTCAACTCCTAGAATTTCTTAGCCAGGAATTCTGGGAAATGAAGTCCATGCAAGTTAAAGTTTCTGAGGTTGAGGAACAATGAACATATGACCCTACACACCTCTGTAGTACTTTCTGATGAAAAAAGTGTTAATTAAAAAAATAATAATGAATCTGCAGCCAATATTAAATCATCAGTAATAATTATGCTTGACATTGGTCAACTTTATGGGTAAAAGGATTTCTTTCTGATGGTATCCAGTATGTTAGACCAGACCAGAACAAAACAAATAATCATGACTGCAACTTCAGATGAGAAAGATTAATTCCTTTTCCTGCTTCCTAGTTCTACAGAAATCTGAAGTCTTCTCTGAAACTGAAGTCAATTCAATCCTGGATGTTACGTCAATGAATATCTCCTGTATTTTTAATTAATTTCCAGGGTGCTACAGTACTCTATTGCAATAAAACCATTTAATAAAAGTTTTGAATAATTAAATACATAGATATGATTCACTTACCTAGGGGCACAAAAGGTTTTGATGGCATGCTTGGTTTGGAAGTCCCAATGGCATTAACTGCAAACACACGCACCTCATAAGCAACTCCCTCAATCATCTTTTTGGGCTCAAAAGTTGTTTCTTTAATAAGATCAAAATTTATTCTCATCCATCTGGAGCTTTGCTTCTTTTTCCTTTCAATATAGTATCCTAAATAAATGTATGCATAAATATAAAACCATCAGTTGATGGCTCAGAATTTCTAAAAAGAGCAAATGCAACTGTTATGGAGATGACCTTTTTCAGGATCTAATCTGAGTCCATTACCGGGACCAGAGTTTTAGTCTTCTGAGCTTTTGGAAGACCCATTTCACTTGGTCACCACCATGCTATCTAAATAATAATAATAATAAATTACACGTTTCCTTGAGCAAAAACTCTCAGCTGAAACCCTTCTGCTTATGAATAGTATATACTTCCATTTCAAAGAGCCACCAAATAATTCTACAAAAACATTAAAATACTTTAATGTTTCACTGAGTAGTCTACATACCTAAAAGAGGAGATCCACCATCATAGGCTGGAGGTTCCCAGGTCATAATACACCAGTCTTCTCCTATCTCAATCACATTGGGTGCCTCTGGGGGATCAGGAATATCTGTTGCAATTAGAAGTTTTAAGTTGTTAGAGTTTTACTGGAAAAACAAATATTTTTGTTCATTTCAGACAAAATTACTTATAGCTATATTGGAGCAAACATCCAGACTCACTTAAAAAAAATACAAGTCACTTACATTACAGAATTTAAATTAACCACAAATAAGCTAAATCCCATTGATTATAATAGACTGGATCTAAGACATATTTGGCTGGGATTTCACATCAGATTTTAATCAGACAAATAATGTTTAATGAAATGTTACAAACGTTATAATCTAAACCAGTGTTTCTCAACTCACCAACTTAAAAATGTATGGATTTCAACTCCCAGAGTTCCCCATCCAGAAATTTTGGGAGTTGAAGTCCACACAACTTAACGTTGCTGAGGTTTCCAGGCTGAAATCTTTGCTGAATTAGAAAGAAATTCACTGGGGAAAAATCACTTAGAGTCCTATTTTATCTCAGAGCTGTTGAAAAGCTAAGGCAACATTATTTAAAATGATTGAAAATAAAATGTGTTTTGTTGCAGAACTAAGTCATTGGGTCAATTTTCATGCTGGTTAGGAATTACAGGAGTTTGTAGTCCCAATGCTTTTTAGAAAAAGCTGAAATAGGAAAGATCATTGGTGCTACTTCATACAAAAGCCTTGCATTTCATTGACTTACCAACTACTTTGACATTGATGTGAGCTGAGTCTTCTCCAGCTTCATTCTTCAGCGTTATTCTGTAAGCACCTGAATCATCTTTTTCAGCTGAATCAATCACCAAACAACTGCTGTCTGGATAATTCTCTGCCCGTATTCTGGATGCAGAATCCATGATCCACTGTCAATCATTTTGCAAAAGGGAATAGGGTAGGGGGAGAAAAATAGTTTTACGTAGAAACCACCAGAGGATCAACAATCAGAATTTATTTAGGATAAATAATATGGAAATTGCACAAATGTAGCAAGGAATTTATCAAATACTCCATGGACACATTCTTGATACCTAAGACTTTGTGCTTACTTTAAAAAAAGTTTTTAATTTTTTTTTAAAATCAGAATGAGAGGCTGGCATGCCATAAAGCAAAGCACTATGCCACCAAGACATTTTTATGTTTAAAGGCTAGCTGTGGCTTAACATGTGCCCTCAAGGCTTTCTTAGAAAAATTAAAAGTACATGATTACAATTTAGTCTTGGAAGCATATCTATTTATTGAGAAAGTGAGAAAAAAATCACTCGAACTAATAAAGGAAAACTGGGGGAGCAGTAGTTCTACCAGTTTACATTTTGATAAATGGTTATTTTACAAGACATATTCCACTGTGCCCGATGGCCCAGTCACATATATTATAATTATTATTATTCCCTCTTGAAAAATACTTGCATCCTTAAAAATTATCTCCCCACTCTAGCATTCAGGAATCTCTGATACTGCATGCTAATGTCTAGCAATATTTCTCAGTTGTACAGGTAGTCCTCATTTACTGACCACAATTGGACTGACAATTCAGTCATTAAATGAAGTGGTCACTAAGTGAAACTGCAATTGTAATCATGATCTGACTTCAGCATTACTTGGCTTTACAGACCTGTGATGGTTATAAATGCCATGATTGGTTGCAAGATTATTTTTGCATCATGGTTATAACAGCGAAGAGTTGCTAAATGAGGCAGTTCCTACCTGCATTTTCTTGTGCGTGTTTTCAAAACATTTAGGAAACAATGGTCTAGCAATTAAGAGGGATAGTGGACAGAGTTATCCACTATCATGGTAAAAAAAAGCATGCCAGTGATGATGGTGCAGTTGAAGCTCTGCCTGTTTTTTATGCATCACACATTAAAAAAAAGAGATGTGAACTTTGGATTTTTGATCACACCATTGCAGCGGCCATCTTGGCTTTTTTGACTATAGCCTGTGGACATACTTGATCATAGGCTTAAATTCACAGAAAGAATTTAAAGCATGTTGATTTATTTTTAGCATTGTTCTAATTTTACCAGTTGTCTAGTGTGCAGCAGCAGCCAAAAAAGCTAATACAATCCTGGGTTGTATAAACAGAGGCATAGAATCAAGATCATGCAAGGTATTAGTACCGCTTTATAAAACCCTAGTAAGACCACACCTGGAATACTGGTTACCATATCACAAAAAAGATGTTGAGAGTTTGGAAAAAATTCAGAGAAGAGCAACTAAGATGATCAAAGGCCTCTAGACTAAAACATACGAAGAACGGTTGCGGGACTTGGGTTTGGCTAGTCTAAAGAAAAGAAGAAATAGGGGAGACATGATAGCAGTATTCCAGTATTTGAGGGGCTGCCATAAAGAAGAGGGGGTCATGTTATTCACCAAAGCACCAGAGGGAAGGACGAGAAACAATGGTTAGAAACTGATCAAAGGGAGAAGCAACCTGGGATTAAGGAGAAACTTCCTGACATTGAGGACAATTAACCAGTGGAATAGCTTGCCCCCAGAAATCGTGGGCGCTCCATCACTGGAGATTTTTAAAAAGAGGCTAGACAGTCACTTGTCTGAGATGGTATAGGTCAGGGGTGTCAAACTCAATTTCATTGAGGGCCACATCAGCATTGTGGTTGCCCTCAGGGGGCCGGGTGGGCGTGGCTGGAGTGCGTATGGCCTTACTGGGTGGGCGTGGCCTACTGGGTGGGCATGGCCTACTGGGTGGGCGTGGCCTACTGGGTGGGCGTGGCTGGAGTGCGTATGGCCTTACTGGGTGGGCATGGCCAGCTCTACATCATTGGCATCAAGGGTGCCTATGGGGGCCCGGGCAGGAGTGGGACAGATCTGGGGGTCTCTGGCAGAAGGAGGGTCTCTGGGCCAGGGCCAAGGCAGCGGGGGCTGTTCCCTCACTGTTTCCAGGATGGCTTTGGGGGCCACATGAAACCACTTCGCGGGCCGGATCCGGCACCCGGGCCTTGTGTTTGACATGTCTGGTATAGGATCTCCTGCTTGAGCAGGGGGCTGGACTAGAAGGTCTCCAAGGTCCCTTCCAGCTCTATTCTATTCTATTTATGTTCCTAGTGGAATAGCCCATCATGCTTGTAAGTTGTGATGGTTGTAAAACGGGACACCATGTGACTGACCTGATTTTAATGACCTTTTTGCAATGGTTGTTAAGTGAATTAATTGTTTGCTAAGGGCCAGTTCTGCTGAAGTAAAAATGTTGTAAAATGTGATCATGTGACCACAGGCACTGCAAATGGCCATAAATGCAGTACACTTGCTAAGCGCCCAACATGTGGTCACATGATTGTGGGGATGTGTGTGGCCATCAGAACTTCAGAACCAGATCGTATGTACCCCTTGGGAGGTCCATCATAACTTCAGGTCGCTAACCAATTAGTTGTAAGTTGAAGAGTACTTGTATACTACTGTTTGTCATGTCCTGAGGATACCAATTATCCTTTCTATCCTTTGTCTTTTCTGGATACCTGTGATATTTTATGAATGGTTCCTAATATACTTAATTATCTGATAGCAGGTTGTTAGATGTGATTGCAACTCCAGCAGCTCACAACCCCTCCTGAGTTTAGTTCAGATACATGGTACTTATTGGTGCAAGAGATTCTGAGTACTTTCATGCCATTACATATTTTATTACAACTTATTTAAAAGATTGGACTTCAGATGTATTTGTTTAGATTTACAATTTTACCTTCTCTCCTCTGCTCCACATGATCTTTGGTGGAGGCTCCCCAGAAACAGGGATTTCAAGACGTAATTTTGTTCCCGCGACAACTGTTACCGTGTTATCATCACCAAGGCCTTCAAGGTGAAGCTTAGGAGGATCTGCAAAACCAAGATACTGAGGAAATTCCATGATAAGAAAAACATCTCAAAATTTGAATGTGTGATAGAAGAAACATTTACATCTCGCAATGGAGAAACCTCTTCATATATACAAAGCCAGAGTTCATATAATGCTGAAGAAGAGTTTTGGGAGTCAAGCTAAAAATCCCTAATCTTCCTGGGGAAAACAAAGCACTAGCTCAGTTATATAGTATCAAATTTAGCAACCATCCTCTGCCCAAAGACACTTTTCCAGGAAAACTGAATTATGAACTCAGCCATAAAACATTTAGAAGGCAAGCAATGATGAAATGTTACCAGAATGTTCTAGAAATGTTACCAGAAAGCAAACATAGACATTGAGAAGTACAAACAGTCTGATTAACCCTGTAACATTAACTGCTTAAAAAGAAACTATGTACTCGAATTACTGGGGTTTTTTTGTTCTTTCAATCCCCCCCCCCTGTCTTTACAGTTCTGCTCAGTTATCTCATAGTTACAATGCAACCCTAACACTGACTTCATTAGATACCATACATGATGTGCTACAGCCACGTCATACTGCTATTTCTAATTATGTGCACACCCTAATTTGTATATAATCCTACACCTTTTGAGACATGTTTATTTCCAGCACTGCCAATAAACTAATTTATGCTTTGACATAATTGTGTCCTAGTCTCTGGTTCAAACATATCCTTGGAAAAATTCTCCTATAATATAGAGCATAGACTTTCTCATAATACCACTGAAATACCTGGCAACGTCTAGTTGTTATTGTTATAATTTATTTCTTGGATTAATATTTAATATTTCAGAGTAAATGTCTAATGCATGGTTCCATCTAGATTCTTCTTCCTGCCTCAGACAGCCTGGCAATTTTGATATTATACCAGAAATGGGAAAAATGGAGGATTCTCCAAATCCCATTAGAGCAATTTATTCATACTCATAGATAAATAGCTGCATGTATACTATGGAACATGAATAATTTGAAGTAGGTCTGTATTATGTGTGTGGGCAAGATACCCCTTCATGGATTACTGCCTTGTCATGGCAAAGGGGCTTGCATAATTCAATGAAGCTATGAGCTATGCCGTACAGGGCCACCCAAGACGGAAAGGTCATAGCCAAGAGTTCTGACAAAACGTGATCCACTGGAGAAGGAAATGGCAACCCACTCCAGTATCTTTGCCATGAAAACCCTATGGACAGTACCAAAAGGCAAAACAATATGACGCTGGAAGACGAGCCCCTCAGGTCGGAAGGTGTCCAATATGCTACTGGGGAAGAGCATAGGGCTAGTACTAGTAGCGCCAGAAAGAATGAAGCGACTGGGCCAAAGCCGAAAGGACGCTCAGCTGTGGATGTGTCTGGTGGTGAAAGGAAAGTCCGATGCTGTAAAGACTTTTTCTCCATAGGAACCTGGAATGTAAGATCCATGAATCAAGGCAAGCTGGACGTGGTCAAACAAGAGATGACAAGACTGAACATCGACATCTTAGGTATCAGTGAACTAAAATGGACAGGAATAGGTGAATTTAATTCAGATGACCATCAGGTATACTACTGACTGTGGCTCAGACCATGAGCTTCTCATTGCAAAGTTTAGACTTAAACTGAAGAAAGTAGGGAAAAGTGCTAGGCCACTCAGGTATGAATTAAATCATATCCCTGTTGAATATACAGCAGAGGTGACAAATAGATTTAAGGAATTAGATCTGATAGACAGAGTGCCTGAAGAACTATGGACAGAGGTTCGCAACATTGTACAAGAGGTAGCTGTTGTGACTCAGGGCCAGCCGGTGGGTCCGACAGCCGGGTCCGATGTATCGGAGGACTCAGATGTGGGGGAGGAGGGAAACGAACCGGCTGATGATGATTTGGAGGCTTTGCAGAGTCCTCAGCCGGGGACCTCTTCTCAGCTGTGTGAGCCCGAGAGTGCGGAGGATGATGACCCACAGCTGGCCCTGTTCAAGGACGCCCGACGTAGGAGGCAGACGAGCAGGGACAAACAAAGAAAGACTATGGGACTCCTCGGGAGGAGGCACAGGGAGACCACGCCCTGAGCTCTCTATAAAAGAAGTGTTTGGGGAGGGGCTAGTTGCTGAAAGCAACTTTTTCGTTTGAGAAGACAAGCTCTTGTGTTTTGTTATCTGCATAATTAAACCTTGGCAGAAGCCTTTTAGCCTTGGACGCTTTCCAGACTCGTCTCTTAATTAGGGGTTGGGAGAAGAGGGCTGGTTCAGAACAGTTTGCTTTCAGCCACCCACCCCTTAATACTACGATGGAGCAGCTTCTTGCCGAGAATGCCCAGCTCAACCAGCAACTCACCTTGCTGGCCACTCAGGTGGCACAACTGCAGGCTCAGGTACATGCTGCCCCCCCACCCAGGAGGAAATGTCAGTTAGCTATGCCGGATAAGTTTGCTGGTAAACCAGAACTGTTTCCTGCCTTCCTGGGACAATGCCAGCTTTATATCAGCGTGAGAGCAGCTGATTTCCCCACTGACCGTGATAAGGTGGGATTCGTGTTGAGCCTTCTGTCGGGAGATGCAGCTCGTTGGGGCACGCCTCTGTTGGCACAGCCTAGCCCTTTGTTGGATAACTTTGGGGGGTTTTGTGACCATATGCGCCTCATGTACGAGGACCCGATTAAGGCACAGACCGCCACCCGACGTCTGAAAGCTTTGAGGCAGGGTCAGCGCCCCCTACAGGCCTATATCAGCGATTTCCGGCTGCTTAGCCAGGATTCCGCCTGGAATGAGGCTGCGCTCGTGGATGCCTTTCAGGATGGCTTGTCAGAGGAGATGTTGGATGAGCTGGCCCGCGTGGACATTCCCTCAGATCTGAATGGGCTGATCCATCTTTGTCTGCGGATCGATGCCCGGCTGCAGCAGCGTAAGAGTCGCCGTGCCACCCCACAGACCCCTGCCGCCCCTGTTGTGCGTGAGCCCCCAGTCCAGAGGGAGGAGCCAATGGAGCTGGGTGCCGCCAGGTCCCGTCTATCGGTGACGGAAATGGACAGACGACGATCGGAGGGGTTGTGTTTTTACTGTGGGGACCCTGGACATTTGGCTGCTTCTTGCCCGAAGAAGCGTCAGCGGGCGTCAGTGACCAAGCCTGCCCCGAGAAAGTCCCCTGCTTTGCTATCGGGAATACGGCCCGAGCCCGATCTAGACGGTGTGAAAGATCGGGCGACCCACAACGATCACGCCGAGCGACGCCGTTCCGACGGTGCCTGTGAACCTCCACGGCATTTGATTTTGGAGGCACGACTGATCCTTCCTGGCAAGCCAGAGGGGATTCCGGTCCATGCCTTAATTGACTCTGGGGCTACCACTAACTTTATGGATTCGGCCTTTGTGGCCAAATGGGCTGTTCCCCAGTGTCCGGTGGATCCGCCCATGCTTGTGGAGACCATCGATGGTCGAGTGCTCCTGTCCGGGCCTATCACGGCCGCCACGCAACCCGTGTGTATGGCCATCAGTACCCATGTGGAGGCCATTCAGTTTTACGTCACTTCGGATCTGCACTTCCCCGTGGTCTTGGGACTGGCGTGGCTCCGGGCGCATGATCCACAGATCTATTGGTCTCAGAACTTGGTCACCTTCCCAAGTTTGCAGTGCGTGGACCACACCCGCCATATCTGTGCCGGCCAGGTGGAGGGTTCCTCAGGGGTTTCCTTGCCTCCCGTACTGTCCGACTTTGCTGACGTGTTCAGCGAGTCAGAGGCGGACCAATTACCCCCGCACAGGCCCTACGACTGCTCCATTGACCTAGTCCCTGATGCGCCTCTCCCAGTGGGGCGTTTGTACTCCATGTCGGAGCCCGAGTTGGCCGCATTGCGGGACTTCCTGACAAAGAACTTGGCTCGTGGATTCATCCGGCCCTCGTCCTCGCCAGTGTCTGCGCCCGTGCTCTTCGTCAAAAAGAAGTCGGGCGAGTTACGGCTTTGCTGTGACTACCGGAAACTCAACGCTATCACGGTGCGTAACCGCTACCCGCTGCCCCTCATCCCCGAGCTCTTGGACCGACTCCGGGAGGCTAAGATCTTCACGAAACTGGACCTGCGTGGAGCTTACAACCTCGTCAGGGTTCGGCCGGGTGATGAGTGGAAGACAGCGTTTGGTACTCGCTATGGACATTTCGAGTACACGGTGATGCCGTTTGGCCTGACCAACGCCCCCGCTGTGTTTCAGCATTTTATGAACGACATCTTTCGGGATCTGTTGGACCAGTTTGTTGTGATTTACCTGGACGACATCCTGATTTACTCCCCGTCGCGTGAAGCGCATCATCAGCATCTCCGTCAGGTCCTGCAGCGCCTCCGGAAACATCGGCTGTTTGCCAAGTTGGAGAAGTGCCAGTTCTACCAGGTGACCATTGATTTCTTGGGCCACCGCATTTCTCCCGAGGGCATCGCCATGGATCCAAGTAAAGTTGAGTCGTTGCAGAGTTGGCAACCCCCGCGTCGCGTGAAGGATGTTCAGCGACTTCTTGGATTTGCCAACTACTATCGGACATTCATCCCTGGCTTTGCTGCCTTGACAGCCCCCCTCACCCGGCTCCTGCAGAAGAAGACTCGGTTCCAGTGGAACGCCCCCGAACAACAGGCGTTCCAAGCTTTGAAGGACGCCTTCATGAAGGAGCCCATCTTGAAGCATCCTGACCCGCAACGGCCGTTTGTCGTGGAGGCGGACGCCTCCGACATTGCCATTGGGGCCGTGTTACTCCAGGCAGCGACGCCCAACGGTACCCTTTTCCCTTGCGCGTATCACTCTCGGAAATTGAATCCCTCGGAGCGCAACTATACCATCTGGGAGAAGGAGCTGCTGGCCATCAAGGCGGCGTTCGAGGCTTGGAGGCATCATCTGGAGGGGGCGCGGCATCAAATCGAGGTCCGGACGGACCACAAGAATCTGGAAAGTCTGCAGACCGCTCGGAATTTGAACCAATGCCAGATCCGGTGGTCCCTCTTCTTTGCGAGGTTTGACTTTCGGGTGCGGTACATACCAAGCGGGCACAACCAGAGAGCGGATGCTCTGTCCAGGAAGCCCGAGTACACCCGAGTGGAAGACAAGCTTCCGCCCAGGACAGTGATCCCCGTCGAGTCTTTTGCTGCGGTACGGGAGCCGGTGGATATACGGGCTCGGATCCGGGAGGCGCAGCAGCAGGAGGCGTGGGTGGCTCAGCGGAAGGAAGAGGTGGGGCCAGATTCACCTTGGTCGGTCACGGATGGACTCCTGTATTATCGTGACCGGCTCTATGTTCCAGGAGGGCCACTCAGGGGACTCGTCCTCAGCCAATGTCATGATAACCCGGCTGCGGGGCATTTTGGCCTGTTCAAGACTCTGAACCTGGTCTCCCGTACTTTCTGGTGGCCCCGAGTCCGACACGATGTCCAGTCTTATGTCACCTCCTGCGTCCCATGCAGGCAGGCCAAGTCAGCGACAGGGGCCCCGCCTGGTTTACTGCAGCCTTTGCCAACGCCCAAGAGACCCTGGGGGGCTGTGTCCATGGACTTTCTGACGGATCTACCCCCATCCTCCGGCTTCACGACAGTGTTTATGGTGGTGGACATGTTGACCAAGATGGCGCACTTCATCCCCTGTCGCGGCTTACCGTCAGCTCGCGCCACTAGTCGCATGTTCATCCAACAGGTGTTCCGGCTGCACGGCCTTCCCGACAGGGTCGTCTCCGATAGGGGGGCCCAGTTTACAGCCCGCTTCTGGCAGGAGTTGATGCGGGCGTTGGACATTAAGGTTTGCCTCTCGTCCGCGCATCATCCTCAGACCGACGGGGGTACCGAGAAGGTCATCGGCATCTTAGAGCAGTATCTGCGCTGCTATGTTAACCTGCAGCAGGACAACTGGGTGGACTATTTGGCCATAGCCGAGTTTGCCTTTAATAACTCGCAACACACCTCCACGCAGATGACACCGTTCTTGGCCAACGTGGGTTATCACCCCAGGTTCTTCCCTCTTTCTCCCGTGGACTCACCGGAGCCGGCAGCGAACGAATTCATGGCGGAGTTACAGGCGATCCATCGGTTGGTGCGACGGCAGCTGGAGAAGGCCAAGGCCGACTACAAGAGGTTCGCCGATCGGTCGAGAAGGGATACGCCTCCACTATCGGTGGGGGATCGGGTCTGGCTGTCCACCAGGAACCTACCATCCACTCGGCCGGCGAGGAAGCTGGACCACCGTTACCTTGGACCGTTCCCAGTCGAGGCCGTCATCAACCCGGTCGCCTATCGTTTAACTCTGCCACGTTCCCTGCGCGTGCACCCCGTCTTCCATCGGTCCTTGTTGGTCCCCGAACAACCGGCCTGTCCACTTCGCCAAGCGGAACCTCCCCCATCAGGAACTCGTGATGGAGGCAGCACCCCCGAGTACGAGGTCGCCAGCATCAGGGATTCCCGCTGGCTGAAAGGTCGCTTCCAGTACCTGATCGAGTGGAAAGGGTACGGGCCGGAGGACTTCACATGGGAAGACGCGACCGCCGTTCATGCCCCTGCGTTGGTGACTGCTTTTCACGAACAGTTCCCATCCCGACCGCATCCGGATCGGCAGACCCGAGGGAAGGGCCCTGCGGTGCGGGATAGTGTTGTGACTCAGGGCCAGCCGGTGGGTCCGACAGCCGGGTCCGATGTATCGGAGGACTCAGATGTGGGGGAGGAGGGAAACGAACCGGCTGATGATGATTTGGAGGCTTTGCAGAGTCCTCAGCCGGGGACCTCTTCTCAGCTGTGTGAGCCCGAGAGTGCGGAGGATGATGACCCACAGCTGGCCCTGTTCAAGGACGCCCGACGTAGGAGGCAGACGAGCAGGGACAAACAAAGAAAGACTATGGGACTCCTCGGGAGGAGGCACAGGGAGACCACGCCCTGAGCTCTCTATAAAAGAAGTGTTTGGGGAGGGGCTAGTTGCTGAAAGCAACTTTTTCGTTTGAGAAGACAAGCTCTTGTGTTTTGTTATCTGCATAATTAAACCTTGGCAGAAGCCTTTTAGCCTTGGACGCTTTCCAGACTCGTCTCTTAATTAGGGGTTGGGAGAAGAGGGCTGGTTCAGAACAGTAGCAACCAAAACCATCCCAAAGAAAAAGAAATGCAAGAAAGCAAAATGGCTGTCTGAGGAAGCTTTGCAAATAGCTGAGGAAAGGAGGGAAGCGAAAGGCAAGGGAGAAAAAGAAAGATACGCCCAATTGAGTGCAGAATTCCAGAGAGTAGCTAGAAGAGATAAGAATGCCTTCTTAAATGAACAATGCAAAGAAATAGAAGAAAACAATAGAATAGGGAGGACCAGAGATCTTTTCAAGAAAATTGGAGAGATGAAGGGAACGTTTAATGCAAAAATGGACATGATAAAGGACCAAAATGGCAGGGACCTAACAGAGGCAAAAGAGATTAAGAAGAGGTGATAAAATTACACAGAAGAACTATACAAGAATGAGCTTAACGTCCCTGATAATCACAATGAGGTGGTCACTGACCTTGAGCCAGACATCCTAGAATGTGAAGTGAAGTGGGCCTTAGAAAAGCTGAGCAACAACAAAGCTAGTGGAGATGACAGTATTCCAGCTGAGCTATTCAAAATCTTAAAAGACGATGCGGTAAAAGTGCTACACTCAATTTGCCAGCAAATTTGGAACAGTGGCCACAGGACTGGAAAAGATCAGTTTACATTCCAATTCCAAAGAAAGGCAGTGCCAAAGAATGTTCAAACTATCGCACCATTGCACTCATTTTCCATGCTAGTAAAGTTATGCTTAAAATCCTACAAGCTAGACTCCAGCAGTATGTGAATCGAGAACTACCAGAAGTACAGGCAGGATTTCGAAGAGGCAGAGGAACTAGAGATCAAATTGCCAACGTACGCTGGATCATGGAGAAAGCTAGAGAGTTCCAGAAAAACATCTACTTCTGCTTCATTGGCTATGCTAAAGCCTTTGATTGTGTGGATCATAACAAACTCTGGCAAGTTCTTAAAGAGATGGGCGTACCAGACCATCTTATTTGTCTCTTGAGAAACCTATATGCAGGTCAAGAAGCAACAGTGAGAACTGGACACGGAACCACTGATTGGTTCAAAATTGGGAAAGGAGTTCGGCAAGGCTGTATACTGTCGCCCTGCCTATTTAACTTATAGGGCTTGATGAATCAAAAGTTGGAATTAAGATTGCCGGAAGAAATATAAACAACCTAAGATATGCAGATGATACCACTCTAATGGCAGAAAGTGAAGAAGAACTAAAGAGCCTCTTGTTGCGGGTGAAGAAGGAGAGTGCAAAACATGGGTTGAAACTTAACATTAAGAAAACCAAGATCATGGCATCAGGCCCTCTCAATTCCTGGCAAATAAATGGGGAAGAAATGGAGGTAATGACAGATTTTATTTTCCTGGGCTCCAAGATCACTGCAGATGGGGACTGTAGCCAAGAAATTAAAAGACGCTTGCTCCTCGGGAGGAAAGCCATGGCAATTCTAGACAGCACACTAAAAAGCAGAGATATCACCCTGTCAACAAAAGTGAATATAGTCAAGGCTATGGTCTTCCCAGTTGCAATGTATGGCAGTGAAAGCTGGACCATAAAAAAGGCTGAGCGCCAAAGAATTGGGGCCTTTGAACTGTGGTGCTGGAGAAGACTCCTGCGAGTCCCTTGGACTGCAAGGCGATCAAACCGGTCAGTCCTAGAGGAGATCAACCCTGACTGCTCTTTAGAAGGCCAGATCCTGAAGCTAAAACTCAAATACTTTGGCCACCTAATGAGAAGGAAGGACTCACTGGAGAAGAGCCTAATGCTGGGAAAGATTGAGGGCAATAGAAGAAGGGGACGACAGAGAATGAGGTGGCTGGATGGAGTCACTGAAGCAGTAGGTGTGAGCTTAAATGGACTCCAGAAGATGTTAGAGGACAGGAAGGCCTGAAGGAATGTTGTCCATAGGGTCGCAATGGGTCGGACACGACATCGCAGCTAACAACAACAACAACAACAACAACAACAACAACAACAAGATATCTCTGAGGCATCCTGTGGGAGATAGCTGACCTCTTAACAAATTTTTAAAAAGACAAGTCCAACCAATGACTGAAACTAAAAAGCATAATAAATTGCCACCCGGGCTGGAGTTGAAAGGAAATTAAAAGAAGCAACCAGGTATGTTCTCCTAGGGCGAGAAGCCTGGAAAAGTACATTTACTGCATATGTTCAGCTTTTTTCCCCCTTTCCAAAACTGCCAGAAATAAAAAGGAAAAGGAAAAGTACTTTATCAGGAGAATTGTGTTGTCACTCTGCAAAGACAATTGCATAGCCTCTGTGATATGATGCACTTTGGGAGGCAAAGTATAGCCTTGAGTGATGTGAAGTGAAGCAATGTAACACTTTCACTTCTTTCGCTTTAGAAGGAAGAGAGTATTGCATCATAACAGTGCTTCAAAGAAATCCTTTGCACAAACTTTCATCACGGTGAAGTTTCTTCTTAATAGATATAGTATATTATCTATATGGGGCATGACATTATTAATACTGTGACTTGTGATTATTAGTAACCACATCAATATTTATTTAATGTGATAGCAGTTATGGAAGTGTACAATCCAGACCTTTAATGTTTTCCTCATGATTCATTCCAGTCCAGATCAACATCTACTAGACCATTTCCTACAATATTTAAAACACTATTTTACTGTAGAAATGGCCAACACAATCACTACAAATTATGTAAACGTAAAGGTAAAGGTTCCCCCGCACATGCGTGCTAGTCGTTTCCAACTCTAGGGGCTGGTGCTCATCTCTGTTTTAAAGCCGAAGAGCCAGCGCTTGTCCGAGGACATCTCCATGGACATGTGGCCAACATGACTAGACACCAAAGGCGCACGGAACGCTGTTACCTTCCCACCATAGTGGTCCCTATTTTTCTACTTGCATTTTTATGTGCTTTCGAACTGCTAGGTTGGCAGAAGCTGGATCGAGTAACAGGCACTCACTCTGTTACGCGGCACTCATGATTCGACCTGCCAAACCGCCGACCTTCTGATCGACAAGCTCAGCGTCCTAACCCACTGAGCCACCGTGTCCCACAGAATTCCATAAGGCTGAAATGCAGGAAACAGACTGGAAACCCTGGCTATTGCCTGGGAATTTTGAAGTTGCAATCCTAACACAGCAAGATAGTTCCAAAGCTCAGTTGGCTTTACTAGGTCACTCCAGAACATCCAATGATCAGTCCATTTTAGGAACATCATATCACTTCTGTGCACTTGTCTTATTACCGGTCTATAAGAACATGACAGAGCCAAAAAAGAGAGAAACATAGGAATTACCTATAATATGAACTTTGCAAGGGATGTTGACATTGTAGGCATCTGGAACAAACGTGTATTCACCATCATCCTCCACAAGTGAGCTATCAATAATTAACCGATGGATTCTATTAAAAAAATCAAGATAGGAAACCAAAATAAATATCCTTATTCCTACATGGCCAGATAACTACAAGGGATAGAGGGCCCCACCCTGGAGAAACGGGGTGATGGTGAAAGCAAAAGGACAGTTAAACTGGAAAGATCATCTGCATGATCCTCTCTGAGCTTGATTGTTAATCTAGAAAAAAATAATAGAGGAGACTGTATTCACATAATTGTCTTTCCTCTATTACACTTTCTCACAAGCCTGTTATTAATTTGTGTAGAACCTACAATACATTTTATTGTTGTGAAAAGGTAAGGCAACTGAAAAGCTCAGCTTTTCAAAAGCTTTTTGATCTATGGCAAATTCAGCATATCAAGCATTTCTATTGTGTGCAAATTGCAGTATTAGGTAAGTCCCAAATGAAAAAATGAGCTTGAAATGTATACAGGTACAATGGCACTGAAAAATGTGACTTATGAACGTTTTTCACAGTTACGACCCTTGCAGCATCTCCATGGTCATGTGATCAAAATTCAGGCTCTTGACAACTGGATTATAGTTATATATTACATTCCATTGGTTGCAGTGTCCCGGGGTCATGTAATCACTTTTGCAACCTTCTAACATGCAGAGTCAATGTGGAAGCCCAGTTCATTTAACAACTGGGTTACTAACTTATCAACTGCAGTGATTCACTTAACAACTGTGGCAAGAAAAAGTTGTAAAATGGGCCAAACCTCACTTAACAAATGTCTCACTTAACAACAGAAATTTTGGGCTCAATTGTGCTTGTAAGTTGAGGATTGCCTGTATACATTTTTTAAAAAAATAAGGAGGTATTGCAAAAATTTGCATAGAAACTTTATTTGAATATTGAATCTTGAGTTAAAGAGGGAGCTATATAACATTTTGCAGAAAAAGGATGGTGGTGAAGGGTTTAATAATGTAGTCCTAGATATGTTTAATTAGAAATAAAGCTCAGTGATTTTAATAGTACATATTCCCATGTAAATTGGTCCTTGTATCTATTTATCATTATTACTGCAGCTTTCACAAAATAAATGCACTGGAGCTAAAGATGGGGGAAGAAATTCATTTTGTTCATATTTTATACTGTACAAAAGTACATATATATTCATAAAACAACATACAAAAGTGCTAATATTGACAATTATTTGCAAAACAAAGTTGAAGTAAGCAAAATTGCAAAGAAAATTGCACATATCTGGAGATATGCAGACCAAAATACAGTTTTTAGGATGAATATTATTAAAAAAGGGTTCTCAACCATAATGAACTAAACTTGAGATATTTACAGGAACAAATATCTGAACTTCATATATTTACAAATGGAGCTGCAAAATTCTCTATTTTGGCAACAGAGTTTTCTAATGCTCCCTGGAATCTTCTGATTTTCTCCCAGCTGTTTTGGAGGTTGTTCAACAGGTTCGGGAGGTGATTATTCTGAAGTGGCTCCAGGCATAGTTCAGCCCAACATAGTTTCCCAGATCTGGGGAAGAGCCACACAGAAAACAAGGGACTCTTCCGAGAATGAGCAAGTTGGCACATAGCAGGTGAAAACCGGAATATCAGGGTCATACGAGAACATTCTGTTACTTTTGCACACAAAGAGATTTTTGCCAACTTTATCTGAAGCATAAATGGAATGATTTGGAAGAATAATCATTAGGACAAGCCATATCCCAAAATGATTTCCCCCCCCTGAAATCCTGCTTCAATTTCCCAAATATCTTTGGGAAAATCCACTGTTTTTACTATCATTATTTCTCCTGGTCTAAGTTACAAGCTTACCTTCCTTTGTGATATAATTTGATGCGATCACTGGGCTGGAGCAGCTGCCCGTTTTTGTACCACTTTCCTTCTACATATTCAGAAATCTCACACTTCAAAGAGATCTCTTTGCCGAGCCGGACAGTCTGATCTTCCAGTGGACGCAATATCTTCAGTGGCCTCACTTAAGAAATGAGGAATGAGAGACTGCTAGACTTGTTTTATTATGGGATATTTGTTCAGTGACACCAGACTAGATCACATACTTACACGTCTAGACTATAGCTAGGAACACAGGATGGGCCTGGTGTGTGTGGTGCCCTGCTGGCCACCTCATTCTGAAGTGTCAAAAGTGTCAATTGACAAAAGTGTCGATTGTAAATGTGGACAAAAAGGACTGCATATGCGATGGACACTTGCATAGATTTGGAAATTCTAATATTTATTCCTATATCTAATTTTGAAATCACCCATCTTTCCCACAGAAGGACTTTGGGCAGTGTAGAAATAAGATCTTAGAACCTAAAAATGGTATATAAACTTTAAAAACAGGCAAGCGTGATTAAAATGTTAAAAGTTAGTTAAAAGGCAGAGGGAGGACTTTCAGGATGCTAACCAGCCTCATGGCTGCATTCCCCAGGCAAGGCCGCAGAACTATGTTTTTCACCTTTTCCAAAAGGCCAGGAGGTTTGGGGCCTGTCTCACCTAAGGGAGGGAGAATGAGGACGGGAGCAATGGCAGAGAAAGCTCTCTTCCTGGACCTTACCAGTCAGAATTCTTTAGCTAATATGCATCTACAGCTTACCAACTTTTTAACACGCTGATATGAGATGAGATATTATTCTGTAAATATAAAAAATCCCTTTGATGTAAACATGACCCAGAATATAATATTTATTTGATGTAATAGGTTATCTGCTCTGTCGGGTTATGTTTAAGGCACTGGGCTAGAAAGTGGGAGATCATAGGTTCAAGTCCCACTTTAGCCATGAAAGCCAGTTGTAAGATCTTGGGCCATCATTCTCTCTCAGCTCATCACATCTCACAGTGTTATTGTTGTGGGTAAACTAGGAGGAGGAAGATGTGTTGGATATGGTCACTGCCTTGAGTTATTTGTAGAAATAATAAAGGTGGGATATAATAAATAAAATAAAAATAAAAATAAGGCAGTCTATTTGATAGCACCTTGTCATTAAGCCTTTTAAGTCCAACAGATTGGGGGCTTCCGTATCTCAGGAGGCATGGGATTCCAAAAAATCTTTTTTTTGGGGGGGCAGCCATTGAGAAGTTAAAGGATTAAGTCTCCAATTCCCTTAATGCACCCTCCCTCAGAATCATGGGATAGGCCATACGTGGACAGAAAAGATTCTCCTTAGGTATCTAGGCACCAAGGAATTTAAAAGTAATAATCAATATGTTAAATTGAACTCAGAACCAATGTTGGCCTGCAGTACAAATGTTAGATTATTTAATCTGCTATTGATATGTCAACAGACAGGCCATCACATTTTGGATCAACTAAAGGTACCAACTCATCTTCAAACCAGTCAAAGTTTATCTGTGAGGTGACAAGGGCATGCTAATATATATATATATTTTAAAAAGGATTCCTACTAATAAGCTAGAAATAAAACCTTCACTCACAACCAACGGTCAGTTTGGCAGCTGATTGTCCTCCAGTTGTCATCACTGAGTATGTTGCATTGTCAGCTTTTGTTGCTTCTTCAATAATCAAAGTGTGCTTTTTACCCTCGACTTTAACTTTATATCTTGATTTACTATCAAGGGGCAACTCCACACCATTCTTAAACCTGATGAACAATAACAACATCCCCAAATGATATACATTAACTTCTAAAATGTGATATACATTAACTTACTAAAAAAAGGGCTCAAAATCTTTATTTGATTGAAAAAAGCCATCTTTTAAATGAAACAAAATAAAACAAAAAAAGAAGAAGAAAAGATTGGTATATGAGACAAACAAAAAGGGATAGAAGGAAATCTTCTTGATCAGGTAGGATCAGAATAGATCAGGAAAGTTTTATAAGGTTGCAGAATTTAGCTTAGTTTTGTTTTTTTTAAGGCCAAACACACCACCAGCTATGACTGTGATCAAAGAAAGGCAAGCGGGTAACTGCATGCATATACAAAGTTGCATGGCTTTGACTTATGTAGCACCATCTTACTTTTTTTTTATCCCCTCTGTAGATGCCAGAGAAGAAGTGTGAATTGTCCAGTGCTTGTCCAAGGACGTCTCCGTGGTCATGTGGCCGGCATGACTAGACGCCAAAGGCGCACGGAACGTTGTTACCTTCCCACCGTAGTGGTCCCTATTTTTTTACTTGCATTTTTACGTGCTTTCGAACTGCTAGGTTGGCAGAAGCTGGGATGAGTAACAGGCACTCTTTTACGCGGCACTCGGGATTCAACCCACCAAACTGCCGACCTTCTGATCGACAAGCTCAGTGTCCTAACCCACTGAGCCACCGCGTCCCTTCTTTACTGCTGCATAATTCGATGTGCATTTTGGCTCTTTTGTTCTAGTTTAGAAAACATTAGTCTCAGGACAGTTTCCATCTGTTTTCATTCTGTATCGTATGCTTTTGTGAAAGGTTATCAAGGCCTTGCATTGTCTGTCATCTTTAGTGACTTCCGTTTAGCAAGCATTAAAAAGCCTTTTTATTTTTCAGCAAATGTGTTTGGTTCATAAGGACTGAATTCAGCTAAAGAGTGATAATCAAATTCAGGTAAAAGAAATGGGAGTGAACTTAGGTGTGACTGTCTTGATTAGTTACCACTAGCCTTAGTGAATTCAGGTTTAAACTATTTATGAAAGAATGAGGTAATTGGCCTACCATTTCACATTTGCATCATCTTCAGACACTTCAACTGATAATTCTATTCTGTCACCAATATAACCATTGGTGTCTTCCAGGCCTTTTGTCACTATTATTGGAGGCTCTGAAGGAAGAAAAAAAATCATGAACAAAGGATCACAAAGACTCATTTTTAAAACAAACAAACAAACAAACAAACAAACAAACAAACAAACAAAGAAGCCATCTCTGATATTAGGTGATTTCTCATGCTATAGCTTTCTTTGAATCAGAGAGACCAAGTTCCTCCATACCATCTGGAAAAATGAAGTTCTCAGGAATTTCAGAGGCTGGTCAGGCATTAAATTTTAGGGTTATATATACACTTTGATCCATTTTGCATTGGATTCCAAGATTCCCCTCCACCCACCCATTCAACTGCCAATGGGGGTGGGGTTTTTTATTGTTATTTTAATATTTGTATTTACTGTTTTAGTGGGCATATATTTAATTCTTTTTTAACTTTTGTAACTTTGTATTTTTTATTCTTGCCCTGTTCACCGCCCTGAGTCCTTCGGGAGAAGGGCGGTATATAAATATTATTAAATAAATAAATAAATAAATAATAGTGGAACTCTGCAGAGATATATTGGATCCTCCATCTTTAGATCTTATTGAAAGGTTCCCATTTGTCCACAAAATGAGGGTGATTGTTAAACGGGGATAAAACTGAGTTTAAATTGTCTGTGTTTAATCTGAAATCTAATGCATACGCATTTATTAAATTGAGATTTGACTCTATTAAAGAAATGGAGAGAAGCTTTGAAATAACAATAGTGATTCGTTACTGTACCTCTAACAAACAATTCAGTAGAGCATTTCTCATCTCCAGCTGTGACATGATAACGGGCATCATCTGTCAGCGAGCAGTTATTGATAAATAAGATTCGCTCATTACCTTTGTGTTCAAATATGTATCTATGAGAAAATGGCAGATTAACAAATTTGGAATTATTAGTAATTATTCTTCTACCTTCAGATCCTAAGTGTGTACTTCACTGTAAAGTGATTGATGCAACAGGAGGCATTCAAAAGACTTATCTAATTAGGTCACTGTGTCTGACATGCAGGTTTCTTTTTTAAACTGTAGATAGATAGGCTATGTACAATTATAGTAGCAATTTGGAGGTGGGTATATTTAGCCCTTTCCTTCTTGCTGTAGTCTTGACAACAATGAGGGATTTTCTCCCAAACAAAAATGATTCCCTTGTTCTCTCTTCTCCAGCGGATGTTTTTTGTACTAAATTCCTCCACTTCCACATGTCCGGTGCTTTTTTAGGATTTGGGTCCAAGATTGATACAAAGATAGATTTAACATTTGGCCCTAAAACTTTCTATGGTGTGTGGAAACATGCAGTGCAAATGCAAAGTTCTGAACACAACAGTCACTGAAACCTTAGCTCAGGAAAGATGGAAATAAACGTAACAGGAGCCTAGTTCCATTCCTGCACTCTTGACATATTTTCAAAAGTACAATAATAGCTGGGGCAAAGGAGCCAACATTTCTGGTAGGCCATATGGCTCCTGGGGTACGTAACGGGATATGATGCCTTTCACCTTAAGGTCACTGGTTCACATTTGTTTCAGGTCAATAATGACCAAAGCTCATTGCCATCTTGCAGCTGCTCAATAGTTTGGAGTTGGTGAATTCAGGTTAGTTAGTTCTTAAGAGAAGTCCTGGGCTTTGGAAAAGAAAGCATTGAAAGAGATGCAGACTGTATTTTGTAAGTCAAAACTCTTTCACACTTGGGTCAGAAAGTTAAAGGATTTGGTGGAAGACTATACCTTATGCCACCTTTAAACTAATATTAAACACTGAACTAAAGGGTTCTAGTCACTCAATTTCTCAGAGGTCCTATTAACTAGCTCATCTTGCTTCCTTGCTTCCTTTCTCCTTCTATATTTCATTGCTAATGAACTGTGATGGAGAGAGTTTCCACAAGAACAAGCACCTATTGCAGTGATCCTCACTGAATTTTTAAAGGCAGAGCTAATCTTATTGGTTCAGCAGAATTCACCCCAGCCCAATACCTATGCTGAAAACAATCAACATACCACAGAATATGATGCAAATGTTACAATTCTCTAAAAGCATTTACCATGGAGAGGGAAGAATGCAACATGTAGATTTAGTCTCAAGATAGAGGCAGCCATGATTTAACAGGTTATTGACATGTTTTGCTACTAATCATTTCTCAGTTCTGATGATATGATCAGGGTCATTATTCTCCTACTGGCCATCTGTGATTGCTGCAAGGATACCCTCTCTGTCTGGGCACCCTTGACCAGAACCATTCTTCTTTTGGCAGGAGAAGAATCTGGTTCTTTCTAATCAGGCTCTTCCCTTGCACCAAAGAGCAATTGTTCCTCACTTCTGCCACCCCTGGCAGACTGAGCTGGTGATCCTCGGGCATTGAGGGCTGGCAAAGAAGCACTGGGGGTGGCAGCAGTTTTTAGTTCTAAGTTCACAGAGTTCTTAATTTAGTTTTTTAATGAGTTCTCTGATCACATGAAGCAATCCAAAGGACTATGGAGCTGACAATTAAGGAATTGCTTTTCTGCATTTAAGTTTTTCCCTTTTCTTATCAGCCTCCCAACTCCTAAGAACAAGAGATGTGTGGCAAGAGAAGATAGAGAAATGGAAATCTTGGGAAACTGCTCTTTAGCTGTTGGTTCTCTAATCAACTGGCAGCTAAAGAGCTGCTTCTTCCCACCTTCTCTCACCAGTCTGAGTATGGGATGATGAGAAAGGGGGCATTTTTAATGCATGTCTAATGGTCTTCGGGAAGATCACTAGACATATGTTCAAAACAAGTAAACAATAGCCCAGTTTCAAATATTGCATGTGAGAAGAAGTACTGCAGGATGAAGCTTGGAGGCTCTTTAGCTTCAGCCAATGCAACTCTACCTTACTTTCAAATATCAGATAATTAATTTAAATGTATCCAGAGAAGACCACTGGATATATGTCAATATTCTTCAAACTGACTTGACTTCTCCCTGGTCTAGTGGTGGAAAAGGCTATAAAGTGGCTGCAAGTGTTTATTATATTAATTACATTCAATTATTACTTCACTGGTGTACTAAAAAAAGAGGTGGGATAGATTTTATAGGTGCCTTTGCTTCTTTTGAATTGTATCTTCCTGTTTAATTTTCTTTCTATAGAAACAATGAATAGGTTGCATAGGATTCTCAAATCATTTGTTCAGCCACCAAAGCCCTAGGCACCAGAGATTGTTGACATTAGTTTGCAAACTGTACACTAAATGAGGTAGTTTTCTATAGATTTTCAAGGTAAATGCTTAATACAACCATACTCAAATAAATACACTTCTAATTGCTGCCTGTCCAAACAAACATACAAAAAAGAAATCCCTTACAAAGGTGTCAGTTCTACTTTGCTGCCATGGATCATCTCATTATTGCTCGTTACCCAGATTGGGATAATCTATAATGCTGAGAAAGCAAGTGTAGTGTAGGGAGTCAGAGAGGTGTAGTGCAAAAGGTGCTAACTGTGAGTAGGGAGACCCAAGGTTAGGAGTAAGGAGACCCTTAAGATGGAAGTCAGCTGAGTGACTTTGGACCAGTCCCTCTCTCCAATTCTTAGTCTGGAAAGTTGAGAAAACATCCCAGAAACTAACGATGACAAATCACTTCTATGATATTGCAAAAAACATTTGATGGACCTATCCAGAAAGTCACCAGGAGTCAAAACTGCTTCCAAAACAAAACAAACAGATAAATAAAGCTCAAAACTGCACAGTAAATGAATAAAGTCATGGACCTTGGCCACCACGATTGCTTGTCCCTGGGCCCATATAGTCACAAATCTCTTCTCACTAATGCCCAATAAGCAGCCATGGTTACATCACCAGTAGAATATGAATAAGAAAGATTCTTTATATTTAACTCAATGCACATACTTACTTTCCACTTGGTCGTACTTCTTGGCCATTTTTATACCACTTTAGTTCAACTGTTGGATCAGCCAGCTCCACTGCAAACCTTACTCTACCTCCTTTGTCCACTTGATAAGCAGGATCCAGAATCTTAGAAAAGGCTGTTGAATGAAAAAGATGATGACAACTGGCAGTAAAAAAAAAGAGAGCCTTTGGAAAGTAAAAGTTGATATTTAACTTCACAAAATCTAAATGAGTATTCTAGCTGATTTTTTTTGATGATATTTTATTATAGTAGAGTTTCCAGATCTGAATTGCAGATCTCAAGAGTGAAGCAAATAACATCACCAATATCTTTTTCTCATCTGTATTTTTGCAGCCAGTGCATGCAGCAGCCCTATACTAGGTGAAAATTAATTTCCTTATGAATTAACATTTCCTCCCAAAAACTCAGTCTGGACAGGGACACGGAAAGAAGGACCCTATTTCCCCAGGTTATTGTAATTGTGTATTTTGGAATTTCAGTGCATCTTTCTACATAATTAGTTCCATAGACCTGGCTTGTACTTCCCTTTTATTCTCACATATTCAGAGAAATATGCAAAGGAGAAATTGTTGAGTTTGCATTGACCATGGAGCTGGATACTTAAACTGATAGTGTACATGAAGACCAGCTTTGTTTTATTCAGTAAAAAGAAATTGAGCTGCCTAATTAAATCCAATTCCGTTCTGAAAGCTTTAAAGGAAGATTTTTTTGGGGGGGGGGCGGCAGAGGGGGGTTTCCTGGGGGAAGAAAGATACAACATTCCCAAGCAATTAATACCTGCACTCTTCTTTTCTTCCCTGCGAGTGCGCTTCAGACGTTTCAGCATACCCCTCAGGTCAGTAATTCCATACTGAAATGCAATCTTCTCATAGTCATTGGGATTTGCATTCTTCAGGAGTTCCCACACATCTATTTCTGGCTCTTCCGGTTCCTGTTTAAATTCCCTAATCAGGAACAAAGATTAAAAAAAAAAAACAAAAGAAAGAAGAAAAGGGATGCGGCCCAGATTAATGAGACCTTGTACATTATGAATGTGGCAATTGGAAATCAAATCCAAGGAAGACTATGTCTGAAATGCTTTAGCTAGGCTTACTTAGGTTTAGGAATGGGTTTGAGCTAAAATGTCTGGTTATGTGGTTAAATGTCTTAATAGCAGAAAGGAAGGGAATAGCAGGATACACACTTACCCCATGTCTTCACTGGGAAGCATATTACAGATCTTGAATTAGCCCTTTGAATTGAAATCTATGCATTTTCACAAGAATGAAACTAGAAGTCTGCATTGTGCATTGTCTCAAAACTGTGAGATATACTAGAAATAGGAAATGTCAAAGAGTCTGGGATTAACAACAAATGGATTAATTGGGTCAGGAATTAAGTATGGAAATCTTCCATTAATATTTTAGTCTGAAACTTAATGAGCTGTCATTTACTGACCCACAAAAAGGACATAAGTTAATGATGTCCTTCATTCTAAGAACATCACTATCATGATTAGATTGCTTTCCCCTGCCATTTTAAGATTTTTGCAAGGATGGACTGGTGAAATCAACATGGAAGTCAGACACGTTCAGAAGAATTCTGTCTACTAGCCATAGTTTTTGAGTATCATCAGAAGTGTAATACTGGAGTTCAATGTTTCTATATTTCACGATTACTTTTACCATGGGCCTTTACTGAAATTAACCTGGAATAAAAAGAAAGTGGCCAGTCAAATCTGCTTTGAAATTAACCCCTTTGAAATTAGTTTTCTACAACCTGATTTTTCCAGATGTTTTTCTAGATGTTCCAGAATTCCCAGTCATCATGGAGTCTAACACATCTGAATAACACCAGATTAACAAAAGATGGATTTTAGACTCTTCCTAATTTTTAGTGTGGTGTGATCCTGATATAATTGAAATGTCTTAAAGAAACTGTTCTCAGCTACAATACTTGCACAAAGAAAAATTAACATTCATAATGTTGATCTTACACATTAAAAAAGAGGGGGGTATATTGAGAGCAGAAATGAATTACATTGTGTTGGAATAAACATGTCTCCAAATAAAACTTAATGGAAAAGATTCTTTTTTTAATTACTTCAAGAGATCATTTTGTATTTAAAAGATGGTAACAATGACTGTAGCTGGTATTATCATACCACAATGCAGAAAAACCTTATGTTCTTTTAGTATAACAAACATAGTGAGTGAACATCTCTTGCAATTCTACATGACCACCTTGTCAATATATTGGAAAACTGGAAGCAGCTAGAAAATATTCAGGCAATTAAATTATGGTATTAACATTTATGATAGTGGCTTTATTTACTGCTTATTTGTTTATTACAATTAGAATTAGCTGAGCTTGGCTACTTGATGGAACACTGCAGTATCTTTCCAAAGGTCATATCAGAATATAAGCATGTTGTAGAATTTGCATACATTCAAGAGGATATTTTTTCCCATTCCAATACTCTGGCTGTGCTTTCTAGCTACCAGTGAGCCAGCCACCAGGAATCAGAATGAGGATGTGTCCCTTTATTTTTGTAAATAATAAGATGCATCCTGATTTTCAATCCATGATAATAAAGTGTTTTCCATTTAATTAAAGATGGTGCTTCCATCAGGATTTGTTCTTTAGTTCAGCAAAGAACACCTTGGGGAGATCACAATTTTATTTCATAGATGAAAAGACTGGTTGGGTATATAATAGGATGGATCTTTCATTTGTTCTAGACAATTCTCTAGCAAGTGATGTAGTCCTTTTCACTCTTCTTAAAAAATACTTTGTTAAGCATAGTCTGATTTTTTCCCCTAAAAAACAAAAGTTTTTAGGGAAACAAAACGAGACAATATGTTTAAAATTATTTTAGCCATTTAGATTAAAAAACCACCCTCAAATCAGTAAAACCCTGTCATTAACTATTACATTCATTACAACTAAATTTCTAAACCTACTTAGCTTCTAATATCTATTTTTTTCTCCAGGGAGTCACACACACACACACATACACACACACACACACACACACACACACACACAAACAATTAGATACATAGCCAGCTGCCTTTGAAATTTAGTTGATTACATCACCACTGATAGTTTAATCTAGAATTTGGCCACTATCTGATGCAAGGCAAAGGCTCAGATTTCACAAATGCAGTTATGCATTTGTTCATTGGTCAGGTGGTTGATTATTGACCTAGACAAGACATGTCAAACTCGCGACATCACGTGATGTTGCACAACATATCGGAGCTTTTTCGCCATTGCTGGCAAGGGGTGGGAGTGGTTTCCCAATGACACGTCCGGCCCATGGACCAGCAGTTTGACACCCCTGACCTAGACTATAATGTAATCTGACGTCATGCCAGGTGCAAAAGATCAGGACCACATGCTAAGGTCCAGTTAAGCTGATTTGTTGCTACTCATGCCTATGCACAGGAGTATTCTCAACTAATGGTTAGCAACTGCTAGGAATTAGATATGGAACCACGGAATTCAAGGAGGTTGGACTTGCTTGTGGCTTGTAGGTATTCTACTCCAGCCCCAGATTGTGCCACCCCATCCCTTACATCAATCCATTAATAGGTAGCCCTCAACTTATGTTTAGCATAAGTTCTAAGTTATAATGTCACTGAAAAAAGTGACTTATGATCAAGTTTCGCACTTACGGCTGTTGATCAAAATTTAGACTAACAGCAGCATTGGAGTCATGTGATCACTTTCTCAGCTGACTTCCGACAGGCAAAGTCAATAGGGGAACCTAGATTCAATTAACAACCCTGTGATTGGTCAACAATTGCAGTGATTTGCTTAACAACCATGGTAAAAAAAGGTTGTAAAATCGGATGCCATTCACTTAACAACTACTTTGCTTAACAATGGCAATTCTGGCCCCAATTTTGGTTATAGGTTGAGGAGTACTTGTAACTTGGCTTCTGTTCTTTTGAAATCAGCAGCACTGAATGGTTTTTAACTGACACTGATACTCCACCACTAGCAGCTTAAAACATGCAGAATGTATTGAGTGAACATTCAGAATTTTTCAATCTCTAAAAAAATTGGATACTTTAAAAACCCAGTAAAATAAGTTTAGAAAATTATGAGTACATTTGGCATAAACAGTCATAAAAGTGCTGAAGTTACAAATTGAAAACAGTAGGATATTGACTGATAAATCAATAAAAAAAATCAGACCATGTTTAATAAAACAATTTTAGGAAGTGAGAATAACTGCATCATTTGCTAGAGATTTGTTTAAGGGAAATAATTAGGATAATTGAGCAAAATTCAGTTATGCTTAGACAGGAAGTAGATGCCTATTTCAATGTCCTTCTTGATTGTCAGTATCCTACCCTTGGTGACTGAACTTTCATTTTTAATACTTAAGTGAAGTCCTCAGATTCACTTCAAAGCATGACAACTCTATCAACACAACAATATATTTCTATACATCTATCCTATGCAAATACAGAGACATTTATATTCATATGCAACAAATTAATATGCCCCAAACCATCATTTCACACTATCACAAACTCTAATAAAAGTGTTTTCCATGCATTAAGTTGCATCTTAATAGGAAACCACAAAAGTAAAGCCAAGCATATGAAATACACATATGGGAAGAGAAAGAAAAAATGGAGACCTGGCAGGAATAAATGAAAAAAAAGTTGGCTTAACGTTTTAAATATTATTGGAAAATGGTATCTGCTGTGATTTTGACTCATACGCTACCTATTCCACATGTGTGTTTTTATTTAATTTTATTTAACAGGCAGTGTTAGAATCAGTTTAGGTATACATATACTTGTCGACTTACAACAGTTTTTTAGTAACCGTTCGAAGTTACAACAGCAGTGAAAAATGTATGACTGCTTTTCACAATTACAACTGTTGCAGCATCCTCATGGTCACATGATTAAAATTCAGACGCTTGGCAACTGGCTCATATTTATGATGGTTGCAGTGTCCTGGGGTCATGTAATCACGTTTTGTGACCCTCTGACAGCAATGGGAAAGCCAGACTCACTTAACAACTGTGTTATTAAATTAACAACTTCAGTGATTCACTTAATAACTTTGGCAAAGAAGATCATAAAATGGAGGAAAACTCACTTAAGAACTGTCTTATTTAACCACAGAAATTCTGGGCTCAATTGTGGTCATAACTCAAAGACTACCTGTAGTGGTTAAGGCACTAAGAAAGAAACTGGAAGGCTGTGGGTTCTAATTTTGCTTCAGGTGCAAAGCCAACTGGGTGACCTTGGGCCTGTCATTTTGTCTCAGCCCTAGGAAGGAGGCAGTGGCAAGCCACTTCTGAAATCTTGCCAAGAAAACTGCGGGGACTTATCCAGCCAGTCAACATAAACTTAAAGGACAAAATAAAATAATTCAATTTATCTACCACCCTTTGCCAAGTGACTCCCAATGGCTCACAATACAATAAGAACCGTGGTGGTGCAGTGGTTAGAATGCAGTATTGCAGGCTAACTCTGCTCCCTGCTAGGAGTTTGATTCCTTTGATATTGACCAGCTCAATATTGACTTAACTTCCATCCTTCTGAGGTCAGTAAAATGAGGACCTACATTCTTGGGGGGCAATATGCTGACTCTGTAAACGTCTTAGAGAGGGCTGTAAAGCAGCGGTCTCCAATCTTTCCAGCTTGGTAGCCTGGCCCACTGCGGAGGGGGGGGCATGTGAGTGGCAGTCACACATATATGCACAGCTCCATTTATATGACCCGTACATGCACGCTCCTTCCACTCATGCGAATGGAACTTTGCGCCTGAGCGGAGGGTGCTTGCGCTCACACATGAAGCTCCATTGCACAAGCGGCAGGCACTTGCATTCATGCACAAAGCTCCACTTGTGTGAATGGACACTTGAGCGGAGGGCACTTGTGCCCGCACACAAAGCTCTACTCACACAAGCAGAGGCCTCTTGTGTGCAAAGTTCTATTCATGCAAATGGAGCGTCGCCTGCTCTCGCTTGCCTGTTTCTCCTGTGGCCCAGTTTCCAACAGGCCATGGCCCAGTAGTGGGCTGCAGCCTGGGAGTTGGGGACCCCTACTGTTAAGCACTGTGAAGCAGCATAAAAATCTAAGTGGCATTTCTATTGCTAATCCCATTAGAAAGAAAACAAAAGAAGTGAAGGATCCTCAGTGCTCTCTGAGCTTGGTTGTTTTCTTGCAGACGTTTTATTACCCAAATTAGGCAACATTATAAGTGGGTATAAGGAGTGGGGTTTGTTCTCAGTTTACATTCTGATGGCTTGCCGTGTCAGTGTTGGTGGGGGTGGTCTTAGAAGTTCTTTGGTTAGGCTGTTTGCTGTTGGCTTGTTTGGCAATTCTTTGATTAGGGTATTGTTTATTTTTGGTCTGATGATAATGCTACAAATATTTTCCTTTATTAATAAAATAAATGTGGGAAATTCTATGCACCTTTCACTATGCAGATGGGCAAACTTGAAATGGGATCTCAGTCTTGAACCTTAACTACCGGTACTATTGTTCTTACACTTTTATTGAGCAGAATAGGCTATTGAAAACCAAAACAATATAAAACTGGACACTTGTTTATATTGTTAATCATACTTCAGGATTTTAAGTACAGCTGACAGCTTCTTGGATTATTTTATTTTTTAAAAAATGTTTCCATGTGTCTTCTTTTATAATACCTTCTCAAATTTCAGAGAGATGCTTATGTTTATAGTCACATAATGAAAGCATGTACAGTTAGATAATGCAGTAAAGCATTTTGTAACATTCTAGCAGAAAGCAGGATAAGAAAAGGTTTCATCTGTGGTCTATATGTTTGGAAAATGAATTCTCAAGATCAGTATTATTTATTTTAAAAAATTCCATACCAGGATCATTTGTTTGAATTTCTCATCCCCATGTAGGGGAAAAAAAGCATGCAAGACAAAACACAGAAAAACCTCATCCAGTGTTATACTTTAACTTATCTGAGGTACTTCAATGTTATTATTAAAGCATAATATGGTATCAACTGTAAGAACGAGCACCTAGGGTTAACTCATTTCTTGTCATTGTGCTGACAACTGACTTAAATTTAAGCAAGTGTTGTTCTTTTGAGAACTCGGCTTTTGTAAAATAAAGAAGCTATAACATTTTCTGCATGTATTAACTCTACGCCTGACATTTTCTATGCACGAACTTAACCATTTTGAATAAACATTTGCTCACTTCATTGCTTGGTTCTCACCTACGTTTCAGGAGACCACTAAAGTCAAGTTCTCCTGCATCGTCTTGTCCTTCACCACTGTTATTAATAAACAAACAAACAAACAAAAACAAACAAACAAAAAAAGATCAAGTCTTCATTTAATATGCAGAAAGTCAAACAACAGATATTGCATAGATCCTAGCTGCCCTACCAATGCAATATATATGCAGACACACAAGGAAAAACTATTTATGTCAACACAAACTTGTATTCTTTTTCACAGGATTTGCAATTTCTGAAACAAGCACTTGTGAAACATGAACACAAAGATTTGCATTGCTCCAGGTTATACCTGCTCAGGCAAATTCTTGTCAATAGAATCATAAATTTGCCCCAATTTGTGTTATGTGTTTGTGTAACACAAATGTGTTTTTAAGGTGAGTTAGCACACGGGGCTTTGTTTATTAACAGCTTCCGGTGTGCGTACCTAAAAATACATAAATAAATAAAATAAAGGGCTTGTGCTGAACTCAGCTTTAAGTGTAAATCAAATATTTGCATTGTTATTTGTGCTGTGCAAAACAATGCAAACCTGTATGAAATAAGTTAAATTTCTTTTAGACTAGTTAGCAAGGAGAATCTGAGAATCTGAGATCCTACCCGACACGCACAACGTGTTGCATGATTTTAAAGATGGGAAGTCATAGAGAAAAATAGTTAAAAATAGACAAATGCATGTTTAGAACATATTGAGCATTAACACTATCACTGAAATATTTATTAAATAAGGTTTAATATATTTTGCTTCTCTAAAGATTGCCTTGGCACTGAATTTAACACCTTGAAATCAGTCTTGCTTGCTTATACAATGACTGGGAAAATATGTAAACCCGTGTATGATTAAAAAAAAGGTGGGGAGAGCTGGGTTGTTTGTTTTTTTTGTCTGTGTGTGAATAGGGAATTATCTCTTCCTATTGTATGGCTACAGGAGGAGAAAAGGCCTTGTACTCTTCTCTCTTAAATATATTTATTCAACCTATACATTGAAGATATATTAAGGAAGTTGGATTTGAAAAAGTTGAGTGTGGTTTTAAAACTGGAGGAAGAAACACCAATGATCTCCATTTTGCTAATGACACTAATCGAATAGCAGGAAATGCAAAGGATTGGCAAGCTCTAACAATAAAAATCACAGTGAAAACATAGTACTTAAATTTAAAGAAGACCAAACTAATGACAACATGTACAACAGCCATACTTAGAATTGACAGTGAAGATACTGAAGATACTTCTGCTTTTAGGATCAAACATCAACAGTAAAAGAATAAGCAGTCAAGAAATAAACACAGGCTAGTACTTGGCAGAACAACCCTGAAGACCATGGAAAAGGTATTCAGATGCCAGGATATGTCTACGTCTACAAAGATCAGAATAATGCAGGCAGTGGTACTCCCAGTGACCTTCTATGGAAGTGAAGTTGGACTTTGAAGAAACAGCATAGAAAAAGTGGTGACATTTTTGAGATCGGGTGTTGAAGAAAACTCCTGAGAATACTATGGACAATCCAAAAACAAGCAAATAGATCAACCCAAAGTTCTCACTTGAGGCACAAATGATCAGGCTATTCTACTTTACGTGAAGACTTAGCTCTCTGAAGAAGGCTCTAATGCTAGGAAAGGAAAAGGAAAAGGAAGAGGAAGACCAATGGTAAAGTGGCTGGGTTCAATAACAGCAGCAATGGGGACATCATTGGAAGAAATATAATCAATCAATCAATCAATCAATCAATCAATCAATCAATCACATGGCTAAAACTTCTATTCCTTTGCACTAATGTACTTGCCACCTGCATTTATTCCGATATTTCTGTTTCTTTCTCTTCCACTACATCAATTCCAACATCAAACCTCAAAGTCACCAGAAATAACATTAGATGGAAATCAAATGAAATTGAGTAGATGTGTCTTTTTAAAAAATTGACATCACAATTTGTACTTTCCTGAAACAGAATTTAATATTTCTGCTTATTAAAAAAAATATTAGGAAAATTTACTGTGGTGTTGAGGATGCCATTAGTCATTTTTGCTAGGTATAAAAGCTCTTTCTAAGCTTTATAAAAGCACTCTTTTGCAATTGCATTTCCCTGTTAAAAATGAATGCCAATCAGTCCTTTGAGATTGTCTAGATCAGAAAACAGATTCTACAAGAGAATTGGAATTATGCTTTCTTGAGATAGGCTATATTCAAAAAATGTATACAAGTCTGATTCCATTTTCCCTTCCTTCCCTCTTACATCACAAGGAGTCAGGGAGGAACCAAGCAGAGTCTTTTCTGGATACATAACTTTCTCCTTTCTAGGATTCAAGGCCTGCATCTAAACTTTTTGTTTTTGTAACAGTTTCAGAATATTTCCCCCAAAGTCATCTTTTTGGACCCTTACAATCCTTGTTAGAACCTGAATATTGACAGGAAAAAGAAATAGAGAAGCTTCAAGTTCATGCAGAATTAAATGCTTGAATATGAATCCTTCTGATTGAGTGAAGGAGGAAGGAGATGTTCATGGAGTGGGATAAAATCTAATTGTAGTCAACAAAGGATTCAGCTGCTCAAATGTATTTAATAACAAGGAACCATATAGAGAATGTAATCAGGAATTTTAAGGAAAGTTTATTTTATTCAAATATTCATAGTATTTAGCTCTCCCTTCCTTCCTCTCTGCTCTCTTCCTACCCATCTTTAGTTATAACTTGTATTTAATTGCAATTTTAATGTGATTCTATACATAAAAATATGTCTTCTTTGTGGCAACAGATTTTTAAAAAGTTACTAAGTCTTGTTGAAAGAAAAATCAAGTCCCGTTCCAAGCCCAGAATTAAAAAAAAGATGGTTGACTGCTTAGGAAACAAGGTTCTTGTTTATTGATGAACAGAACCAGCAACAGCATGAAGACTTGAGGCTTCTGCTTGAGGCTATTAAGAAAGACTGGGGCGTTTTTCTGCCTTTGTTAAGTTTTTTTCTCCATTTCTTCTTTGGGGAAATATAATATTCTGCCTCTTTTTAATATTAAGAAGGGCCTTCCAACAGACATGTGGTGCCCTATATGTGGTTCATCTAAGTGGTCTTAAACCATAAAAGGCCATGTCACCTCAGAATCTTAACTGTTTTTTACTTTATATTTAGTCAAGCTCTTTGTAGGGTTAAATCTCATAATCTGTTTTAACTGGTAACAGCTGCTCAGGGTCCCAAGCAAAGTCACTTCTCTCAACTGCTTCTTAAGTGAAGGTGTTAGGAAATGTAAGCTCCACAACTGATTTACACTCTCTGTCACCAGTTCCTTTTTATTTAATATCTCAAAATGATCAGTTCATGTAGGTAAGGCTGGTCAAAGGAACCCATATCACTGCTAATTAGTTGGCAGAAAGAGTTAATTCTCCTTGCCTTCTTGGCTTAGTAGCAATCTGTTTGAATATCTGGCCTCACTGGAGGCCACTGAATTAAGTGAAATACATCAAAGGAAAGGGGATTATAGGACCTTTCTGTATCAGGAGCATCCCCATAAATTTCTCAGGAATTCACTCTAAATCTATAAGAATCATGAAACTTACAATCAGATAATTGCAGAAGGCACTAGTAACATTTTAAAGCTCTGATACATTACCATACTTGCTGTTCGATCTGATCTTGTAGTTCATGTTTTTTCAATTGCTTCGTGAAGAATTGGAAGTTGCTTAGGATGTTGGAGCCGTTCCCATTTCTCAGACAAAAAGCAAACTTCCAGACAAACACACATGCCCATAATTACAAACTTCTTCCTCATCTTCCTTCCTCACAGCATTCCTGCTGCCAAATTGCAGCAGAGAATTTGTGCAGAGTAGCTGGAAGTTGTAGCGATGGAGACTTTATTTTTTCTTTCCAATTTTCCTGCTCCATATGGTGTCTCTCTGCTAGCCTTAGCAATGGAGAAGGAGTGATCACTACCTATAGAGCTAAGGTGACCAGTTTTGGAACAGAAAAGTCAAGTAAAGGGTTTTGTAGGGGACAAATATATTTGCCACTCATTTTAGCTTTGTTTCAACCTACTTCCTGTAAAGGGTGTTCAAAGATAGTGTAATTTGTGCAATGTTTCCAATACCTATTATTTCCAAGATCACTTAAAATTACCTTCTTTTGAATGCAGACCGGATATCTATTGATGGCGTAGATTCTACTTCTAAAAAATAAAATAAAAATAAAATGTTTAATTTTTGAAGTTTCTCAAGTGTTAAACCTGGGCAGAGAATGATTTTGTGATATATGGCATTTATTTGATTTAGAATATGATAAGTTCAACACTGTGTATTGATTACATAGGTGAGTAGAATCCTATTGGCAAGTGACAAAAGGATCCAACTCTCAGCAGAATTATAAACTTTGCAGTGTAATTCATTATTCAGAACAGTTTACCTGAAATTATATTAATAGTAATCAAAAGTAATAAAAGAGATTCTTCATAAAATGAAAGCAATTTTGCAAACCTGAATCTGCAATATAATCAAATATAATAATCAAGGAAATTATGTACAGAAGGGGGTGTGAAGAGAGAGCAAGTCAGAAAAAGAGGATAAATAAGAATGAGTATCAGTGTGGCCCATTGATTAAAGTGCAAGGCTAAGAGTGGAGAGACACAGATTCTAGTCTTCGGTAAGCATAGAAGCCATCCAGGTGATTTGGGGTCAGTTATTCTCTCTCTGCCTTAAAATGGGAAGTTAAAAACAAAACAAAACCACACGCCTGCACTGTGTGATAGAAGCCCATTTAAATCTGCTCTGGAAGACAGAAGAAACCCCTGGAGCAGTTTCTGAAAAGTGCCCAGAGAATTATGCAAGAAATGGATATTTCCCACTCTACTCCAACAAGAATGGGTTCTGCTTATCATGGATTCCATATCCCTCATAGTAATTTTATTTAATTACTTGAATCTATTATAGCAAAGGTAACAGTAGACTAAAAATAGAAGATAAGTTTATATAACCAGTAAATCTAAAATAAATCACAAGTGTTTCTATAAAATGGACATCACTTAAATTCTTCATACTCATTGAAGAAATGATTTTAAAAGTGAGTAAAATATCTGACTAAATTGGTAAGCACAGATTTCAGTTTCACCTTGTGTTGATTAGCCACATAATTAGACAAAGCAATTTACCCTGCAGAAAGCTTACATCTGCCAAGAGGTTGGCTACTTGCCAATCTGTTTCTGAATTGAGCCAGTTTGTCTGGTTAGCTGGCTATCAGCTGCTAGACATTCCATAAACGTGCCCTGATGCCTCGGCAGATTAATGAAGATGCTGAATTTGGTAATCTGGTAGACATATGTTGGTAAAGTGAAGATCTAATGGGTTTGCTGCCAAATTACTGGAAGTCTGTGATATTTGGAAGGCTTGCCTAGATGATCTTGACAGCTGAAACTATATGGTCAGCAATCAGGGTCCAGGACTTGTGGCATTCTGAAGATCTAAATTCTCTGATCTTGGATGGACTCAATTTAATCCATAAATGAATTATATGCTGCAGATTTCCATAGGACAATTTTTTTGTCCCTTCAAGTTAGTGTTGACTCCTGGCAACTGCCTGGAAAAGTCCCTGCAGTTTTCTTGGCATGATTTCAGAAGAGGTTTTCCATTGCCTTCTTCTGAGGGCTGAGAGAGAGAGAGAGTAATTGGCCCAAAGCCACCCAGTTGGTTCCCTGTCCAAAGTATCCCAGTTTCTCGCCTGATGCCTTAACCACTACACCAACCTGGTTCTCTTATAAGACCACTAAGACAGATTTAAGCATGCTAGACAAAAATTAAGCTCTGATCTTCCATCTATGCATAATCTTAAGACTGGGAGTTGAGACTTAAAAATATACCCTAAGAAGATTTTCATCTTGTTTGTAAACTTAATGAAACTGGGATACCAAACTTCTGCTGCTGCTCTGTTCCTTGGCTGCCATCAAACAATTCTGAGAGACAGACAATCCAAGATAGTGTACTGCCTATGGGAATCCAAAGATGGCCCTTTCTCTAACTCTCATTTCTTTTCTAAAAGATAGGACTGGCTCTTTCTTTGCACCGGAAATTTCACCAAGTGATTTTGGCAAAGACAGTTCTATCATCCAAAACCTATTATCCCACTTCCCAGCATCTGCTATTTGGAAAAAGCAGTTCACTCTCCTAGAAAAATGTAGAATAGGACGTGTTAATGGTAGACACCCCTGGGTTTTTTGATGATTCTAAGTCACTATGATTTCATCATGCAATAATGAGGAGAATTCTGCTTACATGTCTGCATAAGCACTTCTTTTTTTGCAAACAAATCTATACCTATGCTAAAAGAATTCAAAATCTGATGGCCTTTTATTTCATCCTTTTGTCAACAAAGATAGGAAAACTTTGGTTTTGACAGAGTTTAAGACTTACGCCCTTTCTTTTGGGGTTTCATGATGATCTACTAATGGAAAAAGCTTTTGCTCAAGTCAAGATGAAAGCTGTTTTTGATATTCCTAAAGGATAAATTTATAGTCTTGAGCTGTCAGCACTGGTATTCACCATGCACTTTGTCCAAATATAAACTGAATACTTCAGCAAGCTTCAGAAATAATTGCTTCAAGGATATAGCATGAGCTCACCAGCTCAAAGATATTCTGAGTCCTTTTCTCCCGCCAACTATGAATTAAAGTGAGTGTTTTAAAAGATGATGGAGATAGATAGATCTTTCCATAGATATTAGCCAAAATGTTACATGAAACTTTCACATTCAGGAACAGTTAGCTAGTACCAGTTGTTGGAATGCAATAGTAGCAGTAGAGGAGGGCAATAGATCTCTAATCTGCCCTGTAGACTTTATGAAGGTCTACCTTGTGAATTTCCCAGATGTTTCAGTTAGACCCCTGATCAAACTCATGAGTCCTGTATACTGAAGATTCTTTGTCAGAAATCTTTTTTTTATTAAAAAGTTTTAGAATACATTTTATCTTTAACAAACAACAAAAAAAAGAAAAAGAAACCCCCCCAGCCCCCTTCCCTCCCACCCTCCCCAACCCTCCCCAACCCCACCCTCCCTTTCCCCTCCCCCCCACTTCCCAGACCAGAATACAGGGTATAAAAATACAAACAATCATAATCTAGCTTACGCAAACAATCCTGAACTATATAGACTATCGAACTTTAACTCATATAGATAAATTCCAAACATATATATATACATCATATCAATAATTATTCAAAAACAAGATAATACTTTTCAATCTACCCAATAAAAACAATCACAAATAAAACAATTTATATCAATTGTCTAAAGCTGTTCTTCTTCCCAACTAAGCTTTAAATTCATATTATCCTGATATATTATACAAATTAAAATACCATAGATTACTTCCAAACTTAAAATTTTTTTATATAATCACATCATTCTTATATTGTCAGAAATCTTTTGTATCCTAGGACCCAAAGCCTAGGTTATGAGCTCGATGCCACATGATCACAATACATTGATACCATTCTTATTTCCAGATATGACTGACATTTCTTTGAAATGAGGACAGAGGTGCAAAACTCTAAGGAAGTAGTATCATTGAGTTCTAAATATATTGGGTCTAACAAATGATATTCTGCCCCATTCTTGATGCTTTTATCTACTATTAGTCTCTTGATCTATTCTTCTTTTTCTTTCTGAGCTTAGTTTCCTCAACCCCACTTCACAGTGCCAAAACTCCTTTAACCCTTTTAAAAGTAGATTTCAAGTCCAGCTCTAAAAGGCTATTCAGGAAGGCACACTCCTGCTCATTATCTCCGAATAGTGCTAAAAATACAGAAAGATAATTTTCAAATATGCAATAAAATGCTTAGCCTGGAGGGCATTTAAAATTTAAGTAAATATAAAGTAGTCCAAGACTGTGTTAGATTTCATCTTCTATAATTGCACTTAACCACAAAGTTAATCTATTTTGTCTGTGGAATTACAGGACCTGAAATCTAACATGGTGTAGGGAAATAAATTCAGGGTTAGTTCTGGGAAAAGTTTTTACTTTGATATATATTCACCATTAATAAATATATATATATATATATAAAGATTCTTACCATGGACTTCCAGATCAAAAGAACAACTGTCCACCTTATCTTTATATGTTACTTCACATCTATAATTTCCTGCATAATTTTCCTTAACTTTGATTATTTGCATCTCAAATGTATACATCTGAAATTCAAAGGTATAATGGAATTATTCATATAAAAATCACAAGAATAATTGGAAACTACACACACTTACTTATCTGCATCTTGTATTTTGACATAATGAAATGGGTTGATTTTTCCCCACTTCTTTTTCATATTTCTTAGTTCTGTTATTTTCCCACACTAATCTGTTAATAATTGATTTCCAAAATCCCATTTTGACCTTCTTCTGTCCACCCAGAAAATGACAGCAATTTTGGGTCTCCCAAATTGAATTGTGACTCCAGGTCTGCTATAGCTTCTCCTTTTGATCACAGCAATTCCCTATCTCCCAGCAATTTTATGAGCTCACAATTTGCCTGGGACCTATCTCCTATGGACTGAGTCTAAGACAATCCATAAATGTGTAATCACAAGAATCACTTTGATCAATCAATCCCATATCATCTTTCTATTTTTCCAAGCAAGTGATTTTAGATAAATGCTCCCACCCACCACCTTAAATTGTTTTCTTGGGGGTATGCTTGTTGTGGTGCTAACATTTGCAGATTAACAGAATTACAAATGACAATTTGATCCATAACTTGATGATATTTTAAAAACGGTGAATATATTTTGAATGGTATATTTTGAAATAGGTCATCTCTCTATATATATACCTTGGTTTGTCGCTCAAATGTTTCTTTTAACTGAAGATGCTTTCCAACTTTGCTTGCCAAGTCCATCCATTTTCCTTTAAACCATTTAACAGTCGGTTTCCGAAGAAGATCCTGAGCTTCTACTTTGGCTATAAATGTGATATTTTGCCCTGAAAACAAGCAAGTCAACCAACATAAATCGAAACAGAATTAATCAATTGGGACTATCTAACACATGTAAATGAGATTTAAATACCAAATTCTAAAGTTGGAAAGATTCTGAAAAACACACAATGGAAAAATGATTGTTAAAGAATTTGCAGAAATGGCAAAATTGACTTGTTTAATTAGGGAATAGCAAATTCCCTAACAATAAAAATCTTAGTAAGATTTGTCAATGACTGAAACCCCTCATGGAATTTTTGCCATAGCTGGAAAAAAATTAATTTGTGCTTCATGAAATTGATAACTAGAAAGGGCAAAATATGGTATATAGGGAGAATATAAATATAGGGAGAAATGTAAATGCATTTGCTATAAAGAAAATCAGAAGCCACTTCTTTATATCTCTTTTTTCTTTCTTCCTTGCCTTTTTTCTTTCTTTCCTTATTTATTCATCACTTTATTTTTCATTTTACTTTATTTTTTCTTTAAATTTTTGTTTTTATTTTGTAAAAAAATATTTTTAATAATTAAAAAAGAGAATCAAATACCAAATTATTTATTTCATTATTTTTGTATAAAGAATTAATTCAACAGAAGGAAACCAGAGCATGTTATTAAACTATGGCTGGTTTGTTTCATGAGAAACGAAGGAAAAAAAAAAGAAATATCCAGCCCCTATCTAAGGATCAGATCATTGCTAGGGAACAGGGAACGGAGTAGGGAAAGATTTACATGCATAATTTCAACCTTGCATTTACTTCCAATAACTGGGATGATTGAGGAGAACTTTTGAAGCTGCTTGAAAGCAACACTTCTGCAACCTTCTGCAACACTTCACAAGTTGTTTGGGGCTTTTCTTTAGTATTTCACTTATAAGAGCCTTGGTGGAGCAGTGGGCTAATGCCTCCTTAAGTAACACCAGCTGCCTGCAATTAGTGCAGGTTCAAGTCCCACCAGGCTCAAGGTTGACTCAGCCTTCCATCCTTCCGAGGTAGGTAAAATGAGGACCCAGATTGTTGGGGGCAATTAAGCTGACTTTGTAATAATGCCGCTTGGGTGTGTGTGTGTGTGAAAGCCCTAATAAGCAGGCATATACATAGAATGAAGGCTACTGCTAAGCTTGTAAGCCGCCCTGAGTCTTCGGAGAAGGGCGGGATATAAATGGAATAAAAATAAAAATAAAAAATAAAAAAATTGCCTTCTTGTGCTCCAGAGGTAGTAGAAGAGGCCCCAGAACAACATTGCAGTGCCACAATTAGTCAAACTGCATCATTGCTATGCCTTTATGACATGAACAGCCCATTTGGCTATATATAAAGCTTACTGAAAATGAAAGTATATGGAAAGAAGAAAAGGTATCAAAGGAAAAAAATATAGATAGATAATCCAGATGTCAGAAAAATAACTGGCTAAAAGAAAATGATCAGCAAGTAACAAGAACCTGAGTAGAGACCAATGTAAAGTTCTTCCGTAAAAAACACACCACATGCACTGATAGTAGGATGGGATAACTGTACTTGTATAAAATGGTTTGGAGAAATAGGAGATTGCAAATTGAACATGGACTAGCAGAGAGACGTGGCTGCAAAAAAGAGGAAAGGACATATCATCAGCAAATTCTGGACCACCACACTTTAAGGATTGAGAGAAATTGGTATAGGTTCAGAGAAGGACAATGAAAATGATCAAGGGATTAAAAGATAAATCCCATGAAAAGAGATTTAAAGTGGTGGTAAATTTAGCCTTGAGAAAATATGCCTGTGAGGAAATATGATAGTCCTCTTACAAGGCTGGAAAGGGTGTCACCCTGAGGAAGGTCAAGATATGTTCTTCTCATTCTGGGTGTAGGACATGGAAGACTAGCTTCCACTTATGGAAAAGAGATTCTGACTGAATGCTGGGAATGGGTTGGCTAAGTATACGTTTGTATGAGTGCATTATATCTACAATCACTGATTAGAGATCCCTGAACAATGTTAATTCATAATCACAGCGAACTGTATCATGCACACATATGAACAAGTGAACTGTATCGTGCATACATATGCAACCTAATCCTATGCTGTAAATATTTACAGAGAAGCAAGTCTTTTTTTGCCAGATAGATATGAACAGAGTTGCTGGTATAATTGTTCTTTTTACACTTACCTACACTAATTGATCCACCTTTTGGTTTTTCAACAAATAAAACAGATTTCTGGGAATCTTGTTTTTCTCCTTCTTCTCCTGCAGACGATACTAGTATAGAAAATAAGGGGAAATAACCATTATCAAAATGAACCTATCAATCAAGCAATGCTTACCTTCTGAGTTTTTTTTAAGCATTAATACTACTTTTTAAAAATAAGCATGCACTCCCCATAACTCTCTTTCAGGGTAAGATAAGGTTACTGAAATAAGAAAAGTGTCATACAGAGCACACACTTATGAATGAAATAGAGTTTTTTACTAGTGATCTGAACTGTAACTATCAGTTACAGTCTTCACACAAATTTTACAATTTGAATGGCTTCCTTGTTTCAACAATGAACACAGAGTGCTTCCTTGTGTTTCAAGCTGGGTGATCCCATCTCACTTGTAAGCTGCACTCAGTGGTGGGATTCAAATATGTGAACAACTGGTTCTCTGTGTGGATGCCGCTTCCGGAAGTCCATTCTGGGCCTGGGCAACAAAAAATTAACTACCAGTTCTACTGAACTGGTGCGAACTGGCTGAATCCCACCACTGGCTACACCCAACTGTGGAATGAAAGTGGACTCTTGGGAACACCTAGGGCAGAGCTCAACTTAAAGAAGTGAAGATCCTAGTGCTGAATGTCAGAGATGAAGCCCAGGTCCCTATTAGCTACTATAGAGTATTGGGCAATGGTAAATAGGTCTTTCAATTTCTAATCCTTGACCTTGCCTGAGGAAAAAAAATTAAGGGTTATTATTTTTTTTGCGTTATAAAATCCTCCATATCAATTGCTACAAGTTATCCTGCTGGTGAAAGTTGTCTTCCATCCTTTCAGTAGAAGACAAATGTAATATAATTCCTTGCATGCGTAGACATATGTTTGGTATGTACAAGATATTAATCTCTGGATTAGAGTCTAGATAGATGTATGCTACTGGAATCTAATGAAGAATATAGTGCTATAGAGAGTTTAATGTTAATATATATCTGATGGTCCTAACTTTATGGTCTTCTGGCCAACTTTGTGGGATAGTGAATATTAAAGACTTGAGTCATATTAAGAGGAAAAAGAGAGTAACTAGGAATAGCCATTTTAATAAAAAAAATCTGCAGAGGAATTTCAAGAACCAGCCAAAAAAATTGCCTTACTCCACACTTTTTTATACTCCAACAGATTCTCTTTTTAACATTTGTCTCCCTATATATATCATGGACAATTGATGTTGATTGTTGCTTATATATAAGTACAAGTATATTCACAAAGAGTGATGGATGGATGAACGTACCAAATCTTATCATATTTCTACCTGTATCATATGCATGGTATATTACACTATATGTCAAAAACTTCATATGAACTTTTTATTGCCAAGTGTTGTTACCAAATGTCTTTAACTATCAACAACCAGGCTGGTCTATATGTGTTTCTCTGTGAAGGAACTCATCTTTAGAGATAAATTCCTTCTTTCAGCTATATACTTCAGTAATGATATAATTCTTACTCTGCAGTTTAATCCTGAGGGAAGAAAAATAATAGATCAAAATAGCTGGAATACATAACTTCTATGTCGAATATAATGCATTTGATAACCAATTTAAAAGAATTTAAGTGCATTTTGCTAAACAAATCAATAAGTAGCTCTCCAAATATGAAATGTTTAAAATAGATTTTTTTAATATTTCCTTTGTAAAAATGAGTTACAGTGGTGTAAGAACAAAAGTTAATCTTTAGTTTTTCCATATCCATTTCCTACATCACAGTTCATTTGAAACACCATTGTGCACTTATGTACTCCAAAGCTTCATATGATTGGAGGCTTCTAACTTCACTCTAGAGAGAAGAGAGAAGAGCCGTTGATCATAAGAAGCTGTGCTTGTACATTAGGACTTCAGGAACCTTTGAAGCAGGCTTTTTATCTAGATCTGTAAAATATATATATATAAAAAACAAGAATAAAAGTTATAATGAGCATAAATCACTTTGCAACTGAAAAAGTAAGTTACCAAAAAAGAATGTTAATAGGTAATGAAAATTGGAATGTTTTGAGTTTTCTCTTCTTCAGTTTTGGCGTATCTCACCTGAGTCCTTTCTCTCTCCAGGTTTATTTGTACCATCTGAAAAGTAAGCATAAACTGGATGATATCAACATTCAAAAGTTATTATCTTGATTGCTTAATTGACTATTTAGAATTGTGGACACCTTGTATGTTAAAAGAAAAGGAGGAAAATTATAAATTATAATGAATTGTTTAAGAGGACAGTGGGATCATTTTGTTGAAGCTGAGCGGTTTGGTCTTTGAGATAACCCTAACCCTAACCCTTTGTTAATGGATAGAGCAATCCTAACTGTGGAATACTTTTCAATTGGTAGTGGTATTATTATTTACTATAAGTTTATTATGGCCACTCAATCCAAAATGCTTTGGATGGCTATGGTAGCGCCTCAGACAATATTTCCAACTATTCCTAATCTCAACAGAGCAGAAGGAACAAAGACAGAGAAGAGCACCATCTCTTTTCTTTTCTTCTTAAATTTAAAGTACAGTCTCTTCAATATGGGCAAATGTTTTTCTCATTCCAGGGGCATAGAAGTATGTGGATTTTTAAATTTCCTCTCCCAGTAATTTCAGAGAATGTCCCCATAACAGCTCCTACCTGCATTCTGGTTGGCATAGCTGTCAACCTCATGATGTTAAAATGATGACATAGCATTCATGGCATCATCACACAAATAGTGCAATTATTCACATCTTGATATTTGACACAAGCATACAACTTGCATTATGTGTGGTGATGTTTATTTGCCCCATTTCTTGCTTCCATCCTGGATGTTTATGGCTACAATAATCTGATTTTTCATCTGATCCGGCAGAACGATTTATATTCTCATTAATCAACCTGGTCATCATATTGTGCTTATTCTTGAGTTTTGTCATGTTAAAGAAGTTGTATATAAATATAAATAAATAAATAATTGTTAGGCTATTTTTAAAAATATTTCTTAAAATATTTTGGAATACATTTCTTCATAAAGGATAGCAGATTTTTAAAACATAGCCTTTCAAAGTCTTTTATTGGGAAGTTCTACTGAAATGCACTGGGGGGGGGTTGTTCCAAAATGAATTTACAAAGATATCTGGTTTCTTTTAGATGAAATTATCCCTGATTGGGAACAGAAGAACTGAATCTTAATAGCTCTTCATATTTTATCCTAATATCGTGGTGGCGCAGTGGTTAGAATGTAGTTGACTCAGCCTTCCATCTTTCCAAGGTTGGTAAAATGAGGACCCAGATTGTTGGGGCAATATGCTGACTCTGTAAACTGCTTAGAGAGGGCTGTAAAGCACTGTGAAGTGGTATATAAGTCTAAGTGCTATTGCTATTGCTATCATATAACATTAAATGGAATAGTCCTCCTAACCTGTTGCTGAAGAATCCTCTTCATCTGTAAAAAGAAATACATAACAGGTAAAATAGAGAATTGTGACAAGAAAAAGCAACAATGTAGTTTAGTAAAAATGGAGGGAAACAAGAAACCTGTAATAGAAGGAAGGGAAAACTATGATAACTGGGAAGCTGATAATGACAAAGGTAAATTTGTGGAGAAAGCTTTATGGGATCGAGCAGCTGAAGTGGTCAACTTTAATGTTTCACGCAAAAACAAAAATGGGATATATGACGTGTAATCCATTATTAAAACATGGGTTTGAATGGGAGCTTTCAAAATGGTTGTGTTTGTTAGACACAAAATACAAAAACTGAGTGGGGAAGTGGAATACAAAAAAGTTACAATGAAAATCAAGGTCAACCATAGATCTGACCTGAAGAAGATGTTGTTTCAGTGACGTTTCCGTCTGCAAGTAAAATGTGTACCATAGATACATTCATCACCATGATTTTTTGAGTTTTTTTAAGAGGCAAAAATAATATAATCAAGAATTTAAAAAAGAACAAAAAGTGCTAAAATCAAACAATTATTTTTCTTCATTCACATTAAGATATGTATGTAAAAATATAAATGGCATGCCTATTATTTCTTTCAAAATTAACACACAGGGTTGGGTTTGCATAACATGTTACACTAAACTAAAAGGGGTTGGGAAGATCACAGTTTGAATGAATAGAAAGGGAGGGGGGAAGATCATAGTTCAGCCTCTTGTGGAAATGCTGTAATTGTCATAGCATATTATGGCAAAAAGGCCGTTATGGTTTTATGTTTTTGGACATAATATGCTATACTGTACAGTGTCCAGTATATTGTGTGAACCCAGACTTGTATGCAAGCCTATTAAGTTTAAACAGCTTTCAAAGGAAGAATTAAGCATTAAGATTACTCATCATAAGTTAATGGGCCCTAAAACTGAAATCAATTAAAAACAATAATGAGGACTTCATCCAATAATATTTACTTCTACACAGGGCTTTTTTTTCATAGAATGCCCAGAATGGAGTTCTGGCACCTTTTTTGGATGGAACCTTGTAGGGTAGGCAAGGCTGTGTGAGTTCCGGCACTTTTTTTTCAAAAAAAGCACTGCTTCTACAATAATATTAAGAAACATTAAAGGTAAAGGTAAAGGTTCCCCCGCACATGTGTGCTAGTCGTTTCTGACTCTAGGGGCCGGTGCTCATCTCCGTTTCAAAGCCGAAGAGCCAGCGCTTGTCCGAGGACGTCTCCGTGGTCATGTGGCCGGCATGACTAGACGCCAGAGGCGCACGGAACACTGTTACCTTCCCACCGTAGTGGTCCCTATTTTTCTACTTGCATTTTTTACGTGCTTTCGAACTGCTAGGTTGGCAGAAGCTGGGACGAGTAACAGGCGCTCACTCTGCTACACGGCACTCGGGATTCGACCCGCCAAACTGCCGACCTTCTAATCGACAAGCTCAGCGTCCTAACCCACTGAGCCACCGCGAAACATTACTATTACACTATTAAGAAACGGACTAAGAGTGACATGATAGCAGCGCTCCAATTTCTAAGGGGCTGCCACAAAGAAGAGGGGGGCAACCTATTCTCCAAAGAACCTGAAGGCAGGACAAGAAGCAATGGATGGATACTAATCAAGAAGAGGAGCAATCTAGAACTAAGGAGAATTTTCCTGACAGAACAATTAATCAGGGAAACAGCTTGCTTCCAGAAATTGTAGGTGCTCCAGTACTGGAGGTTTTTAAGAAGAGATTGGATAACCATTTGTTTGAAACGGTATAGGATTTCCTGCTTGAATAGAGGGCTGAACTAGAAGACCTCTGAGGTTTCTTCCAATTCTGTTATTCTGTTAGTGAACATACTATTAGCAGAGTTCTAGAAGATTATCTAGATGCTTGTAAGCTTTTAAGATAAAATCAGGATTTTTGATTCTGCCTTCTGTTTCCTGATATTTTACATTAACATCAGGGAAAAAACATTTTAAAATTTACTCTTGACTATAAACCACCTGGGGATATCACTGTGTGTGTTTGTGTGTGCATGTTAAAAAAAGTAAATGTGGCACCAACAACATGTGATTGAAGTCCTGTTCTTTTTAAAAATTGTGTGGCACTGAGACATTTAAAAGAGGCAGGGCTTCAATCACATGATCAGAGCTCCCATTTTGATGCCTCATGCACCATGCACTCGGTCCCCTTTAAGTGCCCACTCTCTCAGAAATAGACATTTTTCCTCCCAATGTTTCAAAATTGTCATTTCCAGCTCTCAGCTGTTGCTTCTCATTACAAAGGAAGGAAGTCTTATCTGAGGAACAGGCCCAGAAAATACCCTTCCGAGTGGTACAAACTGCCTTTCAGTCAAAATCATGAAAAAAAAGAAAGAAGAAGAGCTGATATGTCAGAAATCTTCATCACTTTCAATACAGAGCTGAAAATTGAGAAATCCAATTGTCAGGTTTGGAGCATTGATATTTATTAGAAATAATAGCAAAGGGGTGGTGGTGGTGGATTTGACACAATTGTAATCCAGTCAATCAAGAATTCTACCACATGGCTACAATATTTTGTAGGCCTCCTTACTATTTTATTGAGAGATCTGAGAAACTGGAACAGTAAAAATGGACTATTTAGTATGAAAAACAATTATAATTCCAACAGCCACTGGAAACAGAAAGGCTTAATATTGATTTTTTTTTCCTAACTGGCTTTGTAATTAGGAATGAATGGATTCTTTTTTCTATGAAATGAAGGCATGATTAACAATTGTAACTTGCTTAAAATGAAAAATAAAATCTAATCTATATTAATACTGTCATTAAAAATAATAAATAGAGTGTCCCCAAATCAGACCTGATGGTAAAAACATGATAATTATTTCATTCTCCGTTTTTTTGCAATTGAAATTTTAATAAATACATTTAGTAATGTAATTCTTGAAACAGTGAAATTGTTTTTAATTTTACATACATTTATTATAATGATTTGGTATGTTGATAGCATAGACCTATATGATTGCTGCTTTGTAAAAATTTAGTGAAGAAATTCTGAAAAGAGGGGAGCAAACATTAAAGCAAAGGTCTAAACCAGGGGTAGGCAACCTTGACTCTTTTATGACTTGTGGACTTCAACTCCCAGAATTCCTGAGTTGAAGTCCAAGAGTCATAAAAGAGCCAAGGTTGCCTACCCCTTGTCTCAACTAAGTGGAAAGTCTGTTCATCCTGAAATTTTATGATTCCCTCTTTGATACATTTTAGTTATTGTGCTCAGAGTTAGTTATAACTTACTATATTTTCACTCATATACCAGAGTTGGTGCTCATAGAAGTATAGATTTATTCTTTTATTTAATTTATCTAAAAATGATAAGAATATGTCTGTTAAGGAAAGCAAACTCACTATTCTCAGTGAGAATGTTTCACTGAAGTGTAACAATGAGCATAAAACTGAATGCTTTGTAAACAATATTGCTGCTCCTCATTGTGTATATGGATGCTTAAAGTTGTTAAGCAATCCTTATAAAACAATGGGGACCAATATTTGAGTTGGAAGAAATTCTGAATTAAAATTATTGCAGAAGTGGAATTGTCTGGATAATCTGAATCCAAGCTATTACTGTGATTCAAAATTATTCTTCAAAAATATATTTGACTTTAATCACATCTCAACATCTTTTAAAATGGATATTTAACTTTTAGAAAATCCTTTCCCTTAACTGCACAGCGTATGTTGCCATAACATGTGTGCCACATACATATAAAAGTGGAATAAAATATAAAAAGTGAAATAAAGAAATAACAACTGTAGAAATACAGTCAGTGATTCCAGTATTTCTCCCGAGGGCCTGTGAATAGATCTCTACTGTAATGGCTATTGAAAGAATACAGCATGAAAGAAGGAAAAGGACAGCTTATTTAGCATTTATAAGATGTAAGGCAGTTGAAAAGTGTGATGAAAATTTGTCTCTGCCGCATTTCCAGACCTGTCATGGTTGATGCAACTTTAAAAATGGTAAACGTATTCTAGAAAGCAAGAGAGATGTTGTAGACAGATTTCATAGAAACTGCAATCACAAACTCCATGTGTTGACAAAGTAGAAGCAGGCTAGAATAAGTTAAAATGACATAACAGATGGCTCATTAGACAGCTGAATACCTGATGGAATTTAGAGAATGTTATTAATGTTAGCATTCCAAGTTATAGGCATATAGTAGTTGCTATATTTTCTGAAAAAAAGGATGTTAATAAATGAATATTATGGAATAAAATATATGAAAAACATTTATACATATATCATACATTGCATATTTGAACAAACAAATGTCATATGTATGTGCATGTACATATCTCTCTCTCTCTCTCTCTGTCTGTATACCCAGATGTTGAATAATACTGGAATTACAACTTTGAATAATTTTATTCCAGACCAATGGAGACATTTTATATGAAGCTTTTCCAGGGTATATATAATGTATGCTATAATGATCTAGTATTAAGATGTTAAATCATAAGTGACTACAGATTGTTTTACTCTACCCAAAAAAGTTATATGTATTCTTTATAGGATAAAAAGTGTTTATATTTCATTGGTTAGTTTGTGGCATATTAAAGGAACTGTGAAAAAAAATTTTTAAAAAGGAAGAACAAAAACATAATTTACCTGAACTGTAGAATCTCGTCTAGTTTTTGTAGAATATTCGTACTCACCTTTTTCTGGGGGATTCCCATCTTCCTGAGCTTTAGTTTCTACTATATAGGAAATAGAAGCACATTTTTTAAAAGAAACACCCTGATCATAAATATTGTGTATGTTTCCACTACTAGTGTTAATATTATATCAACATTTTAAATGTATAAACTAGACTATTGGTATACTCCATAGCAGTATTACAAATAACTTGAACACCTTCAGCCTAACATAAATCTGGATCTTTACATTTATTGTTTTTTAAAAACTGCTTGTTAGGATGCAGTCTCCTAAGGATTGGAATGACACCTATTTACATATGGTGAATTACAGTTTCCATCAGTCTGCACTTAAAACATGGGTACTTGTGCAGGAGATGAAATAATGCAATGACATCTACTAACAATAGCTATGAGAAAAAAACTCAAATTAGAATATGATCAGAGTAATCAATAGGGATGAAGAAAAATGAGAAAGACTGCATTTGCTTCCTGTACTAACGTAGACCTATGATGGCTTATTTTATAAATAAACCTCCCTAATTTCCCCAAGGTTACCACAGTAATTGAGAGCACTTCAATAACTCTGGCTGATCTTGAAAAACTAAGCAGGGTTCCTATAGTCCGAACATGTCAAACACAAGGCCCAGGGGCCGGATCCGGCCCGTGAAGTGGTTTCATGCGACCCGCGAAGCCATCCTGGAAACAGTGAGGGAACGGCCCCCACTGCCTTGGCCCTGGTCCAAAGACCCTCCTCCTGCCAGAGACCCTCAGATCTGTCCCACTCCTGCCCAGGCCCCCATAGGCACCCTTGATGTGAATGATGTAGAGCTGGCCATGCCCACCCAGTAGGCCATATGCACTTTAGCCACCCCCACCCAGGCCACCCCCACCCGGCCCCCTGAGGGCAACCGCAATGCTGATGCGGCCCTCAATGAAATTGAGTTTGACACCCCTGCTATATTCCCTATTTGAAGGACTATCAGAAAATCCATGGATTGTAGGCTAGCCTCAGTAGATATAGATCTACATTAGTGGCGGATATCTGTAGCTTGGGTGAAGGTTCATTTTCTGAACTTGTGGGTTGGTTTCCAAACATTTCGTTACCAAGCTAAGTAACATCTTCAGTGCTTCTGCTATTAGGCCTGATATGGGTGATCCCATCAGGGTATCTTGTAATTGCTTATACATTTTCCCATTGAACTTGAAGTATGTGTTGAGGTATAGATACAGGAGTTTCATAATGGTTTCTGTGGATATGGAGTGTTTTGTAGTGGCATCATCTTTGTGGGTATGGTGTTTAGTGAAGATGTTACCTAACCTGGTAATGAAATGTTCAGAAACCAACCCACAAGCTCAGAGAACGAACTTTCACCCTCATAGATCTACATCTCAGAAGATGCTGCTGAAAAAAAGTATGGATGTGTCCATGTAGTCAACAGGAAGCAAGTTTAATCTGAGAAAGTTTGATCTTTCAATTTCCAAGACAATATAGAATACCGGGAACAACATCTATATAAAGAGAGATTCTCAGAAACTCAACAACACAAAAAAATTGTGTGGTAGAACAAGTTTAAAGTTCTAATCACTTCTTTATGTTCCTAATTAAACCTTTACAGTATTCTGCTATTTTAACAAACTTACAGTATATATGTGTGTGTGTGTATATGTATATATTTTACTAACCTGGAGGAGGTGCACTTTCTGTTGCTGGTGTATCTGAAAAGGTTAAAAGAAAGATATTTATAACATTCTGAAAAAAGAAGCATGCACAATGATGCTTCTATTTTACTGCATAGTAATATAAATTTTGTATTATAATCAGGGCTTTTTTTCTCATAGAACGCTCAGAACGGAGTTCCGGCACCTTTTTTGGATGGAACCTTGTAGGGTAGGCAAAGTGGGTTGTATGGCATGTGTGAGTTCCAGCACCTTTTTCTTTTACAAAAAAGCACTGATTATAATAGTTTAAAAAATCAGATCAGACTTCTTATAAATATGTACACAACTGGATTCTATTTGCATATAGCCTATTACAATATGGTGCATTATTTCAGGAGGTGTTTTTTTAAAAAAAGCAAATCACTTGCCCTTGAAGGTTTTTCTCCTCTTTTCTATAATAAATAGGCTATCTTTATTATGAGGCAAATGTTAATGCACAATATTTTGCAAATATTTAATACAAAAGAGTTTATTCCCAAAATGCTGACAATCCATATTGTCCCCGTGTCTTGAAAAATTACTTGCAGGACACCTAAAAATATCTTTTTCTGCAAGCAAAAGTAGGATTGGCAGCAGGGTTGGGTTCAGCACTTTTTCATGTAGCCTCTGGTCTGATTTCATGCAACCTCTGTCTCATTTCCAATCTGCTATGAAGGAAGCCAGCCCAGACACCTCTTCAGACTTCTATTCTTCCCCCGCAGCCCATAGTTTGGGAGAGAGAGGAAGTGTTGTCAGAAAGATAATAGGAGAAGGGATTTTAGAGAATAATTATCCCCACCTCTTTTAACTGTGAATGTGAGGAAACTCTACTGACAATGCAATGTCCAAAATATTACCCCAACAGGAAAAAAAAGGTTACTGAACCCTAATTTACAAAACTAAACTTCTACGGTATTAATCATGGTTTCATCAGTGGATCATTGAACAGTTGGCTTTGAACAGTGCAGTGTTCGCACCCGTGACTTTGTCCTTATATTAGAACATTTAATCCTACATAGACAACTGAGCATCTGCAATAGATTTTAGGTGGGGGACAACAGGGGTGGTTGGTATGAGGGCCTTGTCTTACATAGCATCCTAAGAATGCCCGTAGGCTCAACCGAACATGGAATATAACTCAACTGCCTAGACTAGAGGCTCACTTTTGGCTTACCCACATGGAAGGGTATTTCATGCATGTCAGTGTGTTTTAAATAGGACCCTTCTTGAATGCATTGCGCCACTATCCTACTTGCAATCCTGTGGTGCTTCAGATGTTGTTAAAATGCTTTTCTCAGCTTTCCTTCTGTTAGCCATGTTAGATGAGGCTGCTATGAACTGTAATGCCCGGAAGGCTATGGGGGATCTACACCCATTTTACTAGCATTTATTAAGAGCCCACTGACTTTTAATGGTAGTAGTGCAGACTTGTTTTCCTGCATTTTGTTCACATGCTGTTTGGGTGACAAAAATTAGGGAAGCTCCAAAGGGACTTCAATTATCCTCACACAAACTGTATACAAGTAGTCCTTGACCTACAATCATTTGTTTAGTGACTGCATGATGGCACGTTGAAAAACGTGACTTGCGATCAGTACTCACACATCTGTTGCAGCTTCCCCACAGTTACACAATCAAAATTTAGGTGCTTGGCAACCAGAATGTATCTACAATGGTTGCAGCATCCTGTGGTCATGTGATTTGTGATTTGTGAACTTCCCAGCCAGCTTCTGCCATGTGAAATCAATGGGAGAAGCTGGATTTTGCTTAATGACTGCATGAGTCCATTAACAAGTGCAGTTATTCACTTAACAACCTTGGTAAAAAAGATCATAAAATAGGGTGCAACTCGGTTACCAACCACCTTGCTTAGCAACAGAAATTCTGTTGGCAGTCACAGACTACCTGAATATGGCTGTGGCTATGACAAAGAAAACAAATTTCTAGGTGCTTTAAATAGCTGTTCCTTAGAACTGTTAGTAGTGCTTCTAATCAGAATACAGGTAGCCCTTGATTTACAACCATTCGTTTTGTGACCATTCCAAGTTACAACAGAACTGAAAAAAGTGACTAGTGACTGTTTTGCACACTTACAACCGTCATGTGGTCACGTGATCAGAATTTAGCTCCTTGGCAAAAGGTTCATATTTATGACAGTTGTCCTGGGTTCATACAATCCTCCTTTGCGAACTTCTGACAAGCAAAGTTAATGGGGAAGCCAGATTCCCTTAACAACCATGTTACTAACTTAACAATTGTGGCAATAAAGGTTGTAACATGAGGCAAAACTCACTTAACAACTGTTTCACTTAGCAACAGAAAATTTGGGCTCAATTGTGGTTGTAAGTCGAGGACTACCTATAGAGACAACCTTGATATAAATCTAGGTGGTAACCATAATCTGGTGTGAGGCATTTGTGTGAAACTAATAGGACACGGTGGCTCAGTGGGTTAGGACGCTGAGCTTGTCGATCAGATGGTCGGCAGTTTGGCGGGTCGAATCCCGAGTGCCGCGTAACAGAGTGAGCGCCTGTTACTCGTCCCAGCTTCTGCCAACCTAGCAGTTCGAAAGCATGTAAAAATGCAAGTAGAAAAATAGGGACCACTACGGTGGGAAGGTAACAGCGTTCCGTGCGCCTTTGGCGTCTAGTCATGCCGGCCACATGACCACGGAGACGTCCTCAGACAAATGCTGGCTCTTCGGCTTTGAAACGGAGATGAGCACCAGCCCCTAGAGTCGGAAACGACTAGCACGCATGTGCGGGGAACCTTTACCTTTTTACCTTAATAGGAAACAATGACCTTTAACTTGCATGCAAGCGGGAAGCCACCATTGTTTCAGTTAACTACAAAGTGAGAAAGTTCTGAAAAATGTTAGGACTGGTGAAAAAGAGACAGAAAAGTTAAGAGGATCAAATTTCTTTGTAATGCTTAGAGATGATTTTAAATCACAACAATTGAAGCCCAAGTGGAATGAATCACACAATGTAAGAAAAGGTCAACCAAGTTCAGGACGACGGCCACAGGGCTCCTCCCAGAATCCTGATAAAGAATGTGCTTTTTTCACGAGGCAATTGTGTCACTGCACGTTTTTTTTTAGTTTGTCCGAAAAGCTCAATTCTAATTGTACATTTCCTTCTGTTCTGCACCTGTGTTGATAACCTATCTGGTAACCATAGTGAATGTCATGTGGTCTAGCTATGTTATGAGTTAGCTTTGCTGTGTGCGCAAGCGTAAAAAGTTTTTCTAGTCTTTGTCTTTATTTTTTTTCCTTTTTACTGTCTGATGAGAGAGGATGTAGTTGGTTAGCTTTGTTTATATATATATTTCTTTTGTGATTAAAGGGTTTTTTAATAGAATATGTGTCGGGTTTTATTTCCTTCACCCACACGCATTATGCATCATCTGAAGCACGGTCCATCGCCCTCTGATAGGAAGAATTATTCCTTGACAAATTGGACTTTCTTGTTTTTCTTTGAAGTCCAATTGCCTCATGAAAAAAGCACCTTTGGGACAACTATGACCTGGATGACTGAGAATCTCCATAGACATTGAGCTAATAAAGAAGACTTCCTCCAGAAATTGGAAAACCCACCAAGAGCAAAAAGGAATGTAAACTCTGGCAGGAAAGGTGGGGGGTGATCATGAGGAAGAAGAAGAAGTTAAGGAGGGTATGATAAACAATTAATCAGAACTTTTTTTCATTCTATTCAGTGCAGAAAACCAGCCAAAAAACCAGGTGATTTGTTAGATGGAAGAGGAGGAATAAGGATACTGTGGGACTGATGAAAAATTGAATGAATTCTTGGCCTCTGTATTTGCTACAGAAGATAGAGGAGAACATCCCTATGTCTCCGATTGAGAGAAGCCAGTTGAGGTAACAAGAGAAGATATTCTGGGACCTCTTGAGAGACTATACCAGGGATAGGCAACCTTGGCTCTTTTATGACTCGTGGACTTCAACTCCCAGAATTCCTGAGCCAGCATGGATTCTGGGAGTTGAAGTCCACGAGTCATAAAAGAGCCAAGGTTGCCTACCCCTGGACTATACAGTAATAAATTGCTGAATGCTGATGACATCCACCCAAGAATTTTTAAAGGCCTCAGATGTGAAATTGCTGACCCCTTTACAGTATTTTATTCCTTATATTGGACTCACTAGGATAGAACTGGAAGGTAGCCAATGTGACACCAGTTTTTAAAAATGGACCCAAAGGAGAGGTAGGAAATTATAGACTAGTCAGTTTAATGTCTGCTCCATGCAAATTGGTATTAATCAAAGAAGAAATTACTAAATACAGAGGAAAAATTTGCATGGATTCTGCAGCGCTAAATCCCATCTTTCCAGTAGTTTATTGAGTTTATTGAGAGTATCTGCTGACACATGGAAGAAAAAGGCACAGTCAATGTTAGGAATCATTTGGAATGAGATTGAAAATAAAATGCTCAACTTAATAATACTCTCAGATAACCTCTAATACATTTTCATCTGAAAAGCTGTATACAGTACTGGTTTGAAAAACAAAGGGTTTAAATGAGCTTGAAATAAGTTCATCTAAAATGGTCAGGCAGCTCAATCACTTTCCTATAAGAAAAGGTAAGAAGGTTTGTCTTTAGCTTGGAAAAAAACATGACTCAGGTGGGGACTTGATCAAGATCTCTAAACTTATGCAAAGCATGGAGAAATCAAGACCAATGAACCTTCAAAATACAACATAATTAATCCGTGGGTATATACTACTTCAAGACAAGGCAATGGCCACACTGATTTAGATAGCTTAGAAAGGAACTGGATTTTTTTATGGAAAGGTCTATTAAGAGTCCCAAAGGACTCTTGTTTTTCTTGAAGACATTTTGATTCTCATCCAGGACGCTTCTTCAGCTCTGACTGGATAGTGGGGAATGGCAGGATTTATACTCCTTGCAGACAGCTGATCATTTGCATTTTTTTTAGAGCACAGGTATCAAACTTGCCATGTCACATGACATGTCACGATGTATCACGACTCATTTTGCATTGAAAGCAATGGGGTGGGTGCAGCTTTGGTATGATGAAACCGGCCCACAGGCTGGCAGTTTGACACCCCTGTTTTAGAGAGTTGTTGAGGCCACCTGGAGGTTTATCTGTGTCATCAGGTTCACCTGAGTAGTGCAAATGGGTGTGGAGCCTTCTTGGAACTGTTGACAGGACTGTGTTGTAGACTGAAGATAGATGATGTTGTATCCCTCCCCCTCTATTGAGAGAAAGAATTTTAGAATCTCCACAGATATTTAGCTCTATTAAGAGTAATTAGGTTTTAAGACTGAATGTGTTTCTAGATTGGGGTCAGCATGCCCCCAAATGCCTAATACTGCAGGGTGTGGAGGATCCTAATATTCTTAGCTTGCATTCATGATCCTTGTGAAGGATGTTGGATTGCACAGAAGAAATGGGCAAATTAAAACCCCCTGATGACCCTGGAAGGCAAAGAGTTTGATAACAAAAATCAGATTGTTGGGGGTTTTTTTGGTGTGAAATGACATTGTTTATGATAGAAGGTGCTAATATACAGAAAGGGCTGGTTTGAAGCTTCCCTAGGAATATAGAGTTTAGAGGCTCCAGGTCAGGCTATAGTATGGCCACTCCATGATTTATGTTGCCTTTGTGAGTCTTGTGTAACATATCTATAGGTATATATACCTCTGCTGAAACCAGTTTTTTGTGTGTTTTGGCCAGGAGGCCATTAATCACTGCCAATAAAATATACTTCATTGCATCTGTCTTCAAATGCTCTGGCTCCTTATTTAGGTGGGCATTTTTCCTATCACAAAGGAGATAAAGATGGAGGAGTGAAATACTGCCATCTTCTGTTTGCAGGTAACCTACAGGCATCTGGATGGCCAATATAAGAAACAAACTGGTGGGCTATGATAAGCCATGGCTCAATCTGGCAGCAGCATTCACACACATTAGTGAGACTGGTTTTCTATTCCAGTAAGAATCTTCATCCATAGGTAGCACTTGACTTATGACCATTTGTTTAGTGACAGTTCAAAGTTTTCACGGCATGGAAAAAAGTTACAGTTGGTCCTCACACTTATGATATTGCAGTGCTCTTGTAGCCATGTGATTGAGATTTGCGTGCTTGGCAACTGGCATGTACTTACAACAGTTGCAGTGTCACGGGATCACATGATTGTCATTTGCAACCTTCCCAACTGGCTTCCGACAAGCAAAGTCAAGGGGGGAAGCCAAATTCACGTAATGACCATGGCAAAAAAGATCATACCATCAGGTGCCATCATGTAACATGACATCATTTAGTGTCATAAGTCCCAACAGTGGTCATAAGCCGAGGACTACCTGTATATTTTCCTCTGAGTTGGCTTAGCTACACTATACATTTGTATAACATTCTTGTTACTATTTTATGAAGAAAGAAAGGAAGTCTTCATAATGATTTTATCTACTGGTCCACCTACAGTAGTTTAGCATCTTTTTTTGCTTGCAGAAACTGGAAGGGCTGAGAGAGAACAACTGGCTTAAAGTCACCTACTGATCTCTGTAGTTGAATAGAGATTTAAATGTTTTCTAAATGAAAATATGAACCACAGCACTTTGAACACCTCTTGATATTTGTGCTTCTTTCTAATCTTAACTGCTTGGAAGCAAAATATAAAGGGCAACTTATCCATGAAAGGTGACAAAGATGCATTTCTAAATAAATAGCTAAAGTTCAGTACCCACTCAACTCACCAGAGAAACCAGCTTGCATACTTAACCCTGCCTAAATCTAAACATTGTCTGCCAGCAGTAAAGATGGAAATTCTTTTGAACTTCCTTAACGGAGTTTCAAAGTTTCAAAACAGCACTCAGTTATTGCCCTCTGTGTTGTAAGTCCATTATATGCTTTTTGAAACATTTCATGTTTCAATAGCATTTCTCAACAGTTCTCATGGTTTTACAAGTTAATTAATTTATGTTGTCACTCTTGAATCTACTGCTAGATGCCCTACGTACAGTCACCCACGCACTCGTTACCTCCCGTATAGACTACTGCAATGCTCTCTACATGGGGCTGCCCTTGAAGACCACCCAGAGGCTTCAACTGGTGCAGAGTGCAGCTGCACGGGTAGTGATAGGAGCACCCCGATACTCCCATATTACACCCCTCCTGCGTGAGCTGCATTGGCTACCGGTTGCCCTCCGGGTGAGATTTAAGGTGCTGGTACTTACCTTTAAAGCCCTACATGGCTTAGGCCCGGGATACTTGCAGAACCATCTGCTGCCGGGAACGAATTCCCATCGCCCAGTACGCTCACACAGAGAAGGCCTCCTAAGGGTACCGTCGGCTAGACAATGTCGGCTTGCGACCCCCAGGGGAAGGGCCTTCTCTGTGGGAGCGCCAGCCCTGTGGAACCAGCTCCCCCCTGAGCTTCAGATGGCCCAAGATCTCCAGTCCTTTCGCCGCGGCCTCAAAACACTCCTTTTCCACCTGGCTGACCTGGACTGACAGGGATTTTAATTATGTTTACAATTTTAACTCTATTCTTTAATTTATCTTAATTTATTTCAATTTTTAATTATAATTTACTGTACAGAGACCTTTAAGTTTTGTTGTTGTTAGCCGCCCTGAGTCCCTCGGGAGATAGGGCGGGATATAAGTCCCATTAATAAATAAATAAAATAAATAAATATTTCAAATACTTTTATAGCGGGATGCACTGTTGGAAGACCTGAGTTTAGGGGCAAATTATCATGGAAAAAAAGTATCTATGTGGCCACCGAGTCTACATCAACTTTATGGCATATAGTCTGTAATTAATAATAATTCTGATTTTTGTCACCTTATTTTTTTTACAATCTTGCATTCTGTATGCTTTCTTTTCACATTGATTTTTAGACCATTCATTTAAAATATCCACTGTCCACATTTTCCCCATTATATGAGTTTTATACACTACTTCACATGGAGTAGTCATATTTAACTATAGCCACCCTCCTTCCTCCTGCTGTGTTTCATGGCTTTTCTTGGGAATTTGGTGGACGACAAAGGAGAAGCAAGGGAAGATCGTATGCATGCCCAATGGTGGAAGGAAAAATGTGTGCTCTGGCAAGCACCCTATCCTTTATTTCTCCTCAGTTCCACACTGCATTTTATTTCAGGGTGACCATGTGGAGGTGCTGTCAAATCACCATGGAAACTGCAGAATAATCAGCCTGATATCAATACCTGGGAAGATCCTGGAAAAGATAATCAAGCAACAGATCTCTGAACACCTAAAAGCAAACAGATTTATAACCAGAATCCAACAGGTTCTGTCTTAGGCCCAATAGTCTTCAGTATCTTCATAAACTATTTAGATAAGGGAATAAAAAGGGAACTCATCAAATTTGCTAGATGATATCAAGTTGGCAGGAATAGACAACACCCCTGAAGGATCTTGACAGACTTGAACACTGGGCCCTATCTAACGGAATAAAATTCAACAGTAAAAAGCGAAAGGTTTTACACTTAGGCAAGAAAAAAAAAGTACAGTATAGAATAGGTGGAAATTGGCTCAACAGCAGTAACTGAGAGGAATCTTGGAGTCGTAGTGGACAATATGAGTTAGCTGTGTGAGGCAGCCACCAAAAAGGCTAATGCAATCCTAGACCACATTAACAGAGGGATAGAAGCAAGATCACATGAAGTGTTGGTAGTATTTTATAATGTCCCAGTAAGACCACATTTGGAATATTGCATCCAGTTTTGCTTGCAAAAAAAGATGTTGAGACTCTGGAAAGAGTGCAGAGAAGAGCAACAAAGAAGATTAGGGGCTGGAGGCTAAAACATATGAAGAACAGTTGCAGGAATTGGGTGTCTAGTCTAGTGAAAAGAAGTGACATGATAGCAATATTTGAGGTGCTGCTACAAAGAAGAGGGGTCAACCTATTCTCCAAAGCACCAGAAGGCAGGACAAGAAGCAATGGATGGAAACTAATCAAGGACAGAACCAACCTAGAAGTAAGGAGAATTTTCCTGATAGTGAGAATAATTAACCAGTGGAATGGCTTGCCTTCAGAAGTTGTGGGTGCTCCATCACTGGAGGTTTTTAAGGAGAGTTTGAGCATCTATTTGTCCATAATCGTATAGGGTTGGACTAGAAGACCTCCATGGTCCATTTCAATTGTGTTATTTGGTTATTCTACCTCCTGGACACTGGGAAGCAAAAAAAAAAAAAAAACAACCCAGGGCATCCTGATGTTTTGATCTCAGGTGGGATGGGGGACAATGCCAACAACCAAGAAGAGTTCAAGACAGAAGCTTCTAAGAGTGGGAAGTTCAAGATAAATATTACAAATTTTCTTTCTTAGAAGTTGAGTTTAAGGTTAATCAGCTCACCTTTTAAAACTCTTCAGAGGCCCTAGAGTTTTGTGGAGATGCAGAGGTAGGGCCTCATAAGTGGCAGAAGGGGTTGAATTTTTAATTATTAAATTTAAATTCTGTCCTGGCTTTGTCTTACCCACATTTTGGTCCTATTACATTCATCTTTTGAACAGAGTCTCCAACATGTCACTCAAAAGATCATGAACAGCCCTTAACTTGAGAAGCATCCTGATACATTTCCACTACACATAGGGAAAAGCAATGTTAGCCTACTTGAAGATAAGAGCAAGATTAGGTCTAAAAAGGAAGGCAAGAATTGGCACTGGTATCATCTGCTGAACTTAGGCCTGTAGTAGATTCCCTCTTTCAGTTGGCAATTAACTTGGACTGCATGGTTCAGTTATCTATCAACAATAAGGTGTCCTTGGCTGCCACTTTCAGTTCTGAAGGAAGCCAACAGTAAACATATCACAGGTCCCAGTACCAAAGGTTAACCAGACTATTAGCTTTCAGGATAGACCTTTCTGCCAAGAAAGGAAGAACAATTAAAAAAAGGACATGTTACTTCTGTAGCTGTTCAGCCTTTCTGATTCAGTATTATGATGTTATTCTTTACCATCTAGTTGCCTTACAAGGTCCTCTGGTTAGGTGTTGTGAGGGTTATACTATGGATCAATTCCCCACACTGAATGCCTGACAAAGCATTTCATCCCCTCAGGGAGAAGTTTTCCTCATTAAATCATGAGGACACTCTTCAGCTGCCAAGGCTGGGAAAATGTCAATACAGTTTTAGCCAGGAAAGCTGAAGGTACTTCAGACTAAACATAGAACATAACCAAAAAGATTATAAATCCCTGAAATAGAATTGCAGAATAAGAGAAGACTTGAGGGCCTGAAAGTGTATATTTTAGAAAGTAGCAATATTTTTTTTTATGTTGATTTCACAAAAATCTTTCAAAATGTATTTTGAAAGAAAGATTCGGTAGGAAGAAAGTCAAGTTAAACTCAGTTTCTGAGGACAACAGAGATACATTCATGAAATTCTGTCAGTAAGAATACTGAAATTCTTTACCACTGCTGTCTTTCAAGTTCCTTCCTAACTTTTCAGCCTACCTTGCAGCTCAGCTATTCCCTGGTGGTCTCTTGTTCAAGTAATAAGTAATGCTAAAGGTAAAGGTAAAGGTTCCCCCGCACATGCGTGCTAGTCATTTCCGACTCTAGGGGCCGGTGATCATCTCCATTTCAAAGCCAAAGACCCAGCGCTTGTCTGAGGACGTCTCCGTGGTCATGTGGCCGGCATGACTAGACGCCAAAGGCGCACGGAACGCTAAACCAGCTTAATTTACAAGGTTAACCATATCGTCCCAGGTAACATATAACCCAATAGCTCTGAATTGAAAAATTGCAAGATAGTAAGTTTAAGAAAAAAAATCGGTCAAAATGGCCATTCAAGAGCATCAATGAAGACATACAAGATTTAAATTTATATCTCATTTATTTATTGCATTTTATTCTAAGGACTATGTCATAAAAGCATAAAACAAATACATATATTCTATAAAATAGAATAAAATTGAGATAAAAATAAAAAGGTGCAAAAATAGAGCAGGACAATTACCATTCTCATTCCTCAAATGTCCTCAGAATAGTTTGGTTTGAAATAATTGCTGGAAGTTGACCTGCTCCAAGAGGGGACCCGTTCCATGGTGAGCATTGGCTATGGACTCTCCTCTCTTCACCTCATCAGCTTGATATAACATCATAGATTGTAACATATAATACATTCTGAATAGGTCAGATGGGCAACTTCTACATCAAGGAAGGTGACCTATACGCACCAGTAAGCAGGGCTTTTTTTTTCTCATAGAACGCTCAGAACGGAGTTCCGGCACCTTTTTTGGATGGAACCTTGTAGGGTATGCAAAGTGGGTTGTATGACATGTGTGAGTTCCGGCACCTTTTTCTTTTACAAAAAAAGCACTGCCAGTAAGTAACCTAACTGTGACTCCACATGGACATCAGATGTTAAAAATAGCACTGCAAGTTACATTTGAACTCTGCTGTGATTGAGAAACTGATGTTAGATGACTGTGATGACTCCGATTTCCTTGCAATATGGACCAATTAGACCATCAGTTTCCAAGTGGTCTTCAAAGGCAGAACCATGGAGAGTGACTAAAATAATCTAGTTGGGTGTTAATGAGGGCCCAAGTCATTCCCGATACTCCCATGTCACACCTTTGCTCCGCGAGCTGCATTGGTTACCAGTTGTCTTCCGGGTGAGGTTCAAGGTGTTGGTAATGACCTACAAAGCCCTTCATGGCATGGGTCCAGAATACCTTGGGGAGCACCTGCAGCCGGCGTCAACTTCCCTCCGCCCAGTACGCTCCCACAGAGAGGGCCTCCTCAGGGTGCCACCGGTCAAAGAATGCCGACTGGTGGCCCCCAGGGGGAGAGCGTTCTCTGTGGGTGCACCGGATTTATGGAACCATCTTCCGGTTGAGCTCCGGATGGCGCCCGATCTCCGCTCCTTCCGGCGCGATCTTAAAACCCATCTCTTTAAACAAGCTGGCCTGGCCTGATGGGACGGGGTGGGATTTTTATAAATGACTTTAATTTTAAATTTGTATTAATTTATGGGCATTGTTTAATCATGTTTTAATAATTTTAATTTTTGTATCTAGTTTTTATGTATTGCCCTGTTCACCGCCCTGAGTCCCCTGGGAGAAGGGCGGTATATAAATTAAATAAATAAATAAATAAATAAATAAATAAATAAATAAATAAATAAATAAATAAATAAATCCTTGGCAGGGAATCTCATTCCAGGAAGGACCACAACCATGCATCAGCCAAAGCTGACTAATAATACCCCTATCTTCAATAGGTTCCACCTGCTTATCTAACAATAACTGAGACTCCTAGACCCTCATGTCACACTCCTGCTCTTTAAAAGGGAATACCAGCCCCCTTCTGCATGAAACATACCTTTTGCTTCAGTTTTAGTTAGTTTTGTTTCATTCATATCTCCAGACTCTGGTTCAAGATGTTTTTTTTTTCAGGAATTCTATGACCACCTGGCTGGCTCATTCATTCATTTTCATTCCTTCATTCACATGCTTGTATGCCGTTTCCCATTTAGAACTCGCAAGGGCATTTATAATACAATGTTTAATGAGGAACTTTACTGTTAAACATTGAACCTGATTACCAAGACAACCTACTTCACAGAGATTTTGCTGTGATGAAGAATTTGGAGGAGGGAATGCTATGTACCATGCCTTGAGTTCCCAGAGGAAAGGTAGAATCAACTAATTAGATAAATAAATAATGTAAGGGTCAATGGAGAGGTTTTTTTAAAAAAAGAATCTGGGGGAGAGGTCAATGCTAAAAAGACTGGCGAGTATGCTTCAGGTGTATGTACTTGTGTTGAGACAGTACTTATTCTAACATTTAAAAAGTATTTAGCTAGACATTATTGCATGAAAGCAACTTAAGCTAAGGAAAATGCCATTACTTTCCCAATTTCTTTTAAAAATTATAAATAGCAATATGAAAATTAAATAGATAGCTCAGTTTTCCTTAGGACTCTGATCAATTGCCTTGTCCTCCCATAGAGTATCTGTTAACTAAACACAATCATAAACTTTGAAAGTGTCACATTTTTTTTCTGAGCCAAGTGCCTCATTTGGCCTTTGGATAACAATCCAAGACCCACAATCAGTGGGTAGAACCAAATTAAATGTGATTTTCTTTTCTTACATTGTTACATTATTAACTTTAAATGTGAGTAATAGGATTGTTCACCATTCATGCATTTAACAATTACTCCTTCCTCCACATTAAAAATTACACTTGGATAACTTTGGTGGGTTCTGAGGGCCTCAGCCATTCATTTCTCTGGAAGAGCAAATATTTATTTTATGTCATCATGAATGAACGAACCTTTATTGTCAAAGTACAACCATGTATACATTGAGATTGGCTGAGCCTCCCTTCGTGCCCCCACCCCCAACTCACAGTGACACAAACCCTCCATCTTATTACACCATGTGAGCTAATTGCACAACACACCGGCCTCGCAAGTCAATCTGTTATATAGATGACAGAGACGATAATGTAATCTGCATTATTTGTGCAATGTTAAAACAAGTGTGTCGTTATTATGGTTTACATGTGGTATGGCCACACCTAGGCATGCCATTATGGGGGTCAAATAAGATCTTGTAGAGGTTTTGAAGAAGTTTTAATATAAATGTTTTTATATTTAACATTTAATATATTTATATTGGTGGTGGTAAGTTCACAGTCTTGAACATTTTCTGCAATTCTTGGTACACCTATGAATGTCATGGAATCCAACTCTGAAAAACAAAGAATGATCCATGGAAAGAAGAACATTCGCAGGCTTGTTGCAGCAGCAAATACTATATACTGCATTTCCAGAACTTATCTATTGCAGAAGAATTTCTTGAGTCACATTAAGGGAAATTTACTGGAAGGTCTCCTGAGGACACATTCCATGGACATCCCTTTCTTTATATCCCTCTCACTCTACAGCAGAGAGTCCGTCCGGCCTCATCTGTATGTCTGCTGAAGACACTCTACCTCTGCATGCCAGTTTTTTAAAGCAGGTTTTAAGACATTTTATAACTGAAAATCTATGCATCTATTCTGGCAAGAGGTTGTCTGAGGCTGTGGGAGGGAGACTCCCACTACATTGTGAAGGCCATTGCATCAACTGAGGTGGATCAAAAATGCTGCAGGAGGCAGATTCCCAGGGCTCCAGAATCTCTCTTCTGCTGTACTGCACAGCCTTCCTTCTGTATAATTGCCAGCTGTGACTCAATATGCTGCAGCCAACAGGTCTCTTCTGCACTTCAGGGAAGAACCAATATTCCTGCTGTATCACACAATTTTTATAGTACCTGGCAGGTTATCTTCAAGCACAAATTAGTGCTTAAATGATGATGACACTGTGAAGCATAAATCTCCTTCCTGTTGCACTAGGCTGCCCTTATAACAGGGGTCTTCAAACTTGGCGCCTTTATGACTTGTAGACTTCAACTCCCAGAATTCCTCAGCCACCATGCCTGGCTGAGGAATTCTGGGAGCTGAAATCCACAAGTCACAAAAGGGCTAAGTTTGAAGACCTCTGCCTTATATCTACTCCCTGTCAAATACAACACACAAAACCTAAAGCAGATCTCCTCAAGCATTTTTATTTGTACTATGTATTAACAAGCTCCTCTTTTTATCTCCTGATTGCAGTTGAATTGTAAACATGTATATTTACTTTAAAAAAAAGTAACTTCCATTGCATTTGCTGGGAACCAGTATCCAATAAAGTGTGCAATAGACTTACTGACTCTGTTGACCTGAAGTTTCAAAGGCAGCCTTGTTGAAGAAGGCTAAATGCAATAAGGTTGGAAATGTAACCCATCTCTGCTTTATACACTAGAAGAACATGCCTAGAATATCAAGATGTGACATCTAATTAAGAGAGTAAAAGCACAGCTGTTACTTAGTTTTGCACAGAGAAATGCTTTCATGGTTTAGCCATCCAAGAAGAGGATTATGGATCCTGATTTACACCAATACCCAAGGCTCACCAAGGAGCCTGAGTCTTGTCGGACCATTTGTTGACTGATGAAAATAGGGTAGCTACTTACACATTTCCATCACTCTTATTTTTAGACAGAACTGCATTGCCATTTTTTTAAAAAAAGAAAAGGACTAAAGAGGAACAGATCTGATGAAAATGTGCCACTCAATAATGATACACATTTAGGAGATGACACAGATGTAGATACAGATGCAAATATAGATTTAGATATCGGGATGCTGAAAAACATCAGGGCAACCTCTGGATGTCCAATAAGCACTTAGAAAAAAAAAGGTGTCATTGCAAACTTTAGGAAAATTTGATGAGATTTCATCTGCCTTGCCTTACATATGATATTATGCCAAAAAAGCCAACACAGTGCTAGGCTGCATTAACAGAGGGATAGAATCAAGATCACGTGAAGTACTAATACCACTTTACAATGCCTTGGTAAGGCCACACCTGGAATACTGCATCCAGTTTTGGTCACCACAATGTAAAAGAGATGTTGAGACTCTAGAAAGGGTACAGAGAAGGGCAACAAAGATGATTGGGGGACTGGAGGCTAAAACATATAGGGAACGGTTGCTGGAATTGGGTATGTGTAGTTTAATGAAGAGACGGGTGAGGGGTGACATGATACCAGTGTTCCAATATCTCAGGGGCTGCCACAAAGAAGAGGGAGTCAAGCTATTCTCCAAAGCACCTGAAAGCAGGACAAGAAGCAACGGATGAAAACTAGTCAAGGAGAGAAGCAACCTAGAACTAAGGAGAAACTTCCTGACAGTTAGAACAATTAACCAGTGGAACAACCTGCCTCCAGAAGTGGTGAATGCTCCAACACTAGAAGTTTTTAAGAGGAGACTGGACATCCATTTGCCTGAAATGGTATAGGGTTTCCTGCCTGAGCAGGGGGTTGGACTAGATGACCTCCAAGGTCCCTTCCAAATTATTATTATTATTATTATTATTATTATTATTATTATTATTATTATTATTATTATGCATGATTTAGACAAACGTACATAAAATATGAGATCAGAGCTTCAACTGCTGAATCTCATGTTATGATATGCCGAATGTTTTACAATTTTGAAAATTGGGTGATTGGACCATCACATAAGATTGTACAGTTCTTATGTGGTGGTGCAGTGGTTAGAATGCAGTATTGCAGGCTAACTCTGCCCACAGCCAGAAGTTCAATCCTGATGGGCTCAAGGTTGACTCAGCCTTCCATCCTTCCAAGGTTGGTAAAATGAGGAGCCAGATTGTTGGGGGAAATATGCTGACATTTATAAACCATTCACAGAGTGCTGTAAAGCACTATGTAATGGTATATCAATCTAAGTGCTATTGCTATCCCTGCATCTCTGAAATGAAGGAATGGGCAGCTATGAAGGAATGGGCAGCTATGGCTCCTTTATGATCTGTGGATTTCAACTCCCCAAATGCCTGAGCCATCCTTGCTTACTGAGGAATTCTAGATGTTGAATTCCACAGGTCAGAAAAAGGTGCTCACCCCTGCTGTAATGGGTGGAGTTTCTGACCAAATGACTCTATGTCTCTTCAAAGTATTGTTTGATGAAAGTCATGGGAAACTTTTTTTCCTTCTTATGATTCCTTATTTGACAGATTTGGACTGGCAGCCACTGAAATAGAAGCAGACATATGAAACAGAACATATGCCCACATTCTTTCTGTATTTGTATTATACTTTGATTTAATGTTTAACAACCAATTATTTATTGATTTTATTCTATTATTTCATTTGGTTATTCTATTACTGTCTTTTTTGGTTCCAGATATTTGCTGGATTTTATTTTAATTCCTGTGGCTTTTGTTCTTCTATTCCATTGTGAAACACCCAGAGTAACTTTGGCAAGTCGGTTGGCTATATCAATCAAATGAATGAATACATACATACATTTAAACATTTCTCTTTGAATTTTTGATATTCATCAATGACATTTTTTTCCTAGCTAATCCAATTAAGAAATAGTACACTCTTTCAGCCTAAATGACTTTTATTCGTTGACAATCAAATTGAGACAAGTTTATTTATTTATTTATTTATTTATTTATTATATTTTTATACCGCCCTTTTCCCGAAGGACTCAGGGTGGTGTACAGGGCAATAAATATAAAACAGAATACAAAAGTTAAAAAACAATTAAATATAATGCCCAAATTTAAAACAATAATTAAGAACATATTAAAACCCCTGCCCTAACCCATCAAACCAGGTCAGATTGCTCAAATAAATACGTTTTTAGGTCGCGCCGGAAGGAGTGAAGGTCGGGGGCCATCCGGAGCTCAACCGGCAAGCGGTTCCACAGGTCTGGCGCGCCCACAGAGAACGTCCTCCCCCTGGGGGCCAGGGTATATATCAAGTTATGATATATAGAGGAAATGTACTTAAATATATACTGATGTAGGAATTATGATACCTGTATTTCTGCCACTTTTACAAAGATCTATGAAATGTGCCTCTTCACTGTCCAAACTAAAATATCTTATCTCTACTGTACTCAGTTGTATTGTCAAACAAGAACCAGATTGCCCGTAAAACCAGATTAATTTGAAAAGATTTATATAGTGCATGACAGATTGCTTTATTTATGGCACTTAAATAAAATGTGGCCCCAAAGTGTTGGCAAATATTACCATCAGATATAAGTATGGCAAAGAAAGAGAGAATGAGGTGGTGGAGATAATAATAATTGCTTATTAATGACAATTATAAAGTGGACCCTTAAAACATCTGTCAATAAATTTTCAGGCTATACACATTTACACATAGCTAAAATTATTATTTTAACTATAAAGCAGATAATTGATATATTTCTTCCAATTATACAAGCTTTACAATTGCTTTTAAATTCCCACAAAGAGAACAATTCCCTATGGCTAGTTGCCATCCATACATTCTGCCATTTACATTTAAATAAACCAAAACATCTTCATGATTACCCTGTGGAAATAAAATTTTATTTATTTTTGCTGCCTTGATTGTAAAATATTTGCTTAAAGCAGCGTTTCTTTAATTTTCTGCAAACATAGATAATTAAATAAACACTTAGAAAATGTGCAACCACTCAATTAACGAAACACTTTAATTGTTCTCCTCGTTAAGAGCCCAATAGTTACCATTTTGTAGGAAACTAAATCATGATTACTGCATGTTTGCATTTGTGTATGTCCTCCCCACTATTTCAAAAACCTTTTAAAACTCCATTTTGTACCCAAAAGTAATCTAAAATTAAATATGTATTTACGACTTGAATTATTTTATCTACCCACACATAATATACACAACCTGTAGCATATATTTGATAATAAATGATCTTTAGTAGAACTTCTACTAATCTTCATCTCCATCTGCAGGTAAATACTTTCTCCACTTTTCTTCTTGACTGCTACACATACCTGTGGATACCTGTACCTTTCAAGAGCACTGAAAGATTTGGATTAATTGAAGATAAATCAAACCTAGAGAGCCAGTTTGCTGTAGTGATTAAGGCTTCAGACTAGAAACCAAGAGACCCGAAGTTCAACCAAGTTCTACAATAGTGTAGATATAGGAAAATCTTCTTTCAGAATTGTCAGTTGGGTTTCAGTGTGGTAACTTTCAGAGAATGTAGGTTAGTTGAGCACTATGATTGATAACTTGACAACTATGCTTTGGACGATACTTTTCAGACTCCTTCCCAAGTGGGAAATTTCAAAAATAGTTTGTGATATTGTAATATGTGCTTGTGTGGGAAGGAATTTGATGTACAGTGAATAATAAACATATTCCAGAAGTGGTGAACTCTTGGCAGAGCTTAAAGTATCCCTAGGTGGTAGTGAGCTAAATGTATTATAATTTGTGTTCAAACATTGGCTGATATAGTTTCCAGTGTTTACCAATTTAGCAACAGCCTACTTGAATCATTTTAACTGAGATGCATATATTCAGAAGGATAGTGATCTTGATTCAAACATGATGAGTGGGAGTTTTAAAGGTCGACATTAATTTAATATCATAGGAGGAAGTGTGGGACATGAACATGAAAACATACTTGTGAGGTAGCATTAAACCTAACTGTAACATCCCCGCAGAAGTTAGGTCCTCTTTTTACCTCTGGGTCTATTACATAAGGACAGAAGTCTCCAAACTTGGCAACTTGCTTGACAAACTTCCCCTGGCTGGGGAATTCTGGGAGTTGAAGTCCACAAGTCTTAAAGTTGCCAAGTTTGGAAATCTCTGCATAAGAAAATGGCCAATTATAAATCAACATACAAACTGAGACTGTGGTCTTTTCTTAATGCAATGGTTAAAGAAAGTTAAAACACCTTATGACAATGAAGAACTACAGGCAATATAGATTGTTAACTGCTCTTTCTGGAGATAAAATAAAATTATTTTCCATATTAAATTGGACAGACTTAAAAGTTACATGGTTATAAATGCACAGCTGAAGGACCACTAGAGGGCAAATAAATACATTTTTTTATTTTTTTATTTTAATTCCATTTATATCCCGCCCTTCTCCGAAGACTCAGGGCGGCTTACAAGCTTAGCAGTAGCCTTCATTCTATGTATATGCCTGCTTATTAGGGCTTTCACACACACCCCCAAGCGGCATTATTACAAAGTCAGCTTAATTGCCCCCAACAATCTGGGTCCTCATTTTACCTCCCTCGGAAGGATGGAAGGCTGAGTCAACCTTGAGCCTGGTGGGATGCGAACCTGCACTAATTGCAGGCAGCTGGTGTTACTTAAGGAGGCATTAGCCCACTGCTCCACCAAGGCTCTGTTTGCCCTGAAATGAAATAAATTCTTTCTCTCTTAATTTTTTTCTGAAATACAAAGTTTATTACTGAAAGAGTAAGTTTATACTCATATAATTTTCCATCTAGACCAGAATTTACTTTAACAGCAGCTATCCATCATATCCAGCTGGAACTTTTCCAAATATTTGCAATGGATTCTTTTAAACTAATAAGTTAGGCACTGAACCCGAGATCTTCTTCATGAAAACCTTATAATTTACCAGCATGTCTAGGTTAACTATACAAGTATATTCTCCCTCATCCTTAAAACATAACAGCTTGCTAAATCTGTTCTAACAGTGCTTCTGATTGGCTCCAGCAGAACTTAAAAGGCCTGGATAATAAATATGGAGGTATAAAGTCTTCATGATTGGTAATGACCTATAAAGCTCTAAATGGCTTGGGTCCGGATTATCTAAGGGAACACCTGCTGCCAGCATCAACTTCCCATCGTCCTGTGTGCTCCCACAGGGAGGGCCTTCTTAGGGTACCGCCGGTTAAGGAATGCCGGTGGGTTATTCCCAGGGGAAGGGCGTTCTCTGTGGGCGCGCCGGCCCTTTGGAACCAACTTCCCACGGAGCTTAGGACTGCCCCCGACCTTTGCTCATTTCGCAGGGACTTGAAAACCTGGTTTTTCGAGCTGTCTGGCCCCGACTGAGGGGTTTTAATTATTTAATTAATGGGGTTTTAGTTAAATTCAGGGACTTAATTTAATCTCAGTTTTAACTGATTTTAACTTTGTATGTTATGTATTTTAATTTTTCCCTGTACAGTAAACCGCCCTGAGTCCTATGGGAATAGGGCGGTATATAAATTTAAATAATAAAATAAATAAATAAATAAATGATTATTCTTTAGCATGATCTATTATTTTGCTTAGTTTTTTCCCCACTTTGTGGTAGCTGGTACTGCTCCGTAATAGGCCCCGAAGCCCTAGTAAAAAGAATATTTGGGTTATATTTAAACTCTTCCACAGAACTAACCTGGAAACAATCTAAACTGCAGGTGAATAAGTATTTTTTTTAAAAAAACCTACACATCGTAAATCATCAGATTGGTGATGGCACTCTTTCTTTGTTTTGAAGTAAGAAAAATATCCAATTATAATGTAGAGAAATAATGTCAAAGATTTTATTAGTTCATCCTGTGAACCATAAGTTACAACAGCTTTTATTTTTTCTACTTTACTTCATCTGAACATTGCCACTTTTATTCATAAAATCTCTTTTCTTTTGCCCTTACCATTGATTTTTGCTTTCCCTGTTGACAGTGCATAGAAAGAAAGGAGAAAATCATAGTAACTGAGGTAAAATCTCTGCTCCATACCCACCCAATAGTTGACTGTCTGGTCTCTTTTAGAAGCATCCTGTAAGAGAAAAACTTTCTCTTTCCTGCAAACGCTTGTATTGTCAGGCTGTTTTTGTATTCAAGCACATTGGCCTGAAACTCAACTAAAAACTTGCAGATTGTAATGCTTTCAAAAGCTCAACATCCTGCACTGGCATTGAATTCTAGATTAGGTCTTGCTAGTGCAGAATAAAATTCCTCAAGCTTGAAAGCTCTTGAAAAAGGAACAAAGGCATCCCCAGATGTCAAAATGATGCCTGCGACCACATAATTGAAGCCCTATCCCTTTTTTATATGAGTCAGACGCCCCTGAAAAGGAAGAAGGAAAGATATCTGATAGCATAGCTCTTAATGCTTAACATTAAAGGGTCAAAGTCCTCAGAACTTTCCCCATGACATCTGTATTTTTGTGGCAGAGGAGAAATTAAAAAACCAGTCAATCCTTTTTTAGATTTATCTGTCAATTAGAAACTATTTTTTCCAGTTTCAGAAAAAGATCCTCCAAAGATTGACTGTCTATTAGCTAATATTCAATTAGACATTCATTCTATTATGGTATTCCAATGAGCCATTATATAGCAATTCATTAGCGGTTAACAATGTATAGCCAATAACTTTCTGAAGAATGGTACCTTAATATTATTTTCCTTTTGTTCCTTTTAGCCTTTGCATGAATCTTTATAGCTAAAAAGGGGAAGTTGATTATTCTAAATGTCATACATTTGCTAAAGTCAATCATCTTCCTATCATTAAATCCAATTCTATTAGAATACATTTACTTCAAATGCCGAACGAACAAAATTAATTATAATCTTGCACTTTTGCAGTTACAAAAACAAGCTCTAACCCTAGAAAACGAGGTCTTTGGTTATGTTCAAGAGGAAGGGAGCCTCATTTTTATATTTTTTTAAAATAAGATAAAAAGAAGTTATATAGGCAAATATATAAATCATTTGATGTATCGCATTCAGTTTTGCTTTTTAGGAACATAATTTCAGAATCTCTAAACTACTGAACAATAAAAACAGAGGCATGAATTTCTTGCGGCCTGAGGTTAATAAAACTGAATTGATTTAGCAATCTTGTGAACTTGACAGCTTATTAGAGGAAGTTAAAAGCCAATCAATGACTTCTGCACATTATTAATTGAACAACATTGACTTGCATTTTGCATTACAAGAGAGATAATATAATTCTAGTCCAAAAATACTTGCATGAAGATCATTCTCTGCATTGATACCTGATAGTAAGAGTCTGAGGGGGATAACTTCCACCTCAGAAAATGAAGATGTATCTGAATATTGTAGTACGTTTCTATTCATAAGTTTAGAGTTGCATTGTTATATTTCATCTGTCTTTGCATGCATCAGTCTTTGCATACATGTAGGCCATTTGGAGAGCTGTTATTCTGTATCCATGTGAACAATTCTGACTCTCTAGCAATCTCCCATTTGTGACCATGTGCAACAGATTAAACATTCTGAAGATGCAGCATTATATGAAATATTTTGAACACACAATGGCACCGCTACCCATCGCAGATTGATGGATGCTGATGGATATGATTTCCATTCTAGCCTATTATTAAGATAGATTATGTCGAGTAATATCCATGGTACTTCTATTCAAAGAAGTATAGATCAATGGAACAGAGTTTCTCTTAATTGATGCTCAGTTTTATCTGCAGTCATTTTCTTGTGTGACAACCACAGAACAGATAAATCATGAGATTGGCAAAACTTAGCATTTCTTATACATTCAGCTATAGATATAATTTTACTTGTATCTGTATCGCAATTCACAAATTAACCCACCAAAATAAAGACTGGTAATGGAGACCATATAGCTAATTTAACTCTACCCTGAAGATACACTATGAAGATATACTATATACACAGGTAGTCCTCAACTTATGGTCACAATTGAGCCAAAAATTTCTGTTTCTAAGCGAGACATTTTAAGACCTTTTATTGCCACAGTTGTTAAATGAATCACTGCAGCTGTTAAGTTAGTAACATGGTTGTTAAGTGAATCTGGCTTCCCCACTGACTTTGCTTGTCAGAAGGTCACAAAAGGGGTTCACATGACCCTGTGACACAGCAACCGTCATAAATATGAACCAGTTGCCAAGAGTTTGAATTTTAATCTCGTAACCATGGGGATGCTGCAACGGTCATAAATGTGATAAATGGTAATCACTTTTTGCAGTAACGTTGTAATTTCAAACAGTCACTAAATGAACTTTTGTAAGTCGAGGACTACCTGTATTCCCATTTGCATTACAAATAGGATACCTTAAAAGGAAGCCTGAATAGGACTTGAGCTTTCAAATTTGCACACATATTTTACCCAGCTATTTTGGGGAAGGTACCTCATACATTGTCTTCCTGCATTACAGAGCTTTGTCAGCAAGAAAATAAATCCTTTCAGCCTGTCAACACTAGTTGCCTTGGACTGAGCCCTGTATGGTGCTGAGTCTTATTTTGAGGTGCTAAACTCCTTATAGCTTCTAGAGAGCTTAGCCTCTTATTTCTGTTGAGAACAGAAAACTTTATAACTAAACAGCTTGACAAGCAAGCCACTCTGTGTTGCCTCACACTACATATGAGCACATGCATAACAATGGCATATAAATTTGATAAGCAAATAATGAAAGTGTATAACAAAGTGTATAACAAAGTTCTCAATCAAATCACGGACCCATGAATTTAAAATAGTTAATATATGTAAAGAAGTAATTTGATTTTTTTTTATCCAAGGCTGCAGCAAATCAGCTATCCTGAACCAAGAGCCCTTCTAATGAACTGGACTATCATTCCCATGGGTTGGGGAAGGTCATCTCAACCATTGGTCTTTCTTGTTACTACCCCAGTCCAAAGATCCCTAATCCCCATGGTTTGACAGAAAGGAGACAAAAGCTGACAACAAAATTAGATCTTAATCCTGGAGAGTGATGGGTATTTGTCATTATGTACTTTTTGTTTATAATTGATTAACATGAGATTCTACTCCTTATTTGTTTTTTTTAAATGTTACTCTGGCTTAAATGTCATTCTTCATTTAAATTTAAATTCATTCTGACCCCGAAGAGTCACGAAATTTTGTCTTTAGGTTTAACCAAGAACTACAGGTTAAAATAAGACCATATAGGGGTCTTAGAAATTATTAGTAACTAACTTTGTATATTGAGAGACAGAATGAGAGAGACACACACAGAGAGAATATACCTTTTCCTTATGACTGTAACAAAATAAAATAACAATAAAGATCCCAAACTTAAACCTCGTCAGCTAAACTTTGTAGTGTTTACCACTACTCCAGATTATACAATTATACAGACAATACAAAACCAGCAGATTGTATCACGAAGCCAACACCTATGATAATCAGCTAGCTTCAATCACATTCAGAAAGTTAACTATAAATGCTCAAAACAAACAGGTCAAACCTCACGGCTCTCCATTAAATCAGAGACCACATGAAAGATTTTAACTTAAGTCAACAACTGAGCTAGAAAGATTTTGGAAAAAGTACATATTCAATCCACTGTTCCAATGAAAGTCGGCCATAAAATGCATACCCCTCATAAATTAACTTGTATTATCAGTACAGAATGGAAAAAAAGAAAAGAAAGAGAAAAAGAAAGAAAGAAAGAAAGAAAGAAAGAAAGAAAGAAAGAAAGAAAGAAAGAAAGAAAGAAAGAAAGAAAGAAAAATACAAGATCTGAGGTGTGAAACACACTAGCTGTATATGGATGTCATTTAAAGCACACTTCATAAAACACTCAGAATATCCCTGTCACAGACTGACAGACAAGGTGTAATCCCCACTGTGGCACTATCTAATATGCCCAGAGGGTTTTTTCACATCCCTAAAATGGGAGGGAATTATGTTCACAGTATGAAACAAACAGAATCATCTGAAACGTATCAGAGGGGAGTATGTTTGCTAGCATAACAACATCTTTTTTTCAGATGTTCTCTCAATCCAGAGAGCAATAATGATGGTGCTTTCACAAATGGAAATTACCCATGAAAATATCATTTCCATCTTCCTAGATAAAAAGGGTATGTTTATCTCACAGGTCTTAAATAAAAGATTGTGTTGTTTTAATATTTCTCCTAAGAGAATGGCATTAAGTTTGATGTATAATGTGAACCTATGATAGTGGAAAGGAAGGAACTAGGCTGGTTTTATTCAGGGAGAATTTAAGTTTCCTTCTGATGTAACAGTAATACCATTCAACTTAACAGAACTTTGTTCCCAGAAAGAATACACAACACTGAAAAGCAATACAAGACCTGTGGGTACGTTGTACTTGCAGTCACCCTTGGCACCCTGCCCTACTTCTGACTTCAAACTTTTATTATTTTAGCTATAGGAAAAGTAATGTGACATGTGACAAAGCAAGGTCCCAACAATTGGGATCATCTTTATTTCTAAGAATACCTCTGCATACTGGCTTCTGAGGCATTGTTTAAAAATGGAATGGCGTGTGGCCAGTATGTAGACCTTTATTTGACCTGCACAGAAAAAAAAGCTAAAGGTCGTACAGGGCACTCAGCTGGTGGAGGTGAATACCAATGTCAGTACTTGTAAATGGATGCTTTGTGAATGGCCAAAAGCTTTTTGGCAGCCATTTTGTAAATGCTGTGCAAACATTTTTGTAAATGCTGTGCAAACATTTCTCAAAATTCCAAATAAGTCTAGGGTGGTTTCAAATGTTTTCTTAGTCCTATACAGAACTAGCCTGTATGTGATCTTCTTCCTAAAAGAATAGTACAAAGCAAAGGAAGAGGCTTTTTGGTCTGGAGCCATAGCACATTGAAGAAGAACTGTATAAGAAGAAAGACACAATAGCAGGATTGTTGGGAACTTCTGACAATGAAAGTTGAGGAGCATCAAGACCTAGCCATTAAGAAACAACTAGACAACCTCCCCCTTCTCCCTACTGTGCAATGTTTTACAAAATGTTTGTAAATGTGTACTGTAAATCTTTGTAAAGGTTTTGCTGGAAAGGAATAAGGTCCTTCTCCAAACTTCAGGCAAGGAACAAAGTAACACCCTTGAAATTTAATGCATAACTTACAAAGACTTCACTTTCAGTCATATTACCTATATCTATATCTATACACCTATCATGTTACAAACCTAAAATATGATTTATTTATTAGTATAAAAATCAATGAAGTTTGTAAAGATAATATAAGTAAAATATCCTCTTAAATTTCCAGATTTGCAAATGTTAGGACAGGGTGCTTTCATAAAAATTAAGTACAACCATAGAACTAGTAATAATAGAATAATAATTCAACTGCCAACAATCCTGATAAGTAAGCCTGCACACAGCCCAAATTATATTTTTCCAGTTAGGCAGAGCTTTCTAGTCTTTACTACAAAGCCATTCAAATGTGGTTAAATAATCATGTAAGTTGCTTTAGTTTAGGGCATACATTAGTAGATGTCCATGAACAGAAATTTGATATTGCACCAATATAGTTTGCCTTCTCTGATCTCTCTTCATTTGCAAGCTGGTTTGAAAATGTGTATTTCAGAATTTCAATGTGATATATGCATGTATTAAAAAAACAGTTAAACTTACCAGCTGTTTTAGTGGGTTCTGGCATTGTTTCAGTTTGTCTTTATTCCCAGTATGTGCAAATATAAAAGCTAGGAAACATTGAGCCCCGGATACAAATGCAGCCCAGTATGACAAGCAGAGAGTGAGAAGAATTTTTCCACTTTATATACAGCCTTAAAATATCAATCAGAGTAGAACCTCCTCTCCTATCAATGTAAACCCTCTGAAAATTGACAGTTATGGGAGCTCAGCTTACATCTGTTGTTTGAAGCCACTGCCCCCCTCGGCTTTAGGAAGGAATCTCTGCTGCATTTCATGTGGCTGAGGAGATCAGCTATAACTTTCTAATTTCAGACCCATGGATCCACATACAACGTGGGGAATCAAACAGCTTGCCAAGCTATCAAAGGGCTTTTAGAGATGAGAGATTGGTCAATAGAGAATTGTCATTCCACCCAACCCTTGTGGCACTATAGCCCAGACAGATAACCTGATCAGAAATCTGCAATGCTACTTAACTATTTTTAGTTCTTTGATAAATAATTTAAACCTCGGAATGCTTTCCTTAACTTGAGGAATGTAGAGTGCTCATCTTCTGGGACAGGAGATTATGGCTGGCTTCAGTGACACTGCTCAAGGCAAGGACCACTAACGGAAGTGATACTTATTTTCCTCTTCATTCAAAAATGATGGACAATTTTTATCTGTGAATAAGAAGGCAAAAGAATGGTACATTAATGAAGGGCACACAAATATGATTTTTTTTACAAAAATTAAAAAACATGGCAGTACAACAGCACAGCTTTTGTGTAATTTCAGATGATTGTATGAATGAATCAAAACGGTTCTGTGACCAATTAAAAGGTCTAAGAAACAGGGTTGAGATATTTGCCTGCCTATCTACCTTATCTAGTGTTCCCCATCCAGGTACCTCCAGATGTTTTGAGATGAGGTGGGAATGCTCAGTATCAATCCATTTTATGCAATGAATGTAAAAGACAGATGAGACATGATCATGGTCACCATGTTAATATTTTTTTACCTCTTCTCCACAGTAATTTTTGACCCTCCTCCAGAACGATCGGCAAGATTAAGTCTATGCAGTCAGTAGCATGTTATTTCTTTTGCATGTGCTAACAGGAAATACTGTTCACCATCTATAAGTTCTTTAGAAGCATGGAGGCAATTGTCACAGGTATCAGAATTTAGGTATCAGATCTGAAGGATTGATACTTTTCATGCAGAGTAATAAGACTAATCAGTCCTAGTCCATGTTTATGTGAGTTAATGTGCTCAGTTTCCCACATGCCCCAAATTACTGTGTCATAAACTTCAACAGTTCTTTAAAAAGGGGAATGTAATTTAATACCGAAACATGCAATAGAAAACATAAATGTTGGGTTCAAACATGATGTGACTACATACAAGGAAATCTTAAGTGTGGAGAGGAACGTATGGTGTTTGAAGCCGTACAATTTTTTACGAGAAGAGAAGATTGTTCAAACCTGGTTTCAATATGGTCAATTACGGGCCAGGTGGAAAGAAGACCAGAAAATTTGTTTCTCAATGACTGATGAAAATTTGGTAAAGCAAATTAGAAATCAGGGTCCAGCACATATCAAACGGATATATCTTGCATTGATAGAAATTGACTCAGAAACAGAACTTGTTAAAGATTGTATGATAAAGTGGGCTCCGAATATTCAAGAAGTTATTACAATGGATACTTGGGAAAAGATTTGGGTGAGGAACGTAAAATTTACGCAAGCTCAAAATTTAAGAGAGAACTTTTACAAAATGTTTTATAGGTGGCATTTAGATCCTAAAAAGCTTGCAAGTATGTATCCGAACTATCAACCTAAATGTTGGAGATGTGGTGGCGAAGACGCAACATATTTTCATATATGGTGGACCTGCAAAAAGGTTAAAGCTTTTTGGATTAAAATCTGGTGGAATATGCAGAAGATATTCAAGCAAAGGATAAAGTTTTGTCCGCAATTGTTTTTATTGGGCATAATTACGGATACTACTGTTGTGGACACTAAGCTGATGTTGAACTTAATTACGGCAGCAAGACTGTTAGTAGGTCAATATTGGAAGAAGGAGGAACTGCCGACTATAGAAGAATGGACTCTAAAAGTTTCTGACCTGGCAGAAATGGCAAAGATTTCGGCTTATTTGAAAGACCACTTGCAACAACGTTATATTATGGAGTGGAAAAAGTGGATTGATTACATCCAGAACAAATATGGGACTAAAAAGTTTCATTTAGCATTTGTATAAGTTTTGATGTGATATTAGTATTGCTTGTAGTCATTTCATATGAGCTAGAGTGCAATAGACTTAATAGTTTATTGTTGTTAACATATGGTTGTTTATGATTGTTTTTACCTTTATACCTTGTATTTATCTCTGGGAAGTCGGGGAGGGGGGAAGGGGTGGGGGGAGGGATAGGGAGGGTTAGGAAGGGTTGGGTGGAGGGAGGGGGGAGGGATTGTTAAAGATAAAATGTATTGTAAAACTTTTCAATAAAAAAAAGGGGAATGTAATTTGATTAAATAATTGTTCCCATTTTTCCTATTATATCTTCTAGTCACATTAACCCAGCTTTTTTTTACTTGCCATTCTTTGCAATCTTTTTAACGGAAGTAGAGGAGAAAAAACAAAAGACTGTCTCAGAAGCAACAGTAATTCTATGGTACCACTTTACCTTCTCTGCATAGGCTTAATGAATCATATCATGATGATTCAGGGGACGGCCCAGATATTATTCAGGGTATCATAGCCCTCAACATCCCTAGCCATTACCTAGAGCAGTGTTTCTCAACCTTGGCAATCTGAAGATATGGGACTTCAATTTCTAGAATTCCTTAGTCAGCATGCTAACTAGGGAATTCTGGGAGTTGGTCCACACATCTGCAAGTTGCCAAGAGTGACAAACATTGATCTAGAGTACATTATGGGAGTGCACTTTTTGGGTGGGTGTGTGTGTGTGTGTAATTTTTGCTTTCCTATAATCCCAAACAGGTAGAAACTACTTGTTATGAATTATAGGAAGATTCACAATAAGGATTCCCTTATCTGAATATCTATAGTTAACCACATAAATTATCCTGTTTTGGGAGACGTCAATCTATGCAGCAAAGGCAACGACTGGCCTAGCGGCTTCCAGCTACAAGATTACAGATGTCATTGGGCTTCAGTTCATCACAAACGAAGCAAAAGAACAGTTGGGGCGGCTGATGGGATTTTCAACATATCTGGGATCTCAAGGGTGGAAAAGGGTAGAATAAACAGATTAATTGCATGGCTTAAATAGAGGTTATTGTTGATAGGTCACTTGTCCTCTGGAAAGACTTAGATTGTTTATAACACTCTCTCAGAATGTTAAAGGGCAAGAATGCAGATCATAGCAGTTCTTGTAGCAGTACTCAGTAATAATATGAGCTTTGTTTACCTCATCCTTGCAGAAAAATAGGGCTAAAATACGCAGATCCATTTTTAGGGACTATTGGAATTATCTCTGATTATAGTAGCTGAAAACTGGTGGTATAATTTCCTGCCAGATTGTGATGGGAATCAATTAAAAAAACAAATCTGTAGTGGAAACATAAGAAATACAAAGGACTACCACCCTCCAAAAATTTATAAGCCCGTCAGGTTTGCATCATCATGGGTCCTATGCAGCCCCCAATCACCCAGGCTGGAAAATATTTAATATGAAAATGTTGCAGGAAAACATAAATGTCTCTAGCTTTTTATTAATATACTTCCTACATTTTTTTCTTCTGTTCAGTCATGTCTAATTCTTGGCAGCTGCCTGGACAAATCATTGCAGTTTTTTGGCAAGGTTTTTCAGAAGTGGTTTGCCATTACTTCCTTCCTAGGGCTGAGAGAAGGTGAATGGTCACCCACTGGCTTTGTTCTGACAAGAAAAATAAGAGCCAGATGATAAGGAAAATAAACATAAAATAAAATTATGAATTTAATAATTTTGTAAATAGGGATTTGTAATCTGAACCACAATTAACACTAGGTCCTATTTTTTTCTGAATGAGTAATAGTTCTCCAACTTTGCTTGCAGAATATATAGTCAGTTTGATTTCTGGGTTGGCCATTTGGTGATCTCCATATGTATCATAATCTTTCAGCATGTTGAAGAAGGTGAACCAAGTATTTTGAATTACAAACATTGGGCTTTCTTGGCAAAACTTTTCATTAGTCTGTTTCCCACTTTGTTTCTACACCAAGGCCAAATTCCCCATAATTCATATTCTATTTAGCTTCCAAATTTAGCATTCCTATGATTAATATGAGGGTATTAATATTAATATGATATTAATATGCAGTTTGGTGGGTCAAATCCTGAGTGCCGCGGAACAGAGTGAGCGCCTGTTACTCATCCCAGCTTCTGCCAACCTAGCAGTTCGAAAGCACATAAAAATGCAAGTAGAAAAATAGGGACCACTACGGTGGGAATGTAACAGCGTTCCGTGCACCTTTGGCGTCTACTCATGCCGGCCACATGACCACGGAGACGTCCTCGGACACAGCGCTGGCTCTTCGGCTTTGAAACAGAGATGAGCACCGGCCCCTAGAGTCGGAAACGACTAGCACGCATGTGCGGGGGAATCTTGACCTTTACCTTTACCTTTATATTTAAAAAGGAGGGTGTTGTGCTAAATCTTCATAGAATAGTGCAAAGTCTACTTCTTTTCCATTTTCAGTTGGATCCTTATAATACTTATTGACTTGTTTTGGATTCAACTATTGATCAAAGTGTACTACGTATCATTTTGGGATGATGTGCAAGCACTGATTTTGGCATCCTTTCATCAATAATTATGGCTCCTCTATTTTGTCCATGATTTTCCTGTCTATAATAGATCTGATGCTTTTCTGATGTGAACGGATGCATTTTAATCCATTTCATTTCATTGCTTCTCAGAATTTCAGTAGTCATGGCAGTGTAACTATCATTAACATGCTTTAATTCTACAAATACCTTATTGTTTTGCTCAGGCAGATAGATCTGTGTGATCTGCTGTACCTTTTGGAGATTAAAGGAAGCCTTCTGGTATCAATTGTTATAGTCTTCCTTCCCTAATTTAGTGCATGACCTTATGTTTTAACCTTGTAATGTAAGGGGAACATTCATAAACAAATCCTTCTTTAACCTCATTGGTGTTTTGTGTCATTAATAGGAACTATTTCTCAGGCACCTCTTTGACAGAACAGCTTCTAAGCCCCCCAAAATAGGTTCAAAATATACATTCATCCTCCCTGCTCCCCTTTAATATTCTGATTCTTCTGGTCACTGTGGACATTTTAAAACTTCTCCTTTGGTACTGAGTATACTGAATATATTAAAAATCAATTGCTACCCAGAATGAGAGCAGAGTTACTTATGGCTCAATGTGTTTATAATGATTGCTAAATTTATAGTAAGTCCAAATCTCATTTTATCTATTTCTACTTTTTAAACTTATTTCAATATTTCTTTGGAAAAGTTTTTTGTAGTCTTTGGGCATGGGGTAATAAAAAGAATATAATGCTAAAACATCTATATTACTTATTAACAAGCCTTGCAAACAGATTTATTTCTTGATGCATGTATCTGAAATCATTTTGTTATGTTGCTCCATCCTTAGTGCCCTTCTTCAGTTACATTTTCCTTATTTGTCACCGTTTTGTTTTAAAACTGTTGTAGAAGCAAAATTTTTAGATTATATTGTATTCTAGGTATTCAGCTGATGATCACCTCCTTGTGGATTTTTAAGACCTCTGTTCACATTTATTATATGGGGTTAACGCGTCTTCAGGTTCTCTGATTTTGTACCTGCATTTTATAATAATTTTAATAAAACTTTTCTCAGATATTGTATAAAAATAAATATAAAGTAGCATAAAGCAAGAAAAGAAAAAAGTGAAGTAAGAAAGTAAGAAAAGAACAAAAGAGATTACATGCAATGCATATGATGTATAGAAAGCCAGTTTGGTATAGTGGTTTCTAGCTTCAGGCTAGAAATCTGAAAACTGTGAGTTCTAGTCCAGCCTTAGGCATGACGCCAGCTGAGTAATCCTGTGCCAATCGCTCTCTTTCAGCCCAAGAAAGGAGGCAATAGTAAACCATTTCTTTAAAAAGCCTTGCTAAGAAAATCGCTTATCCAGGCAGTATCTGAATTGGAGATGATTGAATAAAAGGATAAAGATGTATTTAAAAAAGAGAGAAAAAGAAAAGAAAAATAATTAGAAAGAAGTGATTCCCATTCTTCTTTATAGTAGTTACAAACATATTTTCACAACTTCCTCTTTAAATTACATATTTTCTTTTTTCCCATATTTAACCCTTTTAATCAACAAATCCATCAATCCCTTACTCATTTTTTTCCCATTTTCAGCAAAAAAAATCATAAAAGGTTTCCAGTCTTTAATAAAAATACCTATTGTTTTATCTCCTGATCAAAAAGGTAGGCATGTGTATAACTACAAAACATAGTTACCACTTTTAAAGCCCTTCATGGTATGGGTCAGGTTACTTGAGGAGCTGTCTCATCCCACTGAGATTGCTCTGCTTCACCCATGCCAGCAGAGGGTGCATGCTGCAGGCCCTGTCAGTCAGGGAATTCTGTCTGGTGGGGTCCAAGAGAAGAGCCTTTTTTGCCGTGGCTCCTGCCCTTTGGCTCATCTTGCTCCCTAGGAGTGAGATCAGCTCCCACTTCCTGATCTTCCACAGGATCTTGAAGGCCTGGCTCTGCCAGTTGGCCTGGGGCTACAGTGGGGAATGTCACACTAGAGGTGAAAGATTAATAACAGATCCCACCCATCCCTGCTCATCCTAATTCCTCCCTGCCCATCTTTTACAGTGGCTCAGTGGGTTAGGATGCTGAGCTTGTTGATCAGAAGATCGGCAGTTTGGCGGGTCGAATCCCGAATGCCGTGTAACAGACTGAAAGCCTGTTACTCGTCCCAGCTTCTGCCAACCTAGCAGTTCGAAAGTATGTAAAAATGCAAGTAGAAAAATAGGGACCACTACGGTGGGAAGGTAACAGCGTTCCGTGCGCCTTTGGCGTCTAGTCATGCCAGCCACATGACCACGGAGACGTCCTCGGACAAGCGCTGGCTCTTCGGCTTTGAAATGGAGATGAGCACCGGCTCTTAGAGTTGGAAACGACTAGCACGCATGTGCGGGGGAACCTTTACCTTTACCTATTGTATACATGTTGTCAGGGCTTTTTTTGTCATAGAATGCTCAGAACGGAGTTCCGGAAACTTTTTTGGATGGAACCTTGTAAGGCGGTTTGTATGACATGTGTGAGTTCCGGCACCTTTTTCTTTTACAAAAAAAGCACTGCATGTTGTCATACTGGTTTATTCTTTTTAACATTGTAAGCTTCCCAAAGTCACCTTGTGGTGAGAAGGGCAGCAAACAAAGCTAATAAACAAACCAATAAATAACTAGTCCCTTTTCCTTGCAGACATGGAAATTATTTCTACTCACTAAACAATAGCACATTTGGACTGAAACCAATGTTTTAGCTGGAAGAAAGCAAATATTATGGATAAATCTCATCTATCTAATCATAGTCCTGTATATGGTTTTCAGTCCACATAAATTACCTCAAGTAATGCAATGCATTTGATAGATGAGCACCATTCGGTGGCTCTACATAGTTACATTGTTCAAAAAGAGCTTTTTCAGAGCCTTGAGTCATAGTAACAATGGTCTTTTTTAGATCAAACAATGCAGCACACTGTATCTGTTTTTTAAAAAGGACATTTGTTGGAATTATTGGAACTCATTTACAGGAAAGATTCTTCTTCCAAAAATAAAATCTTCCTGCTCAAGTTAGAGCCTAAAGCTTAAGGGTATTAGTAGTCTGGAACCATAACAAAACAAGCTCATGATAAGTCCAAATGTGGCTGAATGGCATTTGTACTTAGTGTTGTCATTGCTTTGTTATGATAACATCAACAATTCATTTGTGATTGCTGCAACAGTATTATTTTAAGAATATCATCTGGATAAGCAGAGAGACTGGTTGCCATCTTCCTGCAACTGCACAAAGGTTTTATTAGCATTTTTCCCCCCAGTTGATATAGCCACACAACTGTCCTGGGTGGAAGGTTTCATGATAGATGCTCTAAGATTGTGTAAATAATTGATTCAAAGATTCATTGGTGATTTGAATTTCTGAATGCAATCAATTTTCCAAATTAGACTATTGATTCAGATGAAATCATTAAAATAAATTCTCCTGAAGCAGGAGATAAAAGAGTGTGGAAGATCTAGATCTAAGGAAAATTGAAAGGCTGAGAGAGAATTAAAAAGTGTATTTGGTATTTAATAAACCACAGTATATTCCCCAGACTTCCATAATCAAGGCATAACAGTGAAATAGCTTGTCAAATGGCAAGTTATCAGATCAGATGACACACTTTGTTTCTCAGAGGATCCAGCTCCAATCTATTAACATTAGCAGAGGGGAATGGGCACAGAAGTAGACTTGAAGCCTATCAGTTCTCTATATGTAGAACCTTCATCTTTCCAGACTGGGAATTACATCTTTGGCCCACTTCTAATATTTTGTATAATTCTAGTCTTGCTAGATATCCAAATTTTGTATTAGAAGTCTCCATAGGAAAATCTCTGTGTTAAATATGCATATAGATTTGATCAGAAAAATGGTGCATTAAATAGTAGCATTGCCATCTTGTATAAGTCCCAGTTGAAAGGAATGGAAGATTCTGTTTAACGGCTTGAACAGATTTTTTTAAGGGGCCTGTTGCCTACAGCATCTATATATACAGTATATGCATTTTTAATTCAATTGTGTCTAAGTCTCAGAAATTGTCTAGACAAGTCTCTGCAGTTTTCTTGGCAAGGTTTTTCAGAAGTGTTTTGCCATTGCCTCCTTCTTTGGGCTGAGAGAATGTGACTGGCCCAGAGTCACCCAGTTGGCTTTGTGTCTAAGGCAGGATTAGAATTCATCATCTCCTGGGTTCTAGCCTGATGCTTTAACCACCACATCAGACTGGCTATCAAGGCATCAATGTAGATTTTACTAAAAAATATTTAATTTTAAAAAATCTACTTTGTTTCAAAACATTTTCCCCCAAGTGAACAAATTATTTTGTAAAATGATAAATACATAAAGCAGATTTTTCATAATAGGATTATGACATGATTAAATGTGAGTGTCCTCTTCTTCCTTGGCTATTTTCCTTCCTTTCAGAAAACTAAAATGCCAAGATAGAAAAAAAAATGAAGTAGCAGACTCCTGGGCATGTCTTCTGGAAAATATTCATCAGGGACATTCCCCAAAATGATGTGCTTTTTGCTAAAATTATCTTTTCTTTCTAATGTTCAGTGGCAAGCCAGTCTTGAAAAAAATGATAGTCCAGAACTTCACAGACTGCTTGGCTTGACATTGTAGAAATTTGATACACACTTTAAAAGTCCCTCTCTCTATTTCTGTTGAACTTTGCAAGGCTATTCTTGGCTAAAAGCACATGTCCTCACGGTATTCCTAGGATGCTAACAAAAGAAGCCACAGAACGGAGGGGGGAAAAAAACGTGTGCCCAGAGAATTCAAACCTTCTCAAACCTTGCCCAACTGAGTCTGACTCTCCAGAAACACAAACAGAAAAATACCATGGGCTGAAACATATTTGAGATCAATGCACATGACTTTGCACAACTATCTTGATCATAGTATTATTGTGGGGGAAAGTTGTGCACCTTGACGTGCAGCCTGAGATAAGCTGATCATACGAAGGGAAAATATCTTTCAATGGCAAAACATATATAGAAGATTCCAGGCTGAGTCTCTGACATTTGCTGGTTAAAAATATCAACAGCAGGATAGCAGTGGAAAAATAGCACAGGTAGCCTCTTTACTGGATAGAGAATAAATCCAGGCAAGATGCATTAAACATGGAAGCAGAGTTATGGGCATTCAATCTCATGCTATGGTCTTGTGGAACAGTCTAATGGTGCTTCCATTTCCTTGGAGTGCCTGGTCACAAGCCAGCTGCTCAAAAGCAGTATCAAGTGGAATGGCATAACATTGTGGCAAAATAAACAAACAAGTAACAATTTATTTCAAAATCCATCCATGACAGGGAAGCCCTGGGGGTAGACTGAAATTTAATACTTGAGAAGCTGAGGTTGACCTTGAGGCAGACAAAATGTATGTTTTTCATGAGGCTACAGCAACTTTAGTTGCTCAAAATGGGTCCACATATTTAATTCAGCCCACCTCATTCATAGATCCTAGAAGACATTTTGCAGCCCAGCTGCCTGATATTTTTTTTATCTCTAAGACCTCTATGATGCTTTGCCTTTTTAGTGCAAGCTTCCTGCTAATATGTTCAAATATTTTAACTTGAATAAAAGAAACAACTGAATCACAATGTCCAAAATACCAAGGCCCCTGAACACTGGCAAGCCTCTTTAATAGCTCACTTTAGTGGTTCTTAATCTGTGTTCCACGGACTCCTGGGGGGGTCTGTGATGTTGTCACAAGGGGTCTGCGAAGGCTTGAAGAATTGTTATAATTTAAATCTTAAGTCTTGGTGGTCTGTAGCCATGGTCCATGGCCACGAAAGGTATTTATAGGGGGTCCATGGTGAAGAAAAGGTTGAGAACCACTGGCTTGCTGTATACCTGTACAGTAGTATCCACAAACAAATCAAAACCTTCAAGATGTCAGGCGGACCACTCTCATGCAAATCCTGTCTCTTTTAGGACATGTGTGCCCTGTTGACTCATGTACAAAAGGGGTGGAGCCTGCACTGAGACACTCTTTCCACCACTGTGCCAATTTTGATGCTCAGGAGAGCATCACAAAATACCCTGAGGATGCTATATTGTAGAAACTGTTGTGTAGCCGGATCTTTGCAGGCAATAAGCGAGATGGAAGGTTCCAAACAGAAACATGCTTTATTTGAGTCAAGCAGAACAGAACTGAAACTGTGGCTGCTGCACCACTATTTATACAATTGGCCACTAGGCGGCCACCAGTAGATTTAAAGGAAGCCATTCCCGCTCCAAATCTACCACTGATACTGTAGTCCTGGAGACAAGTCTGGCTTAGTCAGTAGCTGTTACACATACACACCATTGAGCAACCATTAAGCAGCATTTAAACAGACACCTGAATCAGTACAAGCAAGAAACCCCAATACATTACAGAAACCTTTTCATTTCTCATTTTGAATTGACAATGCAGCAGTTCAAGGCACAGAAAGATTGTATTCCTTTTCATTCTAAATTCCCAATGCTGAATCTCAGTGCAGTTCTAGATTTCATACAGATCTCCTATCCCATGCCTGGAGAACTCCCTTTCTCCAGCATCAGTGCTGTTCTGAATGTCCTAAAGGGCAGGTAAATTCCCCTGTTTTCAAAGGAATGATCTCTCTGCTTTGTGGACCAGATTTTTAAATCAGCCTTCTTGATGGCAGGCAGAATTGTTAGGGCATATCTATATTGCACTTTCATTGGTTTAAGTATCTGCCTGTATCCCTCGCTTCCCTCCCCCCCCCCGCCCCCCATAGCCAGTTCTCAGCTTTCTTGAGCAGAGATAATATTTTTAGCCAGTTCAAATCTTGTGGTTTAGATATACCCTTTAACATTCCTAGCCACTTAAGAGGATTTTGGAGGTCACTTGTCTGACAGCCTTGAAAGCAACTTGATTCTTTGTGTGATTCCCATCTTTCCATAGCAATGGGGATCTTTGAAAATGATATCTGTCTTGCCAATTTGCACAATATATTGTGACATGAAATGCTGTACACATTACACATAATGTTTATGGGAGATATGATTGTTCAGCGGAAGAGGGAAAAGAAATCCCTGGTTTTTTTCCACTGCGAACAACTGAATGACATCAGCATCCTGCAAAGTTTCAGCCTTCTATATTTTGTTCCTATTTTTTTAGTGTAGTCCATTTATATCTGTCCTTTCATTCATCCTGCAGCAGCTTGTATTAAGCCACATCTGCTCATGTCCTCAAGGATTGGATAAGCAACTTGTAGCTGTGGGCCATGGATGGCCTTTGGATCCATTCATGCAGTCTCAGCAAAATTTGAAATCAACAATTGATTTAAATCGAACAATTGATTCTTTCTTTTTTTTTAGGGAAAATCAGTCTCTCTTTAATTTCTTCAGCTGCGATGTGCAGTAAAGGCTTTAATTAAGGAATACAGAATTAAAATAAAATTGGTTTTTTTTGTTTTTTTTATTAAAGAGTTTTACAATATTTTACAATATATCCCCAAATCCCTCCCACCCCAACCCCCCCACTTCCCCCACCACTTCCCAGAGCTAAATACAGGATTATAGTTACAACAATCATATTCTAAATAAAAAATTACACAATATACAATCAACCAAATTCGTACTGCGCTTTAACTCTCTCTTAGCATAACTACTAACAATAACAATATCCCACTAAATTCTACTCATAAGCTAAATGGAACTTTTTGGTCCCATATTTGTTTTCAATATAATTTATCCATCTCCTCCAAACTGAAATATATCTCTCCTGTGAGTGATCCTTTAAATAAGCAGAAATCTTGGACATTTCTGCAAGATTAGAAACTTTAAAAACCCATTCTTCTACCGTGGGCAGATTTTCCTTCTTCCAATATTGTCCCACCAGTAACCGTGCTGCCGTTATCATATTCAACATCAGATTAGTCTCTTTGACATCACAATTTACAACAATACCCAGTAAGAACAATTGCGGGGAAAACTTTATCTTCCTCTTAAAAATCTTTTGAATGTTCCACCAAATTTTAATCGAGAAGGCTTTTATGTTTCTACAAGTCCACCACATGTGGAAATAGGTAGCTTCTAAGCTACCACACCTCCAACACTTAGACTGCAGATTAGGATACATGTTGGACAACTTCTTGGGATCCAGATGCCATCTATAAAACATTTTGTAAAAATTTTCTCTTAAATTTTGAGCCTGGGTAAATTTAACATTTCTGACCCAAATTATCTCCCAGGTGTCCAACGAGATTGGTTCCTGAATATTTTGTGCCCACTTTATCATGCAATCTTTAACCAATTCCGTTTCCGAATCCAATTCAATTAAAGCATTATATATCCTCTTTATATGTGTACATTTTGGATCTCTAATTTGCTTTACTAAATTTTGATCTGTAATTGTGACACCAACCTTTTGATCTGACTTCCACCTAGCTTTCAGTTGGGTATATTGAAACCAAGAGTAATTTATGTTTTCTTGTCTTAACTCCTCTGCTGATTTAAGTTGCCAATCATTCCCTTGCAATTTGAGTAGTTCCTTATAAGAAACCATATCCATACTCACTCCCATAGATACACCCTCTATCGCGTGTCCAGGAATTCCCCAAATCGGTATTTTATAATTTAACTTATTATAGTACTTTTTCCAGACACGCAGTAAAGCACTTCTAAGAATATGGGATTTAAAAGCCCTGTCTACCTTCTTATCATAAAGCAAGTATGCATGTCATCCATATACCAAATCCCATCCCTCAAGATGAAGTATTCTCTTGTTAGTTAAATTAAGCCAATCACTAACCCAGGTCAAAGCAGCCGCATCATAGTACAATTTCAAATTCGGCGCCTTAAGTCCCCCTCTTTCCCTGGCATCCTGTAAAATCTTGAATTTAACTCTTGGTTTTTTCCCCGCCCAGATAAATTTGTTAATACCCTTCTGCCATTGATCAAGGTTGGCATCCTTTTTCAGTATAGGTATCATCTGAAACAGAAAGAGGAACTTTGGTAGAACATTCATTTTAACAACTGCAATTCTTCCCAGTAGTGATAATTGTAATTTTTTCCAATTATTTAAGTCCCTTTGTACCTTCAACCATAGTGTTTCATAATTATTCTTATACAATTTTACATTTGAGGCTGCAATATGCACTCCTAGATATTTAACCTTCTTCACTATTTCAAAACCTGTTAAGTTAGATAACATATCCCTTTCACTCATAGATAAATTCTTGGATAATATCTTAGTTTTATTACTGTTCACCTTAAACCCAGAAACCTTACCATACTGAGTTATAATTTCCATCAAGTCTACAACCGACTGTAGTGGTTGGGATACTGTCACAACCAAGTCATCAGCAAAAGCTCTCAGTCTATAATCATTCTGTTTTATTTTAATTCCCTTTATCAAAGAGGACTCTCGAATTTTAATTAGTAAAATCTCTAATGTTAAAACAAACAATAATGGTGATAGGGGGCAGCCGCGGTTGTTAATTGCAGCTTAAAAGAGGGAAAATAGAAGTTGTCCAAAAGGAAAAAGAAGATGTAAGAAAAGAAAGAAGGGATGTCAGAAAAAGAAGGAGAATGGGCACCTCTACTAAGTCTTGGCTTAAGCTCCACTTAGCTTGTTCCAGCACCACTTAATACTGGTATGTACAATGGCTTCACTGACTTTTCCTGCTGAAATATGTTTGCGCGTGTGTGTTTTTCTTCATGATTCCTGTTTTTACTTTACAAGCAGAACAACTATTTTATGGTCCCATTCAGCAGCAGCAGCTTTCCCGAATGCAGCGTGCTGATGACATACCAATGATGTTATATCAGTCTCCACCAAAAGCTGAGCACTTTCAATTCAGAGCATGTATTAATGTGTAAGAAATATATCTGGAGCTGTCTGCAGACCAGCTGCTAAAGGTACTAAAAGTTATTATTACCTTAGCAAATGTGATAACACATCAGAATTTTCATCTCAGCCCCCAGAAGAGTGTGTCAAAGCTACAGAGTGTGCTTGACTGAGATTCATCACAAGGACGGACTATCCCAACCTTAAATTTAGGCTGTAAATTAACATCTCTCTCTATGTTCAGATAAAGAAGCATAATTCTGTGCCAAGCACATTATCTTTGGTTACTGTGCTGGATTTGGCAGCAGGAACTGTTAAATCAGCTACAAAGCGCACATTTCTTTGTACAACTGGGTAGGAAATACTTTAGACCAGGGGTCCCCAACCTTTCTGGGTTGGCGGCCTGATGGGAAAGAGAGGGGCAGGGTCCTTTATGCATGCGTGCACACAAATGCTAATGTGGCTGCACGCCCGTGCACACTAATGGGGCTGTGAGCATGCGCACTCCACAAATGGGGCTGCTAGCACCAGTGCGAGTCTTGCAACTCAGCTAGCACCAGTGCAAGGGGGTGAGTGCGCACACATGCGTGCATGAACTGGCCAGCTACTCACGTGGCCTGATGGCCAAGAGGCCACAGCCCAGTAGTGGGCTGCGGCCCTTAGGTTGGCGACCTCTGCTTTAGACCAGTGTTTCTCAAACTTGGCCATTTTTAAGATGGCTGGCTGGGAAATTCTGGGAGTCCAAGACCATACATCTTAAAGATGCCAAAGTTGAGAAACACTTTTTAGACCCTCAAGATCTGGCTATGCTATCAGACCTGGGGGTCCCAGGGGCCTGGGGAGATTTCTTCTTAATATCACAATCTATTTACATATATTTTAAGACTGTATTTATTTATTTAGAAATTTTAACACTGGAATAATATAATCACTCTCTATTTACAGTTTGTATTACTATATAGCTGTGTGCTCACTGTTTACAAACTGGTAGTCTTCCAATGCTATGGAAAAACTGAAGAATATTATTTCATGTGGACATTGGACTGCTTTTTCTAGTGTATGATCATGACTTTAGGTTGAATATAATAACTAAAATTTCATAGAAAAGAATATGAATCACCCCAAAGACCATAAATAGATACTATATGTAGTAATCATTTAGTGATCACAATTGGAATTGGCAAGTTGGCCATTATGTGAAGCAGCCACTAAGTGAAACCTTTATGATTTTACATCAGCTTTGCTTTGCTTTACAGACCTGCCAAAGTTGCAAATGCAAGGATTGGTGATAATGTTACTGTTTCATCACCATCACAACCACAAACACTAAATGAGGCAGTTGCGCTACAAGGACTACCTTATAAATTAATAATGAACCTGGCACTAAACTGTTGTCCCTGCTCTTTATTCTTAAGGTGCTTTATTGGTGAAGCAGACCTACGATTTCACAGTTTTTGAAACATTCTATGTCTAAGGTAATTTTTCCAGTTCTTCTACCAGCGGTAAAATGGGGAACGGATAAATGTAAGAATGATAAGCTTGGTTATGATATCTTGTGAAACGCTTCTATTATCAAGTTTTTAAACATTTCACTACCTAGAAAAATTTTTTTTTTCATATACCCAGGTCTAAAAGCTATTTTAAAGTTGAGACAGCTGGCTGGGGCACCTTTAAGTCTGCATGTCAAAAAAATCAAGCTGGCAGCTATTACTACATGATGAAAACCCTGCCTCTTTTTTAGGTGCATTTCTCAGCTTTTCAAAATTTGGTATCCTCCAGGTGCTGTTATATCCATCTATATTACTACTAGCAGTAATGAGATGGATTCAGGGATTCGGTTAAGCAAGGAGCATATAGATGATAAGGTAAAGTTGATGCAATTTGGGTCAACAGTCCACTTTATGCAAAGCAGCAACAATAAGACATTATTAAAAATGATTAAAGAAGGAAAAGTGAACAAATTATATGATATCCTTTTAGTTTCTGGAGATCTGCACACAACAGATGGACCTCACCCAAATAGTCTTCTTCTAGGGTTTGCGTTTTAAGCCCATGGTGAAGTTCAAATGCAATTTCAGTTGCATTCCCCCTTAAATACATTCAAATATCTTCAGAACAGTAGATACTGAATTGAGAAGTTGCCACCATTTGGGTGAAATTTTTACTGCTTAATCTAGATTGATTTAGATCCTTAGAAAGATGTTTACATCTGGTGCAGGAAACAACATTGGCCTTGGCTGACCCATTCTCTAACCATTTAAATGAAAGTATCAGCGACTGATCTTTTGTGTGTAAAACACTCTACTACAGAGCTAAGACAAGAATCACTGAACAATCAGCTGCTAAATGATACATGACAGTAGAATCATATTAACCCCAAGTTGAAAGACATGCATTAATTGCCAATTACATTCTGAGCATCAGAGTATTGTTTTTAACATTTAAAGTAACATTGAGTTGCATATCTGACTTGTTTAGGTCATCAGTCAAGAGCTAGTTAAAACTCCTTCCCCTCTGACAATCAGCCTTTACTTATATTGCTATCCAGCTAAGGAATGTAGTTCCTGGGAGCTGTGTTTTACTCCCACTTTTTCTGCAGAAGGAAAAAAATCAAATAGATCTTTTGAATTGTATTGTTGCTGTTTTTAACAGTTTTTAATGGCCTCTTATTTTATATTGGTAGCTGCTTTGAGAGCCTAATTGCTAGACTGCTTGCTGAGTAGGTCTCAGTATATTGCATAAGCAGGATGTGAAAAACTCTGTGTTGGCTTGCAAGGTAATAACACTCCAGATGTCTCAGAACTACATATCCTAGCAGCTCTACCCAACTCCAGTAGTTTCAGCCCAAAAATATTTGGATTGCTATGTTATACAATCAATTCTCATCTCTGCTTAGGAAGAACAGTTGTGCAGCATTGAACAGCCCACTTCAGCCATAAGAAGGGAATCTCTGACATCCATGTGTAAAAATTCCTGCTATCAGTCCTTTTTTCCAATAGTAAGTAGCCACTATTTTACCATATAAAAGCATTATATGAATGGCTGTGCCCAAAATAGCTTAACCTGTTGTTAGAAGTATCAAACGTAGCAAAGCTGGCTTGCACAAAATTGCAGTAATAAAAGAAACCACAACTCTCCTAGGGTCACCATTTGTCATCTGGGAGAGCCTACAGCTTCCAATTCGACATGTGCCACAGAACAGTATTTGTTAAATTAATTGCCATTTTCATTTAGCATTAATTAGCTCTGCTGTTGACAATGTGATGGATGCTGAGGAGGACTTGTATGTAGAAGCAGAAAGTGAGTGGATGAAAAGAATTCAGAGTAAGGACCAAGGGGGCACAACATGGTGTTCTTGTCTGGACAGTGGCGTGATGATATCGGTGGGGGCGCCACGACCGTTACGCCCCTGTCATGGACCGATCATCACCTCCTACGGCTAGACTTCCCCTTTGCCACCCCCCGCCGTGGGCGCACGGTGCCGACCAGATGGTACCGCCCTAGGCGCCTAATGGACCCTGATAGGTTCCAGGCAGCGCTTGGGGACCCACATGCACTCCCTGCTCACAGCTCGGCGGATGCCTTAGTGGAAGCCTGGGAAAAGGCAGCTACGGAGGCTCTGGACCGAGTTGTACCCCTGAGGCCTCTGACCCGGTGCAGATCCCAGCGAGCCCCATGGTTCACTGCGGAGCTCCGGGAGATGAAGCGTCGGAGACGGGGCCTAGAGAGCCATTGGAGATCCAGTCGATCCGAATCCGACCGATTGCGACTAAGAATCCTCACCAGGTCTTATCTCGCAGCGATAAGGGTGGCAAAATCCAACTACTTTTCCACCCTCATCGCGTCCGCAGATAATCGCCCGGCTGCCTTGTTCAGAGTGGCTTGCTCCCTACTGAACCAAGAGGTTAGGGAGGAACCCTTGCAGGGTCGAGCCGAGGAATTCGGTCAATATCTGTTGGATAAAATCGCTCGGATTCGAACCGGCCTGGACTCCAACTGGGCAGAGTTGGAAGAACAGGACATGGACAGTCTTGTCGACGTCATCTGGGAGGAATTTGATCCTGTGACTCCTAAGGAAGTGGACAGGATTATGAGGAGGTTGAGCTCCTCCACATGCTTACTGGACCCATGCCCTTCCTGGCTGGCTTATGCAGCTCGAGAGGGGACACGAGGCTGGTTTCTGGCGGTCATCTCTGCTTCTCTGAGTGAGGGTCACTTCCCCACCGCCTTGAAGGAGGCGGTGGTGAGACCTCTCCTCAAGAAGCCCACCTTGGACCCATCCTCATTGAATAACTTTCGTCCAGTCTCCAATCTTCGCTTCCTTGCGAAGGTTGTTGAGAGCGTGGTGGCGCATCAACTTCCTCAGGTCCTGGATGAAGCGGTTTATCTAGACCCATGCCAATCGGGCTTCAGGCCGGGCTACAGCACAGAGACGGCATTGGTCGCTCTGATGAATGATCTCTGGAGAGCCCGGGACAGGGGCCATTCCTCTGTCCTAGTCTTATTAGACCTTTTGGCGGCTTTCGATACCATCGACCATGGTATCTTGCTGCGGCGCCTCAGGGGACTGGGAGTGGGAGGCACGGTTCTGCGTTGGTTCTCCTCCTTTCTCCAGGGTCGCTCGCAGTCGGTGCTGGCAGGGGGACAGAGGTCGACCCCGAGGCCTCTCGTTTGCGGAGTCCCTCAGGGGTCGGTCCTCTCGCCTCTCCTGTTCAACATCTACATGAAACCGCTGGGTGAGATCATTCGTAGCTTTGGAGTAGGGTACCATCAGTATGCTGATGACACCCAGCTTTTCATCTCAACTCCAAACAGCATCAGTGATGCCCTCGACGTGATGTCCCGCTGCCTGAAAGCGGTCCGGGAATGAATGGGGAGGAACAGGCTTCAACTCAACCCGGACAAGACTGAATGGCTGTACGTACCGGCAAGCCAGGATACTCAGATCATTCCACCCCTTAACATCGGGGATGAGTTACTACCCCCTGTTGATAGGGCCCGCAACCTGGGTGTCCTCCTAGACTCACAGCTATCCCTGGAAGATCACATAGGAGCTGTGACCAAGGGGGCCTTCTCCCGGGTTCGACTGGTGCGCCAACTACGACCTTATCTGGACCTGGATGCCTTACGTACAGTCACCCATGCCCTTGTGACCTCTCGCCTAGACTACTGTAACGCTCTCTACATGGGGCTGCCCTTGAGATCCACTCGGAAGCTTCAACTGGTGCAAAGTGCAGCGGCACGGACACTTTTGGGGGCCTCCCGATACTCCCATATCACACCTCTCCTCCGTGGGCTGCACTGGCTTCCGGTTGCCTTCCGAGTGAAATTCAAGGTGCTAACAATGACATACAAAGCCCTACATGGCATGGGTCCGGACTACCTACGGGAGCACCTTCTGCCAATGTCAACACCCCACCGTCCTGTGGCGCTCCCACAGAGAGGGCCTCCTCAGGGTGCCACCGCTCAAGGAATGTCGGCTGGTGGCCCCCAGGGGGAGGGCATTCTCAGTGGGTGCGCCAGCCCTCTGGAACTGCTTGCCAACCGAAATCCGGATGGCCCCCCGACCTCCGCACCTTCCGGCGCGACTTAAAAACTTACCTGTTCCAGCAGTCCGGCCTGGCCTGATAGCTCTAATTGGGGTCCCAATTTGTTTTTACTATTGTTTTTCACTATTGTTCAATCTATATACCTACCTTACTCTGTACACCGCCCCGAGTCCCTCGGGAGAAGGGCGGTTTATAAAAACAAACAAACAAACAAACAAACAAACAAACAAACAAACAAATAAATAAATAAATAAATAAATAAATAAATAAATAAATAAACATTTGCACAAGAATAAGCATGTAATAACAGGAAAAGAACTTCTTAATATTTCACATCATTCAATAGTGGAGCTATCAGCCTGAAATTTTGATAAGGGAAGATAGATAAAAAGCTGAAAATCCATTTATCAAGAAGCAGATTTCTTATTTTGGCAGGAGACAGATTTCAAGAGAAAGATATGTTATAATCACTCTATAGCCCTTTATAAAAATACAAAATTGTCTATTTTATTCTTCAGTATCCTCCATTCGATCAGAATTGCTCCAAGGTACTTTGATAAATCAATATCCAAATGCAGAAATAAACATCAACTAAAAATAGCAAATAAATTTATGAATTTAAAAAGCTACCATCAAGTGCCACCCAATGTCTAGGGGCAAATAAAAATGGGTACGTTTTCTTATTGTTATTGACACCTAACCTGATAAATGGATTTCAAATGCCAGAAGTCCAGCTGTCCTGCTAAAATTCATATCGGTTCTTTATCATAGGATCAACCACAGTGGCGCACTAAATTGCATCCTGAAACAAATCTTTGCAGATTAGTCTATTTTTAGATCTTTCTTTCCAGAAAGAAATCCAAGATGGACATTACCTAATCTTATCAAAAAATATTAATGCCACTTAAGCAAAGTTGAAGATTGAAGCACAGTTCCTAACCAGTGGATCCAGCTTTATAGATCATTATAACTTCATTTATCTAGAACAGACATGTCAAACATGTGATGTCACGTGATGTCGTGTGACGTATTGGAGCTTTTTCCCCATTGCCGGCAATGGGGTGGGCGCAGTTTCCTCATGACTCATCCGGCCTGCGGCCTGGCAGTCTGACACCCCTGATCTAGAACAGGGCTTAGGGTTTGCAACTGGGCTGTGGAAATGGCTGGCGAGTGTGCGCGCACACACATGCATTCTCACTTTGTGCGAGCAGTGGGCAAGCGCATGCATGTGTGCTCCATTTGCATGAGCGGCAATGCATGTGCATGCCATTCATGGAAATGGAGCTGTGTGCTCATGCACACTTGCTAGCCATTTGTGCAAACTATCCCCTGCCGCTGCCCCCCCCTCGCCGGTCCACAAAGCTGGCAAAGTTGGGGAACTCTGATCTAGAGGAATACCTCCTTTAATTATCTAAAGGACCATTCAATTCCAGTCCATCTGTCTTTCTAGGTTAATTAAGCTTTCAGTTACATGATGCATATGGCTTCATAACAGAAAAGTGACAGCAATGTAGATAAGATTTCCATTTGGGAACTAGGTAGATTAGCCTTAAAGCTGGTCTACAGTATTTGCTGGCAGAGTAACAGCAGAATATCTTCAAAGAGATATTGGGTTTTTTCCTCACCTTTTTTCTTAAATGTCAGGGGAGAATCAACCAAAGTATAACGTGAAGGATAGTGAGGCTATGGCCTGTTCTTTCTCCAGAATATGGGCACTTTGAATCATACCAGCAATGCAAGACTCACACAGTTTCACTATGGCCACCATGGAAACCAGCAACCAACTTATCTTGGCACAATCCAATATATCCTGGAGGCCAATTGCCAACTGCCCAGGATAGAATATGATGCTTTACAGATAATGATAGCTCAGTGGCGGAGGAAAGTTAGACCCACAAAGTCTTGAAGTCAGTTCCTAATATATATCCATTCTTTTTGTCTATGTGGTTCAGTGTAGATGACTAGCAGCAAGGTGGATGGATTCAGTTACAATAGTGATAATTGCACCATTGGGAGACTTGAAAGAACAGATGAGGCATGGGTCATGAGAGAGATAATCAATGTGGTAACTAAGAGTCAGAAGTGACTTGATGATATATATTCCATCCATCCATCCTTCCTTCCTTCCAGGTAATTCTGCTTTGGCAGTTCAGAATCCCAGAGTTTTCCATACCTGCTATTTAATCTTTTTAAATGAAGATGCCAGGGTTTGAACCTGAGAACATCTGTGTATAAAATATTCAGTTGACTCCGTTGCAAAGTATGGCTTATTTCATATAAATAGTTTGGATAAATGAGAAGAGACAAATGGATGCAATTCACTTTTGCTTTTCTGGACAAATAGCTAACTAGTCAGAAATAAATGTGAATGTAACTTATACTTGCAAACATATGTCTTCCTGAGGTACATATCAGAGCCATGTCAGAGGCAGTTCCACACTGAGTCTGCCCTTGTGACAGTCTCATTTTTTTCTTTTTTAATCAAAAAGAAGCTTTTAATATTAATAAAAGCAATAAAGCAAGGATTTGAGAGACTGCTTGAATTGCAACCTATTATTGAAAGCTGAGATCTGAATTCCAAAACTGCCACTCAATGTGCTCTAAGGTTTGTGCAAACAAGAAGTCATAAAGGTCTGGAGAAAACACAAAATTATCATAGTGTGAAAACTCAGCACTGAACATCATTTTAAAAGAAACTTCATGAAACTGAATTAATATTCCTTCCCATTTTATTTTCCTCATTCCTGTTCTTCCAAGGCTTTCTAAATTTTTGTCTTGAACTGTTATGTCCAATCACACATCTGTTCAGATGCTTGGATCCTGCAGGATGTTCCAGACAAAATCTAACTCAGGACCAAGAAAAATCTAACTTCTTTTCCCTCAGAATATAATCCCTCTTCCTTCTCATTGGAAAGGACAGTGTCTACGATTTGAAAATATTTTAAAGATTCTCCAGCTAGTCACCATCCTACTCAAAATTAGAACAACTCTTAGTCCACTATAACATACTTTTTTATAATATTTGCATTGTTTTGGTTCCTTCACACAGTAACTGTAAGTGGAATTGTCATTTCACAAGTTACAATTTCAGTACAAACAAAGGTTTTCTATTTTGAGATTGTTCCTTGCAATAGCAATGGCTTGGAGACACAGTAATACTATACTAGTACTTTATACAATCCCTCACTGGAATTTAGGCTCTGCAAATCATTTGAAAACAGGTCAATACTAGCAAAACACCTCTCCTGAAAGCAGCCACAACTTTACATGACTGAAGTTTACCCCACTTGTCTTTGCATGCCCAGACAATGCTTCTTTGGGTCTGCCAGGAAAATAGAAAGATGTATCCCATTTGTCTTTGCCAGAAACTGTAACTGTCTGCATTACATTAGCTTAAGAGAAAAGAAAGTGGTTCTCAAAGTAATACTGTGCTGAGTATCTCTCACAACTGAGAGCAGAAGAATGATGCAGAATAAGGATGGAATTAACTTGATAGTCTACTGTGTGAGTTTGAAATGTGAAGAACTTTCCTAAGTTATCATCACTCATGTAGAACCACAAGTGGCTGAACAAATGGAACAGCTTGGCCTACATGAAAATATTGCTGGTCTCATATTGCATTCCTCAAAGAACTGGGCTCCTGTATCTTGATTTACATTCCCTTTTGAAAAGGTCCATTTCTAATGTGTGATTCTCTGCTGTTCAAGAAAGACATTCAAGTCTATTGATTTCTGCAGTGCTAATTACTAGACTAATCTTCCACATGTCTTCTTGGATGTAAAATTGAAAGAAGTCAGTAGAGGATTTTAGTTTGAGTGGACTGAAAGAGAATCAGAATAAGGCTGTAATTTGGTACAGTAGGATAGGAAAGTCACTACAGCTCAATGAAAAGAAGGACTAGGGTTGACATGATAGTGTTCCAATATCTCAGGGGTTGCCACATTGAAGAGGGAATCAAGCTATTCTCCAAAGCAACTGAGGGCAGGACAAGAAGCAATGGATGGAAACTGATCAAGGAGAGAAGCAACTTAGAACTAAGAGTAAATTTCCTGCCAGTTAGGAAAATTAATCCAGTGGAACAACCTGCCTTCAGAAGTTGTGAATGCTCCAACACTGGAGGTTTTTAAGAAGAGATTGGACCACCATTGTCTGAAATAATATAGAGTTTCCTGCCTGAGTTGGACTAGAAGACCTCCAAGGTCCTTTCCAACTCTGTTTTCGTGTTGTGTTGTATTGTATTGTATTGTATTGCATTGTATTGCTTCCTATGGTCTATCAAGATTATTGTAGAAGGATAGCAATGTTAGTCTAAAGTAGCAAAAAAAACAACCAGAAGAAATCTACTTACTAATGTAATTGTGTTTGCTACATTCCTGGTCCTATTCTTTGATTTATTATGCAAGGAAATATTTCTTCATAACAGAAAATTGTGCATATTCTCCCACCCAAGGAGAAATCTACTTCATTCTAAGATGACTTTAAAGATTAATATATCATCTGTGACAATTTGACAGATTCACTCTCGATTTTCTCATGGAATAAATATCAGTCCTCTAGGCATAGGAAGGGAGCCGAAATCTATCAGTTCTTGAGCTGGCAGAAAAATGTAACATTTACTATATTTCCCCATCAACTAAATCCTATTCCATCTCAATAACAAGTCCTGGGCCTCATACTGTCCTTATGGTTTAATACAGGATAAGTTAATGAAAGCTTTGTTTCCTCTCCCACTGAAGGAGCATTTACAGCTGTCAAGAAAAGACTGCTCTCCTTAACAAGTGACATGGTGGAGCTGGGAAAGTAAGTGTGTTTGTGTGTATGTGTGCTTTGAATGTGGATGGGTATATGTGTCCAAAAAGAGTCCAGCTGATAGGTTGCAGATGCAGAGGAATGCATCTAAGGAGCCCATGGACTCTGGAAAGCACAGGGCAGGCATTATAATGGGCAGATGCCTCTGCAGAAGCCAGTTAACTGGTCACTTCTGCAGCTCTGGCCAAAATGACCATAGGAGGCAATTGACTATGACTGGAAGGGAGAGGCATGTTCATAACTGTTTAAACTGTCCAATAAGAGCTGGGAAAATCACACACACCCCCATTGTGTAAATAGCCACATTATCAATAAAGTATGCAAGATCATACTGAGGATGTGAATTATTTTTGAAGAAGCGGGAAAACATAATAAAATTGGAAAACTATATGTGACTTTAAGCTCAACTATGGATTGGGGATGGCAAAAAGGCAATGTAATAAGGACATGTCCTATAAAAATGATTATTGGGACTTGTTTGTGGCATAGCTGGGGAAACATGAAAATGAGCCACCCAAGTTGGAAGTTGACTTTAGATCATGGGTGTCAAACTCGATTGTGTCATGTGACCTATCATGACGTATCATGACTTTTTTTGCTTTTGAAGAGCCAGGGTTGGCGCTGTCTATGCATGACACATCCGGCCCGTGGGCTGCCAGTCTGACACACCTATTCTAGATCTTCTCATTTATCCCCATTATTACAATTGTAGATTACAGTGCACACTGGGAGGTCAATAGAGATACTCTCAAAACCTCTAATGCTATGCTGCTATGTATGAAAATCACACATCCATCTACTCATACAACTATAATCAAACTATTCAATTCCACTGTGGCCTTCAAAACTGAGTAATTTGATTGCAGAATTGATGTTGTTACATAGAAACAAAAAACTGTAGATCTCTCTCAGCACAGCTAAACCAACAGTGATCATGGCTTACTCTCTGAAGCTGCTGACGTAATTCATTTGAGCTCTGGTGACAGCTGTTCCAAAGAGTTCATCCGGAATTGTAACTATGTTGGCAGCAAATACTTGGGACAAGCCGCCTATACTAGGGAAAATATGTTACCCTCCACTGGGGGTGAGGAGCAGCGGCCGGAGTCCTGGTAAACCAAGTACGAACTTGCAGCACAGAGCAGGAACTTGTTGCAGCATCAGCTGTGGCTTTATAACTTTGCAGTCTGATCCCCTAAATCTGAATTAATGATGGTATTAGAAGGGGTAGCTTGCTTTCCTGTCAACACAGAATCATTCTGGACCATCCAAAATGGTTTGCTTTCCTTGACCAAACAAGACCTTCTCCCTGGGCCCTTACTAAGGAAGGCATCAGCATCTCTTTTCTGCAGAATAGGGAGAGGTAACCACCAACTCTCACTAAGTCCCTGGAACTCCTGCTGAAATTGCCATTGAAAACTAATAGTCTGATTTGCTGAAAATCAGTAATGAGGTTTGCCACTGAAACTGGCACTGTAGTTTTTCAATACCAAAGTATTTCTGTTTTTAACTTTGGTATTTATTTTCCAGATTTAATACCAAATAAGCATTAAGTTGTGTAGAGAGCTAGGGAGATAGCCTTGAAGCAAATATTCAGAAACTGTTAGGTTAAAACAAAATGACAGAAGCATCCTGAAGCCCAGGCAACAGAAATAGTATTAAGAAGACAGTCAGGATGACTTCTCCCTGACTTCCTGGGGTATAAGAGGAAGGAAGACAAGCACAATCGGACTTACAGAATCCTTTTACTAAAGCATATAACAATAAAATAAAGTTCTGAAGTTCTTATGGAGTTGGTTTCCAGGTCTGATCTTCCCTTTAGGCTTTTGAAGAGTGGTAAATTTGTGGGTAACTCGCCCCTCCTCCCCTGCTGCCAAGTCTTGCAAGGATAGATTTTCATTACGCAGTGAATGCACCACTGGAAATGTGAAGGATCAGGATTTATCTGACAGTTGAATAAAGAAATAAATTATGTCTACATTTTTAATAGACAACCCCCATACATGAAATTAAAATAATCAGATCCCCAGTCCTAACAAAACTACTTTTCATTTGTGTTTTGGATAGAACTAAGGAAAAATGTCCTGACAGTTGGAACAATTAATCAGTAGAACAATTTGCTTCCAGAAGTTGTGGGTGCTCCAACACTGGAGGTTTTTAAAGAAGAGGCTGGACAACCGTTTGTCTGAAATGGTATATAGGGTTTCCTGCTTGAGCAGGGGGTTGGACTAGATGACCTCCAAGATCCCTTCCAACTCTGTTATTCTGTAAGTCTGTTATTCTTTAGTTTATCCTTTTCTCTTTTGGCGTGAATCATAAATGAAACATACTTTAAAAATTCAAACATCAGAGTTGTAATAAAAATGCAAACAAAACCTAATCACAGGTACTTTTTTTTTTTAAAAAAAGACCATTTTAAAAATAAAGATCAGAGGAGTCCTACTGTACAATGTCAAATCTGTTAAAATCACCCATTATTAAGCCTTGGCTTATGGTCTCTCTTTCTCTGATCAGTTTTCTGACTGGCGGTTCTACAGTACCACTGTTTAGGTTTTCTGACAATGTTCCCTCTTTGTCACCTGTGCTATATATACCGTATTTATCCAATTTATATGAAGGCCATTCATTTCTATTATTACACACATTTCTTCTTAGCTATTTTTTCCTCTTATTAAAGTTACTCTGAACTTTTTACTCAGAGGAGTAGAATATTCCCAGTGCTAAATAAATTTGGCAGTGAGGCTGGAATTGTCCTAATAAAGAGTGTCCAGATGGCACTGCCAAAACAAGTCAAAGTGCAGCACACGTTAAAAATGGGCAGAGTTTTGATTACATCATCATGAATAACATCTTGATTTTACCTTCTTTTAACCAGACAGAAATCCCTGGTCCTCATAATGGCTCTAGAGAGAAAATCCTTTTTAATGCATTCTAGATATACAGTATATTCTCCTTGATACACATAGCACAACTTTCATTACTTTCTTTCTCTTTTTTCTTTCAGAGTAGAATGAAATGAAAGTATTGGCTTTTATTTTTGCAATTTCTAGGCAATCATTCAATGAATGGTTGTTTGGGGTTCTGGTTAGAAAAATATAAAGAGGGAGAGAACTATGTGATAAGTAAAATCATCCAAATGATTGAAATTAAGTACTCTGATCACCAATATGATTGATGGGTATATAACTCATATTATTTATGCAATGCTATATATGACATCTCTAGCCTCCCACTAGATGTCCATATATATGGGTAGGTTTATTTATTTATTTATTTATTTATTTATTTATTTATTTATTTATTTATTTATTTATTTATTTATTTATTTATTTACAGAACTTATGGAAGTGTCTTGCCAATGCCTTCTAGAGTATGTTTTTTGCTTCGCCAAACTAGCTTATAACCCTGAAATTTCCTTTACTAATCCAAATATTAATTAGGTCTAACCCAAATCCACATTTCAAGACACATTGTATTGGTTCACTATTCACAAATTTGGACATAAATGCAACCAATATTTCCATAGTTCCAGTTCCTCTTTCTAGGGAGAAATCTGAGATATCATTTGTATTTATGCATACCATGTGTTTTAAGTTGATTATGACCTACATATTTGGGAACCATATGTCCATGGCTGAATTATGCAAAATGAGTTTCAGATATTAAATTCTTGCTCTGGAAGCGCAGTATGGCTTACCGTACATTTTTGATATCTTCAGATGAGTTGAACTATTGTCAGTTGCAGAATTATTCAGTTGTCAGTACAATATTTTATATATAGAAGGAAAGCTTTTGCCACCATAAGAATTTGTTTATACCGTCCATTTAAAGATTTTTAAAACAAGAAAAAAAGCAAAAAGATTGCAGTAAATATGGCTCATTCAGTATCCCTTTTGCTTGGTAGATAATTATATCTAACTAAAACATTCTATTCTTCCTGTCTGTTATTATAGACAGTTTGGTGTTGCCTTAGCATGCTCAGTTGTCACTGATCTGTTTCTAGAGTCCCCTCACATACGGGTGTTTAAGATGTTTTGTATTTTCAAACATTTTGGAATCCTTCTAAGTCTACTCATATCTCTGCATTGTGCATGACTGATGTCAGTTCAGCTCAACCTGATGAATTAATATTTGGAAGTTTCTATTAGTTTCAAGTTGATCTTCTTCTCCATCACTGGAAATTGAAGCCAGTTGCCTCCCCCCCCTTCCCCCCCCAAATCCTTCTTTGTTCTTCAGGCCTTGGCATGCACTATGTGACTCTGGAATGTCCAAAGAGATTTGTTTTTCCACCATCAATTTACACATTGCACATTGGTGGCATCCTGCTAATATAGTCCAGTCCCACTGAGCATAATTTTCTAATCCACTGTATCAACAGACATTATTTCATGCACACAAGATAAATTTTTTCTTTTATTTAATTTATTAATTTTCTTATTTACCACTGCAATCCAAAAGAACAGCATGGATGGCTTACATTTCCCTCTATAGAAGAGATGCTTTTTAAAAGGAATAATTAATGTACAAATAGCAATTATAACACCTGCAGTATCTGAGAAATAACTAAACATCATACAATAATCCATAACTGAAAGGCTCACCACTCACACCAATTCTACTCCAAAATTCTCTGGAATAGCCGCATATAAGTGGCTTTCTGAAAAACCAGCTGGACACCATACTGAAAGAAAAAGTTGCCACATACTCTCACTCATTCCATTCCCTTTCAACTTGTTTTCTGCCTCTCCCAAATCAGTCAACTTTCCATGCTTTCTTTGGTTGATGGGACCAGCTTGGAATAGTGCAACATTTTTCTAACTTTGCAACACTAAGAGGCATGGACTTCAACTCCCAGAATTCCCCAGCCAGTAGAGTGGCTGAGGTTTCACTTCAGAAACCAGGAGTCTGTGAGTTCTCGTCCTTTCTTAATGATGAAATCTGGCTGGGAGACTTTGAGCTAGTCAGTTTTTGACTGCTTAACTTATCTACTAGGTCTGTTGTCAAGAGTCAAATAGAAGGTGGGAGCATTATATATATACACATCACCCTGATTTTATAAAAAAAAATTAAGTCAGGATAAAAATCTTAAAATTTAGTATATTTGGTATAAAATTTGGTATATTTCTGCCAGTCCGCCAGAGAGATCCCTAACTGGTTCACTTCAAGAGAGATAAAACCGCTGTACATCAGGTTCAAATTGTTTGTGGGTTTTGGAAACCAAAAAGTTAACATAGTCCCCATGCAGAAGCATCCGGAAGCGATTAAGATTTACCACAATGTTCTTATTTAAGGTTTATATTTATTTATTTACTCAATTTGTGCACCCCCTGACTCCCAATATTTCTGAGCAGTTCTCACAAAAACAGGAGAATCATGCAACAATAAATGAAAATGCAGACAGCAAAGATGGCAAAACTCAGCCCCAAGAAAAAAAAAACATTCACACTGCTGAAGAGTCAACATCCATCCTATTGAAAGGCCTGAGCAAAGAGCCAGATCTTCACGGCCTTCTGCAATGCCAATGAAGGTGGGAGCCACCAGCATATCATTGGAAACCTCATTTTGGAAAGCAGGTGGTTCATGGTTAAATACAGAATAGTTTCTGTGGCTAAACTTCTTCCATTAGATGAAATGTAGCCTTCAAATTTATATAATTTAAAAATATAGATTAAAATTTATGTTTCAGATGAATGTGTTTAAAAAATTGGAAGGGCTGGAAACTCTTCAGCTAAAAAGGCAGGTTCAGACCTGACCACTGTTTTTTGTAGCTGAAATAAGGAAGCCAGGAAAAAGGAAGCAAAGGACCAATGGTATTTTCACCAAGAAAAAATCCTCAGATGATACCAATGGACCATTCCACCATATATAACTTCCAGTTTAGAGGAATTTTCATAGGATCCCAGTAAGTTAAGCAAAAGTTAATTCCCCACCATGCCAGCTTTGATTTCATCAGTTGTGGTCCCTTTCCTGTACATTTTCAACAAGCTGCAAATTAGATCCATGTGTTTTGTGGCCCTCTATAGAGCCAACAAAAACTAGATTTGCCTGGAAACTAGTTTGACATACAGCGCCACCTTGTGGTACCTAAGTAAGTTTATATCAGTCTTAAACACTGGGATTTTCACCTGCTTTGCAGCAGCACTGAAATGATTTGTTGTTATTCATTCATTCTCAAAGTGGAGATGAAGTTTTTTGAATGAATGAATGAACCTTTATTGTCAAAGTACAACCATGTATACATTGAGATTGGCTGAGTCTCCCTTTGTCCCACCACCCCAACTCACAGTGACAACAAACCCACCATCTTGTTACACCATGTGAGCTAATTGCACAACACACCGGCCTCGCAATTCAATCATACATAAAATTATAAAAATATTTCCCATTCAAGAGCCTGACAGCCCATGGATAGAAGCTGTTTTTCAGCCTGTTGGTATGGCTGGCTGTACTCCTGTATCTTCTACCCAATGGTAGGAGAGTAAAGAGGTACCGACCAGGGTGTGAGTCGTCTCTGAGAATATTTCTCACTCTTCCAAGACAACGAGCCATGGCAATGTCATCCAGTGGTGTCAGGGGACAGCCCACAATGTTTTGTGCTGTGCTCACCACGCTCTGTAATACTTTCCTATCCATGGCTGTTAGACCAGCATACCAAACCACAATACAGTGCGAGAGGACGCTCTCTATAGTAGACCAGTAAAAGAAGGTCACTAGCCATTGTTCTACCCTGTTCTTCTGCAAGACCCTGAGGAAGTGGAGTCTCTGTTGGGCCTTTCTGGCCACCTGGGTTGTATTGACTTTCCAGGTAAGATCTTCACAGAGGTAGACTCCCAGGAATTTAAAGGAGAAAACTCTCTCCACACAACCACCCCCCCCATGTAAAGTGGGGCAGGTTCCTCTCTTTTCCTCTGGAAGTCTAGCACCATCTCTTTTGTCTTGCCAATGTTCAGGTTCAAGTTGTTCTCTAAACACCATAAGGATAGTTTTTGTACCTTCCCCCTGTACGCTGTTTCATCTCCACCTGTAATAAGACCCACTACAGTGGTATCATCTGCAAACTTAATTATCACAGTAGATAGGTCGGACGATACACAATCGTATGTGTACAATGAGTACAGGTAGGGGCTAAGCGCGCAGCCCTGTGGCAAGCCGGTGCAAAGCTTCAGGGGGGTGGATAAAACAGACCTGACCCTCACTGTTTGTAATCAGTCCCTTAGAAAGTCTTTAATACAATCACAGATGGAGGAGGGAAAATTCGAGTCAGTCAGCTTTTCAGTAAGAATGCTTTGCAAAATGGTGTTGAAAGCTGAGCTGTAATCAATGAAAAGCATCCTGACATAGCTTCCAGGTTTCTCTAGATGGCTTGTTACAGAGTGTAGAGCAGTAGCTATGGCATCGTCTGTCGACCTGTTCCCCCTGTAGGCAAATTGATGTTTGTCGAAGTCTGGTGGGAGGCATGTCCTAAGATGTTGAAGAACCAGTATTTTGAAGCATTTCATCACTACAGACGTTAATGCAACAGGTCTGTAGTCATTCAAGCACTCAACTGCTGTTTTCTTTGGGATTGGGACAATGGTAGCTGCTTTCAAGCATGAAGGTACACAGGCCGTTTGCAAGGAGATGTTAAAGATCCTTGTCAGGACCCCTGCTAATTGGTCGGCACAGTTCTTGACCACTGCCCCCAGCACCCCATCTGGGCCTGCAGCTTTGCTGGGATTCACAGCCTTCAGTACAGCTTTCACTTGATGTTCACACAGGGTGAGTGGCTGAGAATCAGTGTAAGCCAGGGGTTTCACAAAAAAGGACCATGAACATTAGAGCTTTGCCCTGTTTCAATAAAGGCATACTGTAATTATCTGCTCTCTGAATTGATTGATTGATTGATCATATTTAGAGATCACCCATCTCCCTCATAGACTTACTTACCAACTCAGTTTGCTAATCTGCTTGCCTTGCCCTAAGACTAAAAGGTTAGTAGGACAGGTTTATTCTCCAACTGCAGTACTTTGTCAACAGTCAAAGTCATGAGTCACTCAAGGAAGCAGCTGAGTTTGTTTTGAAGTGGAAAGGGAAACTCATGGATGTTTACCATCCAGTTGTAGAGACAACTACATCTAACATTTATTGATTTTCACTATTCAGCTATTACCTAATGACAAAAACTCTTGAGATGATCACAAAGAAGGCTCGGCCAAGATACAGCACATACATAAAGCAGGAGCTACAGCAAAGCATCATTTGAGTAGCAGATGATGCTACCAGATTTGGGTGACAATAAACTGGACAACCCTTAGACAGGAGCAATGTTACACAGAAGACTCTAAATGTTTGCTTTATCTAAGAGGGATTATATCAGTGACAGAAGAGCTTTATTTTTAGTATCCTGAAGGAAATTAATATATTGAAATGTAATAAATATGATAAGTTGAACATCAAAATATTCACCTTGTAGAGGATTCACTTCAAAATTACAGAATACTATAGTTTAGATAGTATAGCTCAGGAACCACTCATACCTCATAGGTCTTGATGCTACTAAATCCAGAGCAAGAGAATAGGCTGCCCATCATACCCCTGGGATGATTTAATCATCATCTCCTCTTCCCAGGAACTGTAAATTGGGAAAGTGTGATAGGCATCTCTGTAGTGTTATATTGGTCTATAAAAAAAACCTCAACTAGCAATGTGTAAGTTGTACATACCCAGATCATTGCTTTATTATATGGTTCAGAGTGTCATGCAAACCCAGAAAACCAATGATTAAACTAATCATGGACTAAATAAAAGAGAATAACCAAGACTGATATCATCCTATCATTTTTAGGATTATTTGAGATAATACATACTGATATGACCTGAACTGTTGACCCGGAATTACGGGACAGTATAGGAAATATCTTCTGTCAACCTAGCAGTTCGAAAGCACGTAAAAATTCAAATAGAAAAATAGGGACCACTACGGTGGGAAGGTAACAGCGTTCCGTGCGCTTTTGGTGTCTAGTCATGCTGGCCACATGACCACGGAGATGTCCTTGGACAAGCGCTGGCTCTTCGGCTTTGAAACGGAGATGAGCACTGGCCCCTAGAGTTGGAAACGACTAGCACGGATGTGCTGGGGAACCTTTACCTTTATCTTTAACTATAGGAAATATCAATTGTGAATGTGCAGATGGCCCTACTGTCTTTGGGCTCTTGCAAAGTCTTGGATGTAGGGTCATGAAAGGCCAGCAAGGAAAATACTCAATGTCCTAACCTGCCCAAGAACATACAACATCTTTAGGGAAACACCCAAAAGGGAACATGTTTGTTACTTCTGCTCCCTTATCTACAGTATGCCATACTTACTGGGTGAAATCTTTATCATATGCGTGTCAGCTTTGCTGAATGGCTTGCTTATGTAACCGGAAAGAATAAATACAAGGATTTTTTGTCTTTTGGGGCTGCTCTCATTTAGAGGAGCCCGTCTTTTTCTTCAGCTGAATAAAAAAAGCTTGAAGGCAACTTCTGGTTTCCTGTATTTTTTACCAGCAAAACCTCACAACCTGAATATCAGAACAGTAATCTAATTTCATCCAGACATAGAGAGCTGCTGGTTGAGTAGCAATGGGAACAGTAGTATATAGCTGTAAAGCACTGGAGAAAATACACACACACATGCACACAAATATAGAAACAGAGATGAATTTGTTTTTCAAAATCGAGGCTCATTAATTTTAGTTTTTAAAATAATCACACAGTAGATACAATAATCTTCCTTAAAATATAATGTAAATAACTACAAATGTACAAAAATTGTGTTAAATCCATACTTATAGTAAATCAATTGATAGTGGCTAGTTTGATCAATTGATTATTAGTGAAAATATATCCTAAAATTGTATTCTTATACGATTTATACTTTATAAAAGATGCAGGTTGAAACTGAATTTTGGACTACAGCTGCAGATCTTAAAACCTTCAACCAAAAAGATTGCAGCTTGGTGTTTTTTTTTATATTTAAATTCATTCAAAGTTGGTAAATGCTGATAGGAGAAATTAATTTAATCTTGGCATTTGTATTTAGCATTAAATAGAATAAAATTGAGTGAACATAAATATGAGCTCAACCGCTTCTTCAATTAGCATACTCAGTGGTTTATCACATAATTGCAGAACCTTTTAAAACCCTGAGCCATAGGATAGACAATGGTACACACTAAAAATCTTCTTTCTTTTCAACTGGGAAAGTCATCCAATTTTAACATATTATAATTTCATCCATGTATACTACATTCTTCCTTAACTTGTAAATGCCCTTTCCTCTTCTTTTTTCCTTTTCTGAACCTCAAATTTCTGTTATAAATGCAGGAGTGTCAATATGGTTCTTTGGATCCCAAGGCAAAATTTTTAGTTGCTGAAAGAATTCAAATGTTGATCCTTCCACATCCCCATTGATGGCAACTACAGGAAAAAAGGGAGGGTCATACTTCTTACTCACTGCTATAGCAATAATTCTCTCCCTTTCTCATTCTCCTCCCCTTCTGCTTGATCTCCTGCACTCCTGCATTTGTTTTAAGAAATAACTCTTCTGCCCATTGTCCTTGAAATGAAACAAATTTCAGTTTACATTTGCAGCCAGCACAGGAACGAAAATAAAGAAACTTGCACTTAAATGTAGTACAGAATTTAAGATTTAAATGAAGTTATAAATGAGACGGAAACTAGTCATTCTGAATATATTTTAGGCATAACAAAATTCAGAAAGTTAACGTGTGCGTGTGTTTTATTACACATTTATATTTATTCCATGCATTTATACTACACCTCTAACTTCTATTGCTAAGACTGCAATACCAAAGCAATCGGGCACGACTAAGTTCAGTAAGTTTTCTTCTAAATCAACAGTTGAAAAATAGAAAAAATATACTGAAATAAATGAGATTCCCTTATAAACCAAGACAGAGAATGAAGTCCCACTCTATGCAAGACTACTCAGAAGCAAACCCTCTCATTCAGTAAGACTTGACACAGTTAAGTATGAGATCCCAACTAGGCACTTCAGTGCTCTAGGTGCCTACTCTGAACTTTAACAAAGCTTACTCCCAGTAAAATCTCTTTGCAGACCACTCCAGATTAGCTTAAAAAGGGGTTTCTTTGTGTGTGTTTTTTAATCTGGTAGCTGGTGTTTGTTTCTGGTGAGTTAATCATTCCACATAAATCTGTGTGGGAAGACATAAGGAAAAAAAAATCATCTACTAAGGTTCATAGTAGAATGAACCTGTCAGGCTGCTGTCCTGTTGTAGATCACAGCCTTTTCGGTTTATGCAGTTTTGATAAGTAAGCCAGTCAGCTGCATATAGGGATCCCTGTTCAGCTTGAGCAAACTGATTGTCAATATTTATATCTTTTCCTGAAAAGCAGGCCAGAGAGAGCTTTCGCAAAACCGCAGCTCCAAACTGATAGGTCAGCTTTCTTCGAATTTTAGTTATTTCTCCTGTTCTCCCATAATTCCTCAGTGCTCTTGCCATTTTCTGGTAAGTCATGACTTTTCGGTTGCCTTTGCGTTCCCCCCACTGTTCTGCCAATTTCTCCTTGTTTTTGGAAACAAACTGGAAGACACCATTGGCTTTATCTATCCACTGGATACAGTTTGCCATGTCTGGATTATGAAGAGACTCAAGAATGTATTCAAACAGTCGCAGTCTTTTCCGACCTGCCCAGAAACAAAAAGACAACACTATAAATGGAATGGGTGTATGATGCAATTTATTTTGGAATTTCAAAATGAATTAAATGAAACCTTAGCATGATTCAATATGAAAATTGAGACTGAGCAATTGGCTGAAGTTACTGTAAATTAGATGCCATTTTCTAGTTCACTGTATCACAGCTGGGCTGCTATATGATAGGAAACCTTAATGTGTTTTATTTGCTTCTGATTTAGTATGACATGTAAATTTTGTCACTGTGTTCTAGTAAACTATGACTTTGAATTATACACACCTAAGACCATTATAGCTTGCTCAATAAACAATAACTTAAACAATTGATGGTTTAATGCAAGCTATAAATCCATCCAGCAAGGCTATTATAGCACAGTATATGATTAAAAAATAAAAAGTGGGTTCTCAAATGTAGGTTTTAATTAGATATACAGTCTTGTTTTAAACTGATTGGAAGCATTTTGTACTGTTAGGAATGTCAAGTTTCCTTCTCAGTTCCAAAGTTCCCAGAATTCCTTGGAAGACAAAATAATTGTTAATCTGGCACAATTGTCCATTGATGTAAACTGGAAACCTCTAAATATGTTAATACAGATTTCCTAGAGTTCCCATTGCTGGATATTCTTGAAGCAGAAAACCCAAAGCATTTGGGAAACTGGGTTGGGAAAAACTGATCTGAAATGCAGGAGTGATGAGGCCAATCTTGTGTGTGTGTGTGTGTGTGTGTGAAGTTTCCACAATGCAATACCACGGCATAAAAGAATGCTTAGAGCTGCCAAATGCTGTTCTAACTCATTCTATTGGATCTGATGGGACAGCAGATACAGAAGACCTGCATTACTCCTATTGGTCCATTGGTTCTTCTATGGGGCATCTCCTTCCCTCTTCCCACCTGTGATTAAATCTCATTTTTCTTGTCACTGTAATCTGGAACCACGATTGGTAGATTCTGCAGCCACTTTTAATTAAATGGTTGACCTAAAGAGTGGCAGCTGCAAGTCCTGAGTTCTGGTCCTTTCTGTGCTACGGAACATATAGTGAGTGAAAGGGCAGTGGGTGGGTGGGGGCAGGGTAGAATTGATCAGGTTCCCTCATTTACAGTAGGAAAGGAAGGAAGCTGGAGCATTGCAATGGAGCTCTGTATCTCTGCTTCTCTCTCAACAGGTTATAATGTTTCTTGGGTTTTGGTGTAGGGTGATGGGTGAACCCACCATTGCAATTAATAAGCCATATTATTATTATTATTATTATTATTATTATTATTATTATTATTATTATTATTATTATTATAAAACATTTATTCATAAAACATGAAACTCAGTCAACTGAACACTCAAATTGACTGGCACTAATGGTTGACACGGGTTGCTGCCGGAATCCTAGGTATCAACATAATAATAATAATAATAATAATAATAATAATAATAATAATAATAATAATAATAATAATAATAATAATAATAATAATATATTAAACTTGTTTGCCACCCATCTTATTGCAAGGTGACTCTGGATGGCTACATGACTCTGGGTAGCTTACTAACAACTAGACATGATTTAGACATGATTTAGAGCCATATGTGAATGCATATACTGTATACATGAATAGGAAAAACTGTGGTAATCTTCTAAACAATTAAAATTCTATATAATTATTCATATTTCTGACATGTCTTAATTCTCAAATATGGCATGCAGACATGTAATAGTATAAATTACAGGTCTGAAAACATTAATATATGTTCTTAATGCCACTGAATTCAGTGCAAAACAGAAAACTGTGGACTCTAAAATTTTCACAGGAATAGCTCAGAATCAAAATTACATGCATGTGGAAATCAAGATTTTTACAAACCTCTGTTGCTTTTTTGATGAAGAGCTGTGCTATACATCTTTTCATTATCTGGAATAGTCGGCAGGGTACAATAGCTAGCTCCAGAATACAAGTCAGTGTCATTCTTGCAGAAGTGAATAATCGCAATGGGTAGAAACATAACATTTCAACAATTAGCCAACCAACAGGGAATAAATATGGTAAACATAGGCAGCCAGTAGAAGCCACAATGAATTCCAAATGCATCTTGACACATCATACAAAGTGACATCACCTATTCTACACTGTGGATGCCCCTGGTTAATAATTATCTATTTTTTGTCATTTGGGAGAAAGGTTACAGAGTAGAGCTTGCATAGAACATTTTAGATCATGGATGTCAAACTCGATCAAATCACATGACATATCATGACATGTGGTGACATTTTTTGCCTTTGTGGAGCTGGGGTAGGCATGGCCTGCTTGTGACGAATTGGCCCACAGGCCACCAGTTTGACACCCCTCTTTTAGATCTTGCATAAAAACAGGAACAAAATCAGAAAGATTGAAGAAGCAAGGGGAGGAAGCGGGTTACTAACAAAAAATAGGAACCAGAATCCCTCAAGCAAACTTCCAAGAATTGGACATGACTGAATGGATAATATCATCATCATCGTCGTCAGATTACTTGGGGATTATGGCTTCTCTCTTAATTTCTTCAAGTCTTCCCAAAATTATTTTTAACCATAATTCATAGGATTCAACTGTTTGCAAGGTAATGTTGGTGGAAAGTCAGGACTAAAACTTGTTTCTGCTCCCTTCATGGTTCTATGCCTGGATCAGGTTTTATGAGGAATCTTATAAGCACAGTATGGTGAAGTACCCTTTTACTGATATCTAGATGAAATTTATCTTCAGGTGTTCAAGGATAAATTTGAACCCCCATTTAAGCAATAAATTATCTTCTTAAGATAAGAGACTTTTATAGTCCCTTAATTAGGATCATACTGAACTTTTAGGTATATATTAACAGAGCAGTAGCTTATACAGAGTGCAATAAGATTTATTTTCAAAATAATTCACAAGGTTACACTCTTAGTAATTCTCCTATCATCATTAATGATAAAACCTCCCATAAATTTATAAATACAACACAGAGTGGCAATATTCTGCAAACAAGCTCTACTTTTTTTTTTAATCCCATTTATATCCCGCCCTTCTCCGAAGACTCAGGGCAGCTTACAATCTAAGAAGCACAAATCAATGTGCTTAGCAAGAAGTTGTCAAAACAATACCAAGCATAAATAATCAAATCAAATCAAATTAATTTAAATTATTAATAACTTGTACATTTTAATGTTTCACTTACTGTTGTATTATTCAGGTTATATGTCGTTTCTCCAGTAAAAGGCTCAGGCAAGTTATTCATATTTGTTTGGAAAAGATTGTGATGGCAAGTCAGATAGTTTTTATAATCTGCTAAGGGGGGAAAAATGGACTAAAATATGTGAGAATGAAAAATGAAGCAGAAAGAAAGACTGGAATCCTGTTTTAAGCCAAGTTACAATTTTTCCTCAGTCACATGAGTGAAACACATTTCTGAGAAGCATTTTACCTATGTGGAAAATGTAGGGTTAACTTAAAGAAAATTCAAATCTGAGGATAGACAGATGTTCCTTGTCTAATACATCATGATTAACTTCAAGTGGGATCCAGATATGGGTTAATGTCTAATTTGCACAGAAGCAGGAAAGATTATGGATTAGGGTAGGCTGTTATGTGATAGTTCCATTCTGTTTTTCACCATAGTTACGCTCGTGTGGGCATGGTTGTAAAAAGTGCAGTCTGCAAGCATCTTTTCTGTAATTCTGAGCCCTCTCATATATATGCGGGGAGGGAGATTGTGAGGCAAAATGACAACTTATACAAACTGAAGCCTAATACACTTCTTATACCCCTTAACACTCTTGACCTCAAACAATTGAATCCAGGCCCCATTCACATACTATATCTCTTTATTTAATAGATTTTAAGACATCACAATCATGTGATACTGGGTAGTTTACAAGTCTAATGTCAATTACTGATTGACTGACTGACTGATTATGTGCCATCAAGACTCTGAGTGACCACATAGATAGACCCTGTCCAGGATCCTGGCTAGATCTTCCAATAAAGCATTCATTTCACTGTAACCAGTTTTATTTGAACCTGCTTGTGAGAAGTTAACATGGTCAGGCTGAGCCTTGTGGAAAACTGTTCTACCATGTATGGGCCATAACAGAGGAGCATCTTTTCCTTTCTGTAGCTGTCAAGAATGAAGAATCAGGATCACATGTATGTTCCAATTTAGAAGTTTTATTGCTCAAGCCTATATACAAGAATCTGGTCAATTAGCAGTCAGCACTAAATTGATGCTAGATATGAGTTAACAGAATTCAAGAGGGGCTGGATGTGGAACATTTGTGGACATGTACAGTAACAATTCTAGGCTGAGTTCTCTCTTGAGTCCGCCCCCAGATTCTGCCTGATCTTCTCCTACAGTAGCCTCTTGAATCTCTTGCAGCGGGATACGTTTGATGTATAGAGTAAATGTCCCAAATCTTTAAGTAGTAGATAATGCAAGGGCAAACATTCAGCCGTGGCAAATGTTCATACCACTCTGGAGATTGTCTGCCTATCATAAGGATATTTTTATATCTCAGGACTGAAATGTATGCATGAGTTCTGCATAGCAGAGTGAGCGCCTGTTAGTCGTCCCAGCTTCTGCCAACCTAGCAGTTCGAAAGCATGTAAAAATGCAAGTAGAAAGATAGGGACCACTACGGTGGGAAGGTAACAGTGCTCCGTGCGCCTTTGGCGTCTAGTCATGCCGGCCACATGACCATGGAGACGTCCTCGGACAAGCGCTGGCTCTTCAGCTTTGAAACGGAGATGAGCACCGGCCCCTACAGTTGGAAATGACTAGCACACATGTGCGGGGGAACCTTTACCTTTAATATATATATAGTCACAACTTACGACAGTTCATTATTTGTGTAAATTATTCAAATTGCTAATAAAGAATAATATATATAATATATATAATTAGCCCAGGCTCAAATCTCACATAACGGATATGACTGACTGATGAGAACAAAATAAGTTTGAAATGGCCATATCAGAAGTTATTATTATGTAATGGTTGGAGGAATGGGGTACAATAAAAAGACAACACATTGATAAGCAAGGATTCACTGCATAATACTTCCCTCTATACCTCCTGTTTTCCCTTAACGTAATTTATCAAATATTTTTATGCTGAATGTATTAATTTTTTAAAATTATAACCTTTTGCACAAACCTCTATAAATATCCATCCACATTCATTCATAAATGTAGAAACTAATCATAGTAAAACAGTGAATTGTTTTGTTTTTACCTGGCATATAATTATTGATGCCATCAGAATGTTGCTGTAAGACCTCCAAGGCATCTTCAAGAGCTTGTCCAAATAAGTCTTGGCCTGTAAAACTCTGCAACCATAAACATTGGTTTGCTTTGGTTTGCTTCTGGGCAGTGGAAAGGAAGCAAGAGCCAAGGTAATTAAATGGAACACAGACTCGGGTATCTGAACCTTCATAAAAGGAAGATTTACTCCCCCCTCTTCCCTGAGTAATATCCGATTAAAGGAGTGATGTAATGTACACAATACAGTATAAATTAGCAATGTTGATTCAGCTAGTTTGGATGTCCTCTTGTTGACTGAATAAAGGAATTTTGGGAGTTGCAGTCCCAAATAGACTGAAAAAATCAAACCATGTGACCACTAGACCAATATGACTAACCTTTTGGGGACCATCATTCTCCAAACTTATTTTCTGCCCAAATGATAAGAAAGTTAAAACAGATATTCCCCATTGACCCATTTAGTTGAGTGTGTTTGAAGGAACTTTTGTTTTTGCAGACTGTGAATGAATGTCGTTTTGAAACTATCTCTTGTTCCATAACCAGTAGATACTTAGAGCTCATTCTCATATATATCCATTGAACAGCCGGCAGGAATATTTGGCTGCCAGGGTCATTATCACTGGCCCTGTTTTCTCTAATGGAGATTATCCTGGTGAGGGGTGCAGTGGGAACTGTCCTTGTTACCAAAAGAAACAGGGATTTTGCATTAATTTCACATAGCTCATAAAGACACAAAGTGCGTGTTCCCACTAATGAGAATGCATGAGGCCCCAGACTGGATTTCAAGTACATTGGCTACAAAAAATGAGCAAAGGATAATGTTTCAAAAGCTGAAATATATCATAGATTTGACTAGCCATTTAATTATAGGACATCTTTTATCATTACAATCTGTCATTCTTCCTTCATTTACTTGCTTATCTAGTCCAGTTATAAAACCAATTTGGTACTTATGCCATTAGGCAGATATTACACATTTATTAGCTACTGTTGGATTTATATTCCATTTTTTTTTCTTTGGACCTTGAGATGATAGGTGTAGTATTCTCTCCTTCCATTTTCTGATAGTAACAGCCCTGTTTGGGCTAGGAAATAGTAAATTACTCGCCCAGGTCACCCACTGAGATTCTATGGGTGAGGATAGATCTAAACCCGAGTTGTTCTGGTACTCACCCATAATCCTTTATAAATGATTCTTAGATCCAAATGAGTAACTGTCCTCAAACAAGACATTAAGAGTTTGTACTTACCATTTTAAAATCCCAAATCAAATGTTCAAGCCTGTGTGAGATCAAACAACATAATTTATGAAAGCAGGGCTTTATTTGACCAGTATTCTTTAATTCAGAAGTGATACATTGTAAACTTAGACTGAACTACTAATATTAGGGGCACTTATTAAAAATTCAGGCTATGTACTTATTCATCAGTGTACTTCCCGAAGCACTTTTTGGCAACATAAGTAAATTACTTCTATTAAGAAGCTGGTGGTTCAAATAGACATATGTGCTTCCTGTATTTAGTGTCTGACCTTTGAAACAGGTTTTAAAAAAACTCTTTAAGTTTTCAACCACATACTTACAAAGGCAAAAGAAAATAAAAAACAAAATATAAAGAGCATATGCAGAACCATATCCAAGAGATTCTGGAACAATCTCCTGAAATTTATGAGAGAAAGGAATGAAATAATAAAATGTGAATAATGAAATAGCCCCAATCGTCCAGTATTATTACAGCCTTTGGTTATAACCACTAAAATATATTTTTCTACAGTCTTGAATCAGTCTTGTACATACCTGTCAATCTCTTTCCATGCACTCACCTGGAGACTCCTTGACGGAAGCCAAAGTACATCTGAAGCTAAAAGGACTGGTTTTCAAGTAGCTTACTAAGGAATACCTGCTTTAATAGAACAAGAATTGCTAACAGCCGCAGAAGTCAATCAGTAGAGGGGCTGTATTAAGTAGACAGTTTTAGGGAAGTATTCCATTTGGGGATTTTTTTGCAAATAAAAGATGTGGTACATTACAGTCTTAGTTGATGTATGTAGATCGTCTTTACATAGACAAAAGCAGTGAGGAAAAAAGGAAGTTCCTTAATGTTACAGAGAAGACAACCATCCGGGTGAAATGGACACTTTTGTTCAAAATAAATGGAAATAACTGTTTTAAACTACGGTATGTAAAACTCCAAAGATGCTCCATCGCCGATTTTTAACAATACCATTGAGTGAGAAATTGTTGAAGTCAGCTTCAGCTTACAAAAATTTATGCCTTTTAATACAATTTGTTAGTCAGAGAAGATGCTACCAGATTCCTGATTGATTAAGTCAACTTTCCTCAAATGATGTAAAACTTTAAGGACAATCAAGGGCTTAGATTTAATCAGACAAGATATATGAACTGTAGAGTAAACCATACTTTTGTTAACACTATGCTAAATTGTGGCTAAGAATATGTTAACTGAGTTCATATATAATGTCAAACCAGGTATCAGAAGCCCTCTCAGGGTTTGGATTACAGTTCCCAAAACTCCTTGCCAGGATTCTGGGCTAATGCAAATTGAAATCCTAAAACAACTGGAAAGCATCACGTTCTTTACTTTGACATGAAGCATGATTTATAAATCCTGTGGATGGGTTTCCACAGAAATTAAGCTGATAAAGTTATTCTCATTGCTTGATTAAAACTTGGGAATAGTACATTTCCCTACTCTTGACTGGAGGTGTCACATATAAATAGGGAGACAATAAAATAGTAATTACAAGTGACTTGTCAATCCCTTAATGATGATTGAGTGACTCTACATTGTGACAGAAGGCAGTTGTAGGGAAATGGCCAAGCCCAAGCCAATGGGAAGCATCCTGATGTCCATTTGTTTCAATACAGACAATAAGGAATGCTTTAGTTTTTCCCATTCATAGAATTCAATTTTATTTTTTTCCAGAAAAAGGAAGAGGACTGGGGTGGGGGGTGGGGGGAGGGAATGCATCAGTCTGGAAAGACATAACTACAAGAAAGTCACCCAGTCAAGGAGGTGGGTAGCATACAAATTTAATAAACAAATTAAATAATAAAATTAAGCAAGAGGGTTTTGGTTTGGTTTGGTTTTTTGCAACCTGTTACCAGCTGTAGTAGAGTTCTCTTTAATTGTTATTAAAAAGGATAATGCTTCAAAAATCTATTGAACCAGGCTCTGGTCTTTTAAGCCTGAACAGAAATGTTTTCATGACATCAGTGTTTTTATCCTTAGCTTCCACACACAATTGACCTACAACTGTCTTAACTTCTGCTTACCTCTAAGCAGTGCTTTTTTTGTAAAAGAGAAAGGTGCCGGAACTCACACATGTCATACAACCCGCCTTGCCTACCTACAAGGTTCCATCCAAAAAAGGTGCCGGAACTCCGTTCTGAGCGTTCTATGAGAAAAAAAGCCCTGCCTCTAAGTCTGAAAAGGGAGCAAACCAATGCTTGCCTCTTCAACTGACCAAGAGGAAGTGCAAACAAGGTGACCCAATATTTATTATCCCCCTTTCTTAGCAATCAAAGTTCCCAAGGAAAATAAATTATATTATTATAATTATATTAGCACCCTTCCACAAGTAACATTTTTCTATCCATGTACCTTGTGATTTATCGGATACATACACACATATATATAAACATAGACAAACCATTTAATGGTCCTCAAATGATGTAGAATACTGGTGTGGACAAAGTTTGCAGTTATCTGATGATGTTGACAACTACTTTTTGCTGTAACAGATTTACATATTCTTACATATTCTTCAACATCATTTTTGATTTATATGATGCTGATTAATCTCACATAGGTTCTATACACATCTATGGCAAATGGAAATATAGTTATATGGAAATGAGTCTCTATCCTTAAAAAAATAACTGCAAAGCAACTGGAAGAACACCTAGTGAAACAAACACTATTTTACACCTTCTGGTTGGACCATCAAAGTAAACATATCTCCCGCAATTTCATGCTGACATTTTGAAGACCATAATACTGAAAAAATATTGGTCAGAACTGATGCAAAAAGCAAATTCCATGAACAGTAACCTCTATAATAAGAAACAGGAGATGTCCAAGCCAAAATGCAGAAAGTTTCATTAATTAAATTGAATTCTAATCTACATGTAACATAAAGTTATTTTAACCATGGAGGTTAAAAAAGGGTTTTTCTTGCATCAGCCACAAAAATATGGAGCCTTTTTAATCAGACATGTAGTAACTGAGGGGAATTCTTGTATGCTGGATATCCTTCTTAAAGACTTACTTGTGGTTGGGGACTAAATCAGCAAATATTGTTATTAGTAAGAAGCATTCCATCCTACAAAGCACCTCCATCAGCAGTTTGGAAGGTTCCCCTAAATAATTTTGTAGTTCTGCAAACTGTGGTGGTTCCTATATATTTCTTCCATATGGATAGTGTTGCTTGGATAACAGAGAAATCCACATTTTAGGAATGTCTTAGTTTATGCACTGTGTTTAATGATAATTTATTTTCACTGTAATTTGTTTTGCAGTACGTATATAGTAAACTGGTTTGTACATAAAGCCTGGTTTATAAACCAAAGTGAATGGGTTCACATTTTGTGGTCATTGACTATAATAAAAATTGTTTGTATATGTTGTAAGCCAGAACCAAACGTTAAAGCTTAAGCATGATGTATGAACTCAGCCATTGATCTGTATCATTTGTGTTGTGCACAAACCTCTTTCTGTTAATGTTCAGGTAATCCTCATTTTATGACTACAATTGAGCCCAAAATTTCTGTTGCTAAGTGGGACAGTTGTTAAGTAAGTTTTGTCCCATTTTATGACCTTTCTTGTCACAATTGTTAAATGAATCTGGCTTCTCCTTTGACTTTGCTTGTCAGAAGGTTGCAAAAGGTGATCACATGTCCCCGGGACAACATAAATATTAATCAGTTGCCAAGCATCTGGATTTTGATCATATGACCTTGGGGGTTCTGCAAGGGTATAGGGTGAAAACCAATCATAAGTCACCTTTTTAAGTGCCATTATAACTTTGAAGTCACAAAACAAACTGTTGTAAGTGGAGGACTACCTGTGTATTTCCTTTTAATAAGAAATTCTACTCTATGTAGAATTTGCATATGTGGATTGGCAAATGCAAATATATATCCAGATATAATACAAATATATTTATGTGCATATGTATACACAACACGCACAGGCACACACATACACACACACACATCAGTGTTGAGAGTTTAATCTAGGTCACAGGTCTGCAACCCACGGCTCCGGAGCCGCATGCAGCTCTTTCAGCCGTCTCCTGCAGCTCCCAGTCCTCTGCCATGTGCAGTCCAAAAAAAAAAAAAGTGGGACTAAAAAAGTTCAACCAATCAATTCAAATATGCAGGGTAGGTGCATATCTCGCCTTGGCTCCACTCTTCAGTCAAACCCTGTTCTGCGCATGCCCACATGTATGCGCATGTGCACACATTTTTTGCGGCTCCCAGTTTTTCCTTTTGTGAGGGAACCGGTTCCGAGTGGCTCTTTCACTGTTTCAGGTTGCTGACCCCTGATCTAGGTAATCTAGTTTAATCTAGGTAATCTTTCAAAGATTGTTTACCTACCTCTTATACTTAATTCAGACACCAAACCTGGAATTCTCTGGGTTGGATATAGAAGTCATAAATATTCAGGCTATAAGATTTGGGCTGAAAATCTCTATACAGCCATCAGATGAAAGCAAATGGATACTGAAATGTTTGAACACACACACACACACACACACACACACACACACACACAGAGAGAGAGAGAGAGACACAAATGGAGAGATACTGCTGATTCAATTTTACTTCTGCCATGCAAGTGAATATGATATTCATTTAATCTATTGTAACATTTTCCAAAGAAATGACCCTATTAGTCTGCTCAGTAAAGACAACTGTAGCCCTTAAGAAGTATTGTATTTATTATGGTGTTTATGACAAACATTATTTTCCCTACATATCTTGTTTATCTTCTAATTATGTAAACACTTTAAAACAATTACATATGTAAAGACAGGTTTAAAGTACAAATGGTTTGGACATGGTGGAGGCAGGGGAGTCTTTAAAGAGAAAAACATATAAAGAAGTATAGTGTCTTGTGTCAGTAGCTACGGTGCAAAAGCTTTAACTGTATCCTTTTCTTTTTCTTATATCATATCTTTATTTGGCTTACCATTTCCTATTCCATTTTTGTGTTTTACATAGGGTTGTTCCAAAAACAATAGCATGATGGGTATGCATTTGTGTATCTATGCAATCCTATGGATGATTAACTGAGATGTATTGAAAAATTACTCTTGAAAATGTAACTTCCCTTATATAGATATGTATAATTTTTTAAAACAGTTAATGTCTCTGTTTCTCTTTCCCTATCACCTTTTTCATTTATGTTCCATATATGTCTCTATTTAAATATATAGCAAACCTGAAGGCAAAATTGAAATTTATTTCTATGTTCTGTTTTGTATAATACCTTGAGTCTTTATAGGATTGCTGACTGTCAGCCAGACCACAGCCTTTATAACAGGGGTGTCAAACTCGCACATATGCATGTGACGTATCGCGACATATCACGACTTTTTTTTCCATTGGCGGCAATGGGGTGGGTGCGGTTTCACCATGACGCATCCAGCCCGCAGGCCGGCAGTTTGACATCCCTGCCTTATAAGATCCCCTTTCATGCTATCTGCCTCCTTGATCATTAAGATCTACAGCTACATGAAATGTCTCTTTGAAGGTAACAGACTTGTCTGTGTCATTTGGAGAGGCCTGCCTTCTTCCATCAATATTTGCTGCCCGATCAGGTCTTCTTTGGCAAAGTAAAAAAAATTAGACAGAAGCAAGATGAAGAAGATGAAGGAAAAGCTAAGCTTGATTCAATTTGCATTAAACTAGTTAAATACAATTAGTATTATTCAGCTCAAATTATAACTTTGGATGCATTATGCAAAGACGTGGTTGTCTGACGAACATTCTAATATCGAGAATGATGAAAAGAAAGAGAAGAGGAGAATCAACAATAAGGTGGATAGACTCAGTTATAGGAATGCAGGAAGAGATGAAGAGCCAGGCTAGGGACAGATCATCATGGGGAAAACCTATCTACGTGGTTGCTAAGAACTGACACCAACTTAGTGGTACATAATCAATCATAATAAATTAATATTATTGAAACAGTCATTACATAATATCTTACTTTTGTCATATTAAGAGTTATAATTTGGTGGCAACTTTTGAAGAGCGTATTTTAGCTATGATAATAGATATTTAAGGTCTGGACCAAGAAGACATTTCCTTATAACTGAAGAATGTGAAGCCCGGATATTTGATTTATCATGTTTTAAAGTACTCTCCATCTATAACCCTGAGTTTTGTTCAGTTTAGCAATACAAGTATGGAAGTGAAGTTATAGGTATAATTATGACTGGAAGAATGGCTAAAATGTATGATTCAAAGTAGGAACTGGTATCATCTAAGACAGGGGTGTCAAACTGCTGGCCCGTGGGCCGGACACATCACGAGGAAACCAGACCCACCCCATTGCCGGCAATGGGAAAAAAGTTCCGATACATCGCGCGACTTCACGTGACATTGCAAGTTTGACATGTCTGACCGAAGATGTTGTAAATCCATATAAATATAGGACTCATAGGTTGATGACAGTTACATTCTGCTGTTCTGCTCTCTCTCACACACATACATTAAGGAGTTAGGAGTCTTTATTCCAACTCTGAATTAGTATTTCCCAGAAATTTCCTTTGCCAACAAATAGAACACCCTCAGTGAGTTCAAGGCAAGGCAAGTCCACAAAATCAAGACAGTCCATATAGCCAAGTCCACAAGACAAAAAGTAAGTCCAGGAATCAAAGCCAAGTCCAGAAGGTCAAAGGACATCCATGGGCAGGAACAAGTCCAGAATCCATATTTCAAGACAAGAGTCATGAGCACAGGAGCATACACAGACAGGAAACTGACACGTTCCCAGCATTGTTCCCCTCCTACCCCTGTGCTAAATAGCCAGCTTCTAATGCCACCCATGGGTGGGGGGCAAGGCTGTCATTGCATAAGTAATCGAGCAGACCTCTGTTGCTTCTTCCTTTTCTCCACCTTAAGTGTTCTCGGATTAGGTGGAAAAGGCAGTTCTTCTTCCTCATTGCTGACTGGCTGCAACTGGATGCTCTCCCACCAGAAGCCTCAGGACTGTCCTGCTGCAGCTGTGCCTCAACCATCCCACTCTTATCCAGCTGCTCATTTGATTGCTTTCCTTGTGGCAGCTCCACCTGGCTTGGATTCGCAGCCCCCACACCTCACAGCCTTCAGCTGCCTCCCCTCCTGACGTACCAGGGACTGGCACATCTTCCTCCAAACTGACATCTGGAGAAGCATCTGGGGGACTCATCACATACATGTTATGCTGCAGGGAAAATTGACAATGAAAGAACCAAGAATGAGTTTTAAGGAAAGTTGTGCATCATCCGGAATAGATGTAATTCAGAAGAAAAACATATTTTTTAGATGGCATGAACTGGTGAATGGAAATGAGATGAGAGTATATAGAAAAGGCAATTGGCTCATTCAGAAACTTAGAATGAATGTGACTAGTAAATGATGAGAGGTTGATTTATTTCTAATATATGGTTAAATACAAGTCTTTTCATATATACAACATAACATGCATGATTGTTTTTAGTGAAAATTTTTGCAAGAAATTAGTGAAGAATGTAAAAGTAATCTGCGGCACCTAATGTTGGAACAGACCATTATTTAGCAGTGGCAAAAATAGATAAGGGAAATAAAAGAGAAGTTGCATGAAAGTAGAACAACTGCAGAAGTAGTACAAGTCCTGTACGAAGAAATGTTTCCCAATATAATAACAGAAATCAGACATGTGGAAAAAGAACAAAACAAAATTCATTGCAAACTGCTTGAGTGGCCAGTGGAGTTATGCTAATAGAAGGTGTGAGAAAATGGTGAATGGAGAAGTCATGAAATGAAAGAGGATGTTGATTGGAAAGAATACTGCCCCCCTCCCCCCCAAAAAAGCATGGGAAAAAGGTATTGTGTAATGTGCTTAAATAGAAAAAAATGGCCATAAAGAATACAGTCAAATAAAGAAAGATAAAGTTTTCTCCGCAATTGTTTTTATTGGGTATTGTTGTAGATTGTGATGTTAAAGAAACCAATTTGATGTTGAATATGATAACAGCAGCACGGTTACTGGCGGGACAATATTGGAAGCAGGATAGTTTGCCTACTATAGAAGAATGGGTGTTTAAAGTTTCAAATCTTGCAGAAATGTCTAAGATTTCTGCTTACTTCACAGGAAAGATATATTTCAGTTTGGAGGAGATGGATAGATTATATTCAGAATAAATATGGGACTAAAAAGTTCCATTTAGCTTATGAGTAGATTTTAGAGGGATATTGTTATTGATCTTAGTGTTGGTATTTTGTATGTATCTATGTTAAAGGGGAGTTAAAGCACATTATGAATTTGGTTAATTGTATATTATGCATAATTTTTATTTAGAATATGATTATTATAACTATAATCCTGTATTTAGCTCTGGGAAGTGGGGGGGGAAGTGGGCGGGCTTGGAGTGGGGGGGATTTGGGGATATATTGTAAAATCTTGTTTTTGTAAAACTCTTTAATAAAAAAAAAGAATACAGTCAAATAGAGAACAGAATGGCTGAGCTGAAAAGGAGCACTTAAGCTCAATTACAAGTATACATCAGTTGACTAATGCTTCGAATTTTCTAATATGTGCAAACCATTTATGCCGAAGTCAGTGTATGTGATTCTACGGATGGTTCTATCCACCCATGTAGACCTCAGATTAGCTACAATGCCATTTTTAAGCATAATTCCCAGCAATCAGTGTTGTTTCTCATGCCACTTATGTCCTCGGCCCTTTTTAACCCTACCCAGGGCTTCTTTGGGAAGTCCCATTGAGAAAGGAACCCTTGAAAACCACAACAAGAAGGAACAGCTCTGTGCATATTGAAAATCAAATGAAATGTTTAATGTTTTCTAAAGATGCTGAGAACATAATTTCATGAATAACAATAAACTGTACCTAGCAAAATGCATTTGGGATTCACCGTTAAATCAATTTTTTAAAAAAATCCCTGCCTTGTGTTTACCGGTCTTTCTGACTTTCTCATAAATCAGTCAGGAGGCTATGAGCAGGAAAACACAGACACATTTTCTACTAAGAGAAGTCCGCCCCCTTAACTATATAGGCGGTTATTGAGATGGAAATCCAACCATGGTTAGTAGGCATGACACACACAGACAAAAAGGGCTGACAACTGGATTGTAACCTTAATAACATTTAGCCATTCCTGGTAGATTGTCATAGCATTTTTTAAAATTAGTTTTATTATACAAATCTGTCAGCTAAGCAGAAGCAATACACAAACAAGTGGATCTTTGATTTATTTATACCTTGCCTATCCAGAGATAATCAAGGCGACTTACAAAAATTGCAAAGTTTAGATGATGAAAACAATAATATTAAAAGACAACAGTACAAAACAGCAGATAGTACAAAACAGCAGCTAGAGAGGAAATAAAAACTAAAAAGAATTCTCAAGCGATATAAAAAGCAGTACAGTACTCATATTTGGGGATGAAATGGGTGAACCAAATCAAATCAGAGAAGACATCAGCAAATCACTAAAAAACTGGGAAAATAAGGAGGCTTTAACCTAAAGCCAAATGACATGTGTGCCAGTAAATTTTGTGTTTGGTATAGGCTGGTCACTACTTACTTATATAAATGGATGTAGTACTGGAAAAATAGTGATACACTGTTAAATGTACTTTGCTGCTGAAAACCACTGAAATCCCTGATGTCTCATTCATAATGGGACCCATTACCTGAAGCGACAGGTACTGTATTATATTCCCTATTTATCAATCTCTTTCTTCTTTCTCCCAGAAAAAAGGGGGAGCTTCTACTTCTGTTAGCCTCCCGTATCCATACAAGAAATTATATATTTATTTTTATTTATGACAAATGTTTTTATGCCACTTCAGTCTCTAATCTCCAAGCACTTAAGAGCAACAATCTATTATAATTACGAATAACATATACACATTACAATAATGAACAAATCATCGAAATGATAAAATCATACAAGCATAACATGAATATGGTATATAAAGCATAATCCAATGACAGCACCACATATTAAAAAGCTTCCTAAATATTAAACATGAGGGTGCAGTTCATATATATGATGGAAAGATTTTTTTATTAAAGGAGAAGTCTCCCCTGTGGCTGAATGCTTATTAGTTGGCATCATCTGCCCCTTTATTTACCCCTTTATTAATCTTGAAAGGGAACAATGTAAAACAGGACAATGTCATGATTTTTTTTTACTAAACCAAACCGACTGAGAAAATTTTCTTCAACAGTCATGCCCAGAGACAAATAAGGATACAGCTGTTATTTCTGTAAGAAAATCCATTAACTCCAGAATCTGGTCTTTCTGTAACATTACATGCAATAATAATAATAATAATAATAATAATAATAATAATAATAATAATAATAATAATAATAATAATAATAATGATAATAATAATAATAATAATAATAATAATAATAACAACAACAACAACAACAACAACAACAGCAACAACAGCAACAACAGCAACAACAACAACAAAGCTGGAAGGGATCTTGGAGGTCTTCTAGTCCAGCCCTCCGCTCTAGCAGAAGAACCTAGGGGTTCACTGATTCGTTGCTTGATTATCTTTTCCAGATTGTTCCCAGGTATTGAGGTCAGGCTGATAGGTCTGTAGTTTCCTGGATCTATTTTTTTCCCTTTTTTGAAGATGGGAACTACATCAGCTCTCTTCCAATCCTCTGGTAGTTCCCCAGTGCTCCAGGATCTTTGAAAGATATAGTTCAGTGGTTCTGAGATCACATCTGCCAGTTTCTACAGAACCTTGAGTTGTAATCCATCTGGTCCTGGTAATTTGAACTCATCTAGGGTGGACAGGTGCTCACTTACCATTTTCTTACCTATCTTAACTTGTGTTTCTAATCTGTTTTTTACATGTACCATTTTTGATAGGTTGGATTGTTTTTTTCCCTTTGTGTAAAGATGGATGCAAAAAACAAGCTTAGTAGTTCTACTTTCTCCCTGTTGCTTGTCACCTTCTTGCCACTTTCTCCCACTAATGGACCAATCATTTTCTTAAACTTTTTTCTTCTTTTTTACATGTTGAAAGCAGCTTTTTTTGGTTATTTTTGACTTTTACTGCAAGTCTCAGCTCATTTTGAGCCTTAGCTTTCCTCACTTCATCTTCATCATCATTTGCTGATATTCTGCCTTAGTTATGTGCCCTTCTTTCAACTGTTTATACTTGTCTTTTTTGTCTTTCAATTTATCAGAGAGTTTTTTATGCAGCCATGCTGGTTTCTTTTGAGAGCTGTTATTTTTCTTCTTTGTTGGTATTGTGCTTGCCTGGACTTTTATAATCTTACTTTTCAAAATTTCCCAAGCTTCTTGAGTTGTTTTCCCCTTGAGGATTCTCATCCATTGAATCCTTCCCAAGGTCTCTCTAAGTTTATTGAAATTAGCTCTCTTAAAGTCCAAGAATCTAATTTGACTATGTTCTTAGTGAGAATTAAGTCCAATATGGCTGATCCTCTAGTTCCCTTCTCTACTTTTTGGGAGACAAAGTTGTCTGCTAGGTTTGTCAGGAACCTGTTTGATCTTCCATTTGGTGCAGAGTTTGTCTTCCAGTTGATGTCAGAGTAATTAAAGTCCCCCATTACTATTGTAATGTGCTTCCTACACATCTTAGTTAACTGACTAGCAAAGAATTCATCTATTACCTCTGTTTGGTTGGGTGGCCTATAGTATACACCTATGGCAATGTCATTTTCCCCCTTTTATATTGATCCAAATTCATTCAAGATAGCGCTCTATTTCTGTAGAGATGTAGTTATTTCATATATAGAGCGCAACTCCACCTGCTCTTTTATTTGGTCTGTTTCTTTTAAATAATTTAAATCCCTCTAGCTGTTTGTACCATTTGTGGGTTTCATCCCACTAAGTTTGGTGGCATGTGTCTTTATGTGTTACAATTATACATCATAGTGCATCTTTAAAAATCCTATTTCCTACCGTTTCTAAATATCTCTGGACATCTGCTTCTCATGACAATGCTATATGTAATCTTCTAACAGTGATTGTATTAATCTGAAGGTTTGTATTAATCTGACTTCTTAAGAGCTGAGTTTCATAGGAAAGCATGAACCATGGACTTAAATATATAAACATAAGAACAATATTCTTTACAATCACAATCTAATATTCAGCTATAAATCCAGGGAAGAAGCACTTCAAAGATTTCATTGGAATTTAATTCGGGTTTTGTCGTCTAAAGCTGGTAAGACCCTATTGCTTCAGCAGATGGCAGCACTTAGTCAACCCTCCATAATAGAGAAGTTAAACAAATTTGGCTCTGATTTTAATTTATTTTATTTTGAGACTATAGTGAAAAGTTGATAAAACATCCAGGAAAAAATCAAAGCAAGCAACTTGTTCAATTTTCAAAGAAATCACACTGAGGTAGAACCAAATTCATCTGAGGGCCATTTCAAATCTTTAAGAGTCCCTTGCCAAGTATTATGCTATGTTTGATCTAAGAACTTTTGTTTTCCCTTTTTTTTGTCTTTTCCCAAATTGCTCTTTCATAGTTACATCACACCAAGCCCAGCATTCTTTAACCATGGTTTAATGAATAAAACAAAGTGAGTTTAAATGATACACCTAAATACATATATCACATTATGGCATAATTTGTGGTATATATTAGATGTAATTCTTGTTCTTTAGGTTCAATGAATAGGTATATGGTAATTATTTGATAATTGATTAAATATAAAAAACCCAATATGCATATGTAAAATCAATGTGAGCTTTTTCCACCATGGTGGCCATGAATGTAGATGAAAGGTAATAGTATGTATGTGATCTCAAGCAGTGGTGATATATTCCACAACAAACACAAATCATTTCTTAGTTCAGGAAACATTTGAACCTAATCAACAGTGAACTGCAGACTCCGTCTTCTCTGTCTCTTAACATTGTTTTGGCTTATGACTCTGGCTCTGGACAGAGCCATCTAGTTTTATTTTATCTGCTCCTATTAGTAAGAAAAGGGACGCGGTGGCTCAGTGGGTTAGGATGCTGAGCTTGTCGATCAGAAGGTCGGCAGTTTGGCAGGTCGAATCCCGAGTGCCGCGTAGCAGTGAGCGCCTGTTACTCGTCCCAGCTTCTGCCAACCTAGCAGTTCGAAAGCACGTAAAAATGCAAGTAGAAAAATAGGGACCACTACGGTAACAGTGTTCCGTGCGCCTTTGGCGTCTAGTCATGCTGGCCACATGACCACAGAGACGTCCTCAGACAAGCGCTGGTTCTTCGGCTTTGAAACGGAGATGAGCACCGGCCCCTAGAGTCGGAAACGACTAACATGCAAGTGCGGGGGAACCTTTACCTTTACCTTTACTATTAGTAAGAAAACAGAAGTATTCTGCAAGAAAGTACTGGTGCACACAGCTCTTTTACAGTTAGGAGAAAATCATGAAAAAATTATAACTTGAAGTGATGTCTGAATGCAGTAAATATGCTATCAGCAATCTTAGAGGTATGAAACAGCTTCCCATTCAGAAATTTATCTTCTCTAGAGGCTATGAGAATGGAGTTCAACCTTGAAAACAGATTAACAACTCACAACAGTAAATGTTAGCATGGTATTTTTCAGTACAGAATAAGAAAGAATGTTAACAACCACACTCATTAAAATAATTGGCAACTATCCATCTGGCTTTCATTGGATTTTTTCCCTTTAAGATAATAGCTTTTGGCCTTGTCTTCTGAAGAAAGGTATAGCTGTTATCAAATGTTGCAACATTCTTAGTCAAGCTTTTAAAAACAACAGAGAAAGCCATCTCAGATTATATTTCATCTGGCACAAATGCTGTTTGTTCACTCTAATGGGGTAATTTTTAAAGTGGGATTACTTTAGTCCTTCTAGAATAATGGTTCATCACATGTAGATTTTTGCTGTTGTAATATTTTTCTTGCTTTTCTATTATTTGTTTTGGCTTTGTGCATCCAGTATGCACAATCAGTATGATTAAAATCATACACAGAAGTGAGACATTTCTAGCTTGCTCTGCATATTATATATACAGGATCTACTTAAATATCCAACAGCAGTAAATTATTGAGTGCAATTTACTAAGTGAGTTTATTCTTTGCTTGTGTCACTTTTGCAAAAGATTGCTATACGCAGGGATGTCAACTGTCAGCCCGTGGGCCAGTTGCATCATGCAGAGGCTGCACCCACCCCAGGTCCGGCCATGCAAAAAAAGTTCGGATACATCGCAACACATCACGTGACACAGCGAGTTTGACACCTGTGCTTTTCAACCTTTTCACAGATTATACCACTTTTAGGACATGACAATATTTGAGTACCAAATATTGATGACTAAAAAAGGGAGGGGGATTTTGGGTTTTACTGATTAGATTCATTTGTTTTTATAGAAATGGCTAGTTTATAATATTATGGAAAAGTAAAAAGTTGAGGTTCAATGTTAATGCTTCATTCTACTGCAACAGAGGAACTCTGTTGTATTTCCCATCTCCACCTCACTTTCCCCCCCTTTTTCCTCCCCACTGTGTCCTACTATTTGCTTTTGTATTTTTGTATTTTATTCTATAATTTAATAAAATATTACAAACTGTAGAAAAAAGAAAAAAGTACCAGTTTTAATTTCTTTGGTGGATGTTCCTTTGCTGAATTACTTTCCCTTTGCACTGACAAATATATGATGAATTTATCCATGTTTATTAATAGGCACCACTAACAGCTAGTTCAGGGGTCTTCAAACTTGGCACTTTTAAGACTTGTGGACTTCAACTCCCAGAATTCCTCAGCCCTCATAGCTGGTTGAGGAATTCTGGGAGTTGAAGTTCACAGGTCTTAAAGTTTCTAAGTTTGTAGACTCCTGAGCTAGCTGGTTGGACCTTCTGAGCTCTTCCACTGTGTAGTAAGAATGCACCCCCCCAATCTCTTCCCTGTACCCTTAAAGACACAGGAATCAAGTGCAAAGCAAGAAAACAAAGAAACACAAACTCCGTTTTTTCTCTCTCTTTAAGCAGCCTCAGGTGTGTCACAATGTTGCAATTATAGACTGAAAGGCTCTGTGAAAAGCTTTAGCTTTAAATTAAACCAGTTTACCTTCAAAGAAAACTTTCTAAAAGCCACAGACAGACTCAATTAAAGGGGGTAAAACTAATTACATTTATTTAAAGGGATTAAATCTTTCCTGTTCTTTTTTTCCCCTTCCCCAACCCAAACCACGTTCTTTTATAGCCTCTCCTCTCCCCCCACCCCCACTTTTTCCTCAGTTCACCTCCAGCTCCGAGCTGCTTCTGGAAGCGCCAATCAGCTCCTGGGGCTTCTGCCGAGCCCAGACAATCGTGCAGCTGCAGCTGCCTCACCCTCAGGCTTGGCTCAATTTGGCTCATTCCCTTCCCTGCTACACGTGGCTAGCAATCAGGTACCACCTCCATGTGGCAAAGTACCACAGGTGGTACACGTGCCACCAGTTGAAAAGCCCTGCTATACAGCATAAAGTATGCTTTGTTTCTTGAGGCTGTAGAGAACCTCAGAGCTGACCCGCAAAATCTACCCTGAGGTTCAAAAGTAAAATTATAACACTTGTTTGCAAATGTTTTAAATGTGCTGTCTTCTCTTAAGATCATGGGTAAAGATACCGCTACTCTAATGCATTACAGATAGCTGTTCTGTATGGCTCCCCATACATTCCAAAATCCCTCTGCAGAGGGAATCTGAAGCAATGAACCATCCAAGTGTGGACAGGATGTATTGTCATTCCCATGTGCTATTTTCTAATCCTACTATTTTCTCAGAAACAGGCTCCAATGACCTTTAAATGATATTATATTATTAAAGCTGTATAGTTCAAGAAGATGCTAGGTCAGTAAAGAGAGATGAGAAGGTTGCACTTTAGCCGGATCAGAATTGTTTCTCAATGGGTGTTCTGTACTGCAGTGATTAATAAGCTTTATATAGGTGAAAATAACCTAAAGTCTGGGAATGTGCCCGCTGCATTTTAAATATTTTTTTCTGCCAAACAACTTTGCAAAATCTAGTTTACCTAATTAATCTATTTTCGTGTTCACATAAGACACTAATAAAGTAGCTATTTAGATAGGGGTTCACTTGACCAAGCAGCCAAGTTGTCACTAATATCCTGAATACATTAGCATATGCAAATACTGGTGAATTGTATCAGGTCTATTGCAAGGAAATTATATCAAAAGAAACAAAAATGACTACTTAATAACAAGCTTCTGTGCATTTTGTTATACAAAAATGAGAATTGCATAGTCAGGCAAAGCATAAACATGCATCAAGTGCAGTAGGAATTAACTTAATTAAGTTAAAGAATGAAGGGTGTTGAGTAATTATCAATTGAATGCCAAAATAGCAAGTACATTTAAATGATATAAAAGAAAGACTTGTAAAATACATAACAGAATGGATCAAGAAAAATGGGAAGACAAAGAAGGTAATGGTTTAATGCAGACATGTCAAACACAAGGCCCGGGGGCCGGATCCAGCCCGCAAAGTGGTTTCATGTGGCCCACGAAGCCATCCTGGAAACAGTGAGGGAACGGCCCCCACTGCCTTGGCCCTGGCCCAGAGACCCTCCTTCTGCCAGAGACCCTCAGATCTGTCCCACTCCTACCCAGGCCCCTATAGGCAACCTTGATGCAAACGATGTAGAGCTGGCCATGCCCACCCAGTAGGCCACACCCACCCTGGCCATACCCACCCGGCCCCTTGAGGGCAACTGCAATGCTGATGTGGCCCTCAATGAAATTGAGTTTGACACCCCTGATTTAATGGGTTCGATGAGAGCCTTAAAGAGATACAGGTAGAAGTTTAAAGAACAAACAGCAGCATGGTGACACGAAGAAGAAAGGAAGATATGGAGACGTACAGCAAACAGAATTGAAATAAACAAGAATTAGCCATGTTTCTTTCCTTATCTCATGCCTTAAATTCTTGTGTGTACCAAGCCATAATCAGGAAGTTGCTGTTTAGTCATTCATTCTCTTTTGACATTGCATAATTTGATAGACAGAATACTGCCAGCACTATGTGTTGGCAGCTGCTTGACTTCTTATAAACTCATGCTTGTGTCATCAGCGCTAGTACTTAAGCCAACTCTGTTGACCATTTTTATTGCCTTTTTCCCCCCAATGACTTTTGCCTTTGGATTGCATGTTCAAAATATTTAAGCTTTAGCTTCATTCAGAAATCTTCCACAAAGATACCTGTTTTTCTTCATCACACACTGAATGATTTGTTCTTCTTGTGATCCAAGGAATATTCAACTATTTTCTCGGTACAATTCAAAAGCATCATTTTGTCAGCCTTATTGTTATGAAGTTTATAAGCCACCAGCTTCCCATGACTCTGGTGGTCCAGCTTTCACAGCCAGATGTTACTATCAGGCTGTAGCCTCCATTTTAACACTCCATGTTAAGTCATCTGGCTTAACAAAACATGTTTTTTTGAATGTTTTGTGCAACTAACTGTTGGAAGAAAAGTCTCCATCATAGTTCCTCCAAGCGGGGAATAAACATGGCAACTGCTTTTGGAAGAAGGTTGTAGTTTATTGCAGAGGAAAGGCAGACAGAAAGATGGATCCAACAGGAAAAGAAGGACTGAGCACATGTGGGTAGTGGGTTTTTATACCCCCTGGACTCTATTGTCTGGAGTTATTTCCTGTTTCAAGCTTTGTATTTCCTTTGTCAGTATTCTGTCCTGAGCCTAGGTGTGCCACTCTAGGATTCTTGCTGGTTGTCTGTCCCAGCCCACCTCCCTGGGGCAGGGGTATGTAGATTTTACAAGTCTGAAGTCTTCTTAGCTTCAACCTTCCTGAATGGTTTACATCTGCATTTCTATAGAGTTAGTTTCCACTTGGGGAGGGAGACTTGGGGCTATTAAGAAAAACTGGGCATGCTTTTCTGTCTCTTTAAGATCCTTTTAGGAAATATATTTTCCTGCCCTTTTAATATTTCCTTCTCTGGGGAGCTGACTTCCCACATAACCAAGAAACCAGTTGTTTGTGAACCAATAAGCCAAAGACATAACTTCCCATAGTGTGAGATGGGAAACTAACCTAACCTTCTCATCTTTCTCACCTCTCATCTTTCCTACTACCTTTTCATACTATGATTTATCTATTGTTGTTTGTATCTTATGGTTTATGGTTGTACCTTATTCTATCTTCTATATTCTCTTCTCTCTTTATATCATGATCCCTAGCTAGCATAATTTGGGATCATTTCTACTTATGCTTTGTTGGTCGCCTAACGAACAGGAGTCGGAAGCTTGCCTACTTTTCTGCCCTTTCAGACTTGCCGATTCGGAAGTAAAAGTTTCACTTCCCCCATCTCTCCATTGCTCAACAACCCAGCCGCACTTTGTTCTATGGGGAAGCTCTTGCTTTCGGTTTCATTTCTCCGGAAAGAGAAACAAAGGGAGCGAGGGCTGAATTGCGGAGTCGGGTGTGATCCTAGGGGGTGGGACAAGCGTTCTCGAGAGGCGGGAATTCCCTAAACTCCTGTTTAGGGGGGGGGGCTTGGCTGGTGGGGAAGAGGAAGGGGCCAGGGCGAGACTCTCAGGCCAGGATGGACGTGCGCTTTGCCCAGGAAATCTTCCGGGGGGTGTGCGCCGCGGGCGGCTCTCTGAAAGTCAGCGAGATTAAGGTCCGAGGGGATTCGGGGCGCCTGGCCTCGATTCTGCAGGATAAGACGAAATTCATCGTGGTCATCCGGGAAGACCCCCCCTCGGCGGCCGGCAGCGAAGATCACCGTGTTGTCGTGGCTACTACAGGGGCGCGGCTGTGCCGGGAACACGGTACAGGGAAGTGCGCTGGTGACTGCCGGCAGCTCCACCTCTGCCGGTACTTCGTCTACGGGGGGTGCCGCCAACAGGCCGCGAGGTGAGCCCGTCGCCCCAGCCGGGAAAAAGACGGGTCGCTTCCGAGAGAGGGAGCGGGGCAGTCTTGAAACCTCCCCGTGGGGGTGGGGGTGGTGGGCGGGAAGAGGGACCCCGGAGCCGCGTCCTCGGCGCTTTGCTTTGCGCGCATCTTGCTTTCCAAGGAATTGATTTGCCGGTGGAAGCGCCCGGATGTGCTGCGGGGAATTGCGGGAGAAAGGAATCGGTCCTAGAGCCGCCCAGCCTGGGAGGCAATTTGCCATTTTCTGCCGGCAGCTTCGGCAGAGCGGAAGGCGGAGGGGTGCCGGGTAGTTTGCGATTCTCGTTCCAGATTCAATTCAGGGGAATTTTTGAGAGGGCAACTTGGCGTCTGAGGCTCCGCTTGTCCACCCGACTGGAAAAAAAAAAGAATTGGACAGACGCCTCCCGGTGCCAAATGTTATGATCCTCTTTATCAGGGGTCTTCAAACTTGGCCCTTTTATGACTTGTGGACTTCAACTCCCAGAATTCCTCAGCCAGCTTTGCTGGCTGAGGAATTCTGGGAGTTGAAGTCCACAAGTCATAAAAGGGCCAAGTTTGAAGACCCCTGCTCTTTATGAAAGAACCCTGAAACTTTCCCTCGGAAGGCTGCGCCTTGGGGGAAGGATTTCAAACTCTGCTCTTTGGTCTTAAGGGAAACCGGGGGGGGGGGGCGATTCCTCCGCAGAGGTTTTTCTTCGGTGGCTTTGTACTCGTAAATAGTGAAGCTGGAATAAATTTTACGTACCACCGAAATGAGACGTATAAATGGACTTTCCAATCCAGCTTTTCCAAAGAAAATGGCACCCCGTTCTATGGGATCCTGAGACCTTTCAGAAGGAAGCTACTCTTAGGTCTTGTTCTTAGTTCTCTGTTTCTGGCCATCCTGTTTACTCTTTTCAAGACTTAGTTGAAAAGGAAGTGGAATGTTGTGCTTCTTTATCAGTTTAAAACAATGTCTTTCTCTGCTTAGGTACTGTTAAGAAGGAAATGAATAGCCTTCTAACAACAAGCTGCCGATTAGCATTTCTCAGTTGACTCCACCACCACCACCATTCAGGGTCTGTTTTACCCAGATCGTTAGTTTCCCCCTCCCCAAACTTTATTGACATTACAGAGTTAGGATTTTAAAACACAATGTATCTAAAGCATTTATTAGCCAGAATCTTGTTGGAAGAAGCTTTCTAAACTTGCAGTCCCACGTACATCAAAAGCCCTGGTTTTTTAAGTTTAATTTTAAAAGCACCCTGGAATCCCAGGAAAAAATAAAGCCATTTTTCATATGAAGTCTGCTGATAATTTGCTTGGATGTAGCTGTACAGATTGCTTAGCCTGAAATGGGAACTAGTCTGCCATTGCTTTCTCCCAGGATTATTATTGGTATTTTTGATTCCTAGATTTTAAATTGCCATCTTTGGAATTCCCAGGAAGTCCCTAGCCCAGGGATAGGCAACCTTGGCTCTTTTATGACTCTTGGACTTCAACTGGCTCAGGAATTCTGGGAGTTGAAGTCCATGTCATAAAAGAGCCAAGGTTGCCTACCCCAGCCCTAGTCCAAGGGCCGACCCAGCTAAGCTTTCATTATCAGTCTACATGACACTGTCTGCTCATGCCTATGAACAGTGTGTAATTTAAAACTTAAATCTGGATACAGTTACAAACTATGTTCTAATATTTTCAAAATTTTTAGGAAACCATGCAAGTTTATCCATGATATTAATTCAGGCCACAACTTCTCTGTCCTAAAAGAACATGGTCTAGATATCTTAAAACCTGATGAATTACGTCAACTGCTGCTTCAGAATGATCCTTCACTCCTGCCTGAGGTAAGCTTATCACATACAATTGATGCTTGATAGGCAATAAAATTTCAGTTGTTGAAGATGTGGTACACCGAACGAACCATTTTAATTTGCCCAAGAAATTCAGTGTTGGGGAAAATTTCATATTTCAGGTAGTCCTGAACTTATGACCACAATTGAGCCCAAAAGTGAGACAGTTGTTAAGTAAATCTTGCCTCATTTTTCAACCTTTCTTGCCACAGTTGTTAAGTGAATCACTGAAATTGTTAAGTTAGTAACACAGTTAAGTGAATCTGGCTTCCCCATTGACTTTGTTTGTCAGAAGGTTGCAAAATGATTAAATGACCCTGGGACACAGAAACCATCATAAATATGAAGTGGTTTCCAGGCATCCGAATTTTGATTAGGTGACCCTAGGGTTGCTGCAACTGATTGTAAATCCGAAAACTGATAAGTCACTTCTTTTGCTGCCATTGTAACTCTGAATGGTCTGTAAATGAATGTTTGTAAGTCAAAGACTATCTGTATTAAGTGGCACTTTTAGAGACTATCACTGGCCTTTCCAGTGATAAATCAGTATTTCTATTTGGAGAGCCAGTTTGGTATGGTGGTTAAGGCACTAGACTAGAAACAAGGAGACTGAGTTCCAGTCTCACCTTAGCCACAAAGCAATTGGCTGACCTTGGGTTAGTCACTTTCTCTCAGTCCAAGGAAGAAGGCAGTAGCCAACCATTATGGTCAAATTGCCAAGAAAATTGCAGGAACATGTCCAGGCAGTTGTCAGGATTTGGCTGACTTGAAGGCACCAAAAGAAAATCAAAGCCAAAACCAAAATGGTCTCAATTATTGGGCTTAATATTTTTATTTTGGTTTAATCTTGCTTTCAAAACCACTATTGATAAGTGGGGTATAATAATCTTCCAAATAAATAATGACCATTGATCTAAGGTTACAGCATAGCTAACTTTATAATAAAGAGACATGGTTTATGCAGTTGGATTCCTTTAATAAGGCAGTGGAAAGTTGCCATTGAGTAGTCTGAATAGGCATTTAGGAAGAGAGAGATCTATTAATGCAATTGGTGGTCATAGGCGGGAATAGAATCTTGTATACTAGTATTGGTTCCATTTCTAAACCTCTCTGGAGATGCTTTAATCCCATATTCCTTGTGAACATTTAGGCATAATTGTTTTATTACATCTTTGCTTGGCTAGAGATAGACTAAATATATCCATTTGCTTCAAATATAACAATATAATATTCTTATCTTTGCTAGATATGTCCATATTACAACAAAGGGAATGGGCCTTATGGATCATGCACCTTTAAGAAGATCTGTGTTAAACTTCACATATGTCAGTACTATCTCCAAGGAGAATGTAGATTTGGGAGTAATTGCAGACACACTCATGATATTTTTAATCCTGAATGTTATGAGAAGCTGGAGAAGTGGGGGATGAGCCAAGCTTTGATTAGTAAAATTCCATTGATCTACAGGAATGTGTATGACATTAAAAACAACACAAAATACAGAGGTAAAGTACTTTATCCTATTTGAAAACAATACAACAGCCATTTTCAATTTGATGTCCTCTGTGTTGTAATTTGTAATTTTCCTGGTGTGCCAATGTGGAGGATTCTGAGAGTTGTCATCTCTGCATAATTGGAAAGCAGTAGGTTGGGAGGGTTGCACTGTCAGAATCACCTCTGCTTAGCATTATAGCAATTAGCCGGTTTGTAATTCAGGAGCTTTGCATTGGGACAACTCAAACTGAAGTCTGACATGCACCAGGTGTTTTAAGATCACTATTGTTGATCAGGGAGGTGTGCAAGGATTTTATTTATTTATTTATTTATTAATTTAATTTGTATACCGCCCTTCTCCCGAAGGACTCGGCGGTGAACAGGGCAATACATAAAAACAAGATACAAAAATTAAAAATTATTAAAAAGTAATTAAACAGTGCCCATAATAAATTAATACAGATTAACAGTTAAAATCCATTTATAAAATCCAACCCCGTCCCATCAGGCCAGGCCAGCTTGTTCAAAGAGATGGGTTTTAAGATTGCACCGGAAGGAGCGGAGATCAGGCGCCATCCAGAGCTCGACCGGAAGATGGTTCCAAAGATCCGGTGCACCCACAGAGAACGCCCTCCCCCTGGGGGCCACCAGTCGGCATTCTTTGACTGGTGGCACCCTGAGGAGGCCCTCTCTGTGGGAGTGTACTGGGTGGAGGGAAGTTGACGCCGGCCGCAGGTGCTCCCCAAGGTATTCCGGACCCATGCCATGTAGGGCTTTGTAGGTCATTACTAACACCTTGAACCTCACCCGGAAGACAACTGGTAGCCAAGGCAGCTCGCGGAGCAAAGGTGTGACATGGGAGTGTCGGGAAACTCCCAACACAACTCTCGCGGCTGCATTCTGTACCAGTTGGAGCCTCCAAGTGGTCTTCAAGGGTAGCCCCATGTAGAGAGCGTTGCAGTAGTCAAGACGAGAGGTCACGAGCACATGAGTGACCGTACGTAAGGCATCCCGGTCTAGATAGGGCCGCAACTGGCGCACCAGGCGAACCTGGGCGAAGGCCCCCCTAGTCACAGATACTATATGGTCTTCTAAGGAAAGCTGTGAATCTAGGAGGACTCCCAAGTTGCGAGCCCTATCTACAGGGGGTAATAACTCACCCCCCATAGTGAGGGGTGGGATATCCTGAATATCCCGAGATGCCGGTACGCACAGCCACTCAGTCTTGTCAGGGTTGAGTCGAAGCCTGTTCCTCCCCATCCAGACCCGGACCGCCTCCAGGCATCGGGACATCATGTCGAGGGCATCACTGGGGTGGTTTGGGGTCGAAATGAAAAGCTGGGTATCATCAGCATACTGATGATACCCAACTCCAAAACCACGAATGATCTCACCCAGCGGTTTCATATAGATGTTGAACAGGAGAGGCGAGAGGACCGACCCCTGAGGAACTCCACAAACGAGAGGCCTCGCGGTCGACCTCTGCCCCCCTGCCAACCCCGACTGCGAGCGTCCCAGGAGATAGAAGGAGAACCACTGAAGAACCGTGCCTCCCACTCCCAATCCCCTGAGGCGCCGCAGCAGGATACCATGGTCGATGGTATCGAAAGCCGCTGAGAGGTCTAATAGGACTAGGACAGAGGAATATCCCCTGTCCCGAGCCCTCCAGAGATCATTCACCAGCGCGACCAATGCCGTCTCCGTGCTGTACCCGGGCCTGAAGCCCGATTGGTACGGGTCTAGATAATCCGGCCACTTACATCTGGCCACTTTGCATTACATGGCCAGCTTGGTTCTCTCTGGAAATAGAGAAGGTATAGTTCAGACATGTCAAACCCTTGACGTCACATGATGTTGCACAACGTATCGAGACAGTTTTGCCATTGCCGGAAATGGGGTGGGTGCGGCTTCTGGATGATGCATCCGGCCTATGGGCCGGCAGTTTGACACCCCTGATATATGTGCTTTCTCAGCTGTGATGTAAAAATTATGACATTGGAAACAGTATTACTTAAGTAGGCTGCATTTAGCTATTTGCCCATTAGGATTGCATAGTTGAGTTTTAAATAATTTATGGGAAGTTAAACATTTGGAAAGTTCATTTCTGTCTGCTGCATGATTAATCAGCAGTTACCAGTTGTTCTTTTTTAACTCAAATTACAAGCCTTCATTTAAGGATGGTAATTGGGACTGGAATTGCTATAGCTAAGGAGTGGAGTCATAAAATGTGTCAAAATGTGACTGCATCACTTAGCAATGGCAGTTCCGGCAGTCTCCATTTCTATTGCTGAGAGAGGATAACGGGTTGTTAAATGAGGATTTTTTGGTGACTTCCTGATGGCTTCTAATAAAGAAAATCATTGGGGAAGCCATCAGGAAGTCCCAGGTGGCTTGCAAGCAGGTCAGTGAGTGGGAAAGTGCTATGGTGCAGTGTAAGTGCAACCAGATAGGGAGTGGCTGTTGTCAGGTGGAGTAGGATGCACCAGTGGCTGCCACAGCACTGCACAAGCATGGCTGGGAAGCCATTGTGTGCTATAGAGTGTATGTGTGGGATACTGTGGGCAGAGGTATGCTACACCAGGGGTCCCCAACCTGCGGCCATGGGTCAATACTGGGTCGCAGTCTGTTTGAAACTGCCAGGCAAGTGCGCACATGCAAAGCTCCACTTGTGTGAGGTGAGGGTACTTATGCTCATGTGTGAAGTTCCACTCACACAAGTGAAGGCACTTGTGCTCACTTCCACTCACTTGAGCGGAGGGTGCTTATGCTTGCCCACAAAGCTCCATCTGTGCAAATAGAAATGCAAAAACCTCTCTCCATGGAACCAGTCCCTGGTGCTGAAAAGGTTGGGGCCACTGACATAGGTTTAGTATCTTGGGGAGTTCTGATCCCGCTGTCATTCTCATGGAAGCATTATTCTGGGACTATGCTCCCATAGTCTTCAGAGAACAGCTCTCAGGTTGATAAGCCTACTAAAACTGGATGAAGGTTATCAATAACTCTTCTATTCAAACCTTATCTCACTGTGTAGATAGAATATTTTGAGCATATCAGTCGTGTGAAATTCTCAGAAGTTCATTCATGAAAGCACTAAATGGATTTGTTTTATTCTAGAAAAGACATTACCATGGTATCTCAATACGTTAATTAGGTCAAATGATGAATACCAACAATTTTTCCCCCATAAGTAATATAATAAGTCACAAGGCAGCCAACACCGAAAGTTCTAGCTTATGCGTTGAGTACCAAACAAACAATGAGTACCAGGACAAACTTTATGTCAAAATGCATTGAATACTAAGTTCGATGATTTTCAAAGCAGTTGAATCAGAAGGTATTACTGTATTTACATTTTATTGGTGACTGAAAACCCCTATAGGCCTTTTGTGTAAAAAAGAAAAAAAAACTTTTAAGTTTTATGGTTTTGATGATTAAATAGGATAGATTATAGATTATAAAATGAAAAGACCATGATATAATTTTAGAGAAGTTAAAAAATTATAACTGCTGTGAAGAATATCTGAAGCCACTTCTTTATATCTTTTCTTTTTTCCTATATTTCTGCTACTTTTTTTCTTTCTGGATTTTTAGCTTTTTCTTTTTTCCCCCTTTATGCTACTTCTTTTTTTTAATATAAATTTTTTATTGATTTTCCAATATTATACTTCTATCTTTGAAAAGCAACGTGTTGTCCGGGTTACAATAGTTCCATTTCATACAGGTACATGTTATTACAAATCTCCAATTTATTGTAGCCAATATTTCCTCTCTTTTTTCCTTTAATACATATTGTCTCTTATCTAAATTAACATACTCCTTATTTTATCTATCAATTATTTAATGGTTTCCTTGCATTTGTCAATACTTTCTTATATTTATTTATTTTAACATTTCATCTTTAAGACATCAATCACCTTATAAATTTTCCCAGCTTTAATTTGCATTAATATTAAAGTTAAACGTTTGAAGTTTCTCATTTTCATATTTCTAGGTGACCCCACTTCCCTTTATCACAGTTCTCTCCAATTCCTAATAATGTAGATACACATCCTATCTATCTCATTTCCATATCAACAGGTTAATAATACAATATTCTTGTTTTCATTGTAATTTCCACATACTGTAAATTCAATAACCAAAATTTCTCCCCTTTCAACATTTAACACATCTTTTCTTTATATCTGTTCTCTCGTGCTTACACTTGTAATTTTATTTTTATCACTACATCCAAGTATATTAGTTACATTATATCACTCCTAACATCAGTACATGTTAATTTCATTTAAACAGTTCAATATTTCAATTTAACTGTTGATATTTGCACATCTTAAGTTTTTTAATTAGCCAATATTTTTATCTGCACATCAAAACAGTCTCTCATAATCCAAGTACAATCCTGTCGGTTATGTATTGGGCTCACTTGTAACACCATGTGGTAAGCTGGAGCAGCTAACGGCTCTCCAGCAACTCCCCGTCTCCAGTGCTGCTATTGGCTGCCCCTAGGTGGCGATGGGTTGCTTCAAACCTATTGGCTGCCGCCTAGGGGCCAGGTTATAAATTGCTGCAGGCTGCAGCCCAATTCTCAGTTCAGATCCTGCAAGCAAATAAACATGACCATTGCTGAACTCACTTGCCTCATCTCCATTCCTGCGCAACGAACTCACTACACAACACTGTCTATTTAGATATTTTCCGTTTCAGGCCTCTTAAATATGTCCATTCTTCTTCAATCTTATTCTGACTTTTTTCCTTTCCCATATCATCTTTTCTTTCTTTGCTTCAGGGTCATCAAAGAGTTCTTATATTGTAGAATCATATTGAAGTGACCCTCCAGTCTCTATTTTTGAAGGGTTGAGGGGTCTAATAAAGATACCAAATCTTATTATTATTTTCTCCTCTTGGCGTAATTGTCTATTTTTTCTTCCATCTGTTTCTCATTTTGATGTTCGAATTCCTTCTGCTTTATGTAACAAAATTTTTGCTCAATCATTTTGTCAGGTTTTTCTCCAAAATTTCTCTTGCCTGTGCTTGTTGAATAGTTAAATCTTCTGTCAGAGTATTTGATTGTTCAATTTCTTCTGTTATGTTCTGTCCTGATAAATTGTTAGTTATAGTCACAATTTGCATTTGCTTATCCAAGACGCTTTCTAGTTTTTCCCCAAAAGCTCTTATTTCATCACCAGCTGCGGAAAGGAACTGATAAGTTTGGCAGGTTATTTTCATCATAGCATACATTTGTTTTTGTATTTCTTCCATGGTGGACTCTCACATCTGGTGTTCAAGGTTAGTCTTATCAGCTTGCAATTTCAGGTTTAGCCACAGGATGTCCTCCAAGTACTTGGAAAATTCTTTTCTTTTCTTTTAGGGAAACTGCCTGTTAATCTCTTTTCAATTGTTTCTTCCGTTTTAGAAGAACAGAGCCAAATTTTCAAATAAGGATAGGAAGTAAGGAATAAATAGCCAAAAGCTTTTAGTCCACAAGTTTTTTTTAAAGGAATAAAATTCTAGTTGAGGTCCAATTTTTCAAGGTTTCTTTTTAAATCACCCCTGGAAGTTCAATCACCGCTGATTCTGAAGGGAGGGTTGAAATTCCCGCTCCCTCTCCACAGGGGGGAAGGTACTTAGCAGCTTATTTAGGTGGAAAGAAGAAGATTGGATTGTAAGAGAGGTTGATCTTACCCGGTCTTTTCCACACTGTTTTAATGTTGCCTGGTAGTAAGTGTGGCTTCGGCTGTCTGCAGCCTAGTGACCAGCCGTATTGCTATGGCTGGTCTTTCATCTGCCGGTTCGAAGGGAATGCAGGCACTAATGGGAGAGTTCCAGCTCCCTTCCCCCGTGTTTCTGCAAAAGCCCCTTCTTGCTGGTTGCCCCTCCACGGCGACTCTTTGGCCCTTTTAAGACCCCCCAGCAATGCAAAACTGGACATGGAGGACGAGAGCCATCCTCCAAGTGTCCATAACGGCAGTGTTGGTGAACTGGAAGCTGCTTACTTCTTTTCTTTTTTTTTCTTTTTTTTTCTTTTTTTTCTTTTAGTTTTTATTATAATTAAAACTTTCAATAAGAAAATTTTATAAAGAATAAAATAGTTTATTCATTACCGCATGATTTAATTTAATCATGGTTTGCTGACTGGCCCAGTTGATTGGATAAACCATGATACATGAACCAAAGGGACTGGATTCACATCTCATGCTAAGTCAAGACAAAACTGCATTATAATTTCAAGCAATTTTCTCCTGATTATTTGTGCTTGTGAAAGAGGAATCACAACTGTCCTTGCTGCAAACTATAAGTTGAGGATTAGATGATATATTGCATGAAACAATACTTTTATTTATTTATTTATTTATTTATTTATTTATTCGTTTTTATATACCGCCCTTCTCCCGAGGGACTCGGGCCGGTGTACAGAGTAAGGTAGGTATACAGATGAACAATAGTAAAACAATAGTAAAAACAACTGAGACCCCAAGAACTATCAGGCCAGGCCGGACTGCTGGAACAGGTAAGTTTTTAAGTCGCGCCGGAAGGTGCGGAGGTCGGGGGCCATCCGGATTTTGGTAGGCAAGCAGTTCCAGAGGGTTGGCGCACCCACTGAGAATGCCCTCCCCCTGGGGGCCACCAGCCGACATTCCTTGAGTGGTGGCACCCTGAGGAGGCCCTCTCTGTGGGAGCGCACAGGACGGAGGGGTGTTGACGTTGGCAGAAGGTGCTCCCGTAGGTAGTCCGGACCCATGCCATGCAGGGCTTTGTATGTCATTGTTAGCACCTTGAATTTCACTCGGAAGGCAACCGGAAGCCAGTGTGACTGTACGTAAGGCATCCAGGTCCAGATAAGGTCGTAGTTGGCGCACCAGTCAAACCCGGGAGAAGGCCCCCTTGGTCACAGCTCCTATGTGATCTTCCAAGGATAGCTGTGAGTCTAGGAGGACACCCAGGTTGCGGGCCCTATCAACAGGGGGTAATAACTCGTCCCCGATGTTAAGGGATGGAATGTTCTGAGTATCCTGGCTTGCCGGTATGTACAGCCATTCAGTCTTGTCCGGGTTGAGTTGAAGCCTGTTCCTCCCCATCCATTCCCGGACCGCTTTCAGGCAACGGGACATCACGTCGAGGGTATCACTGATGCTGTTTGGAGTTGAGATGAAAAGCTGGGTGTCATCAGCATACTGATGGTACCCTACTCCAAAACCATGAATGATCTCACCCAGCGGTTTCATGTAGATGTTGAACAGGAGAGGCGAGAGAACCGACCCTTGAGGGACTCCGCAAACGAGAGGCCTCGGAGTCGACCTCTGTCCTCCTGCCAGCACCGACTGCGAGCGACCCAGGAGAAAGGAGGAGAACCACCGCAGAACCGTGCCTCCCACTCCCAGTCCCCTGAGGCGCCGCAGCAGGATACCATGGTCGATGGTATCGAAAGCCGCCGAAAGGTCTAATAAGAGTAGGACAGAGGAATGGCCCCTGTCCCGGGCCCTCCAGAGATCATTCATCAGAGCGACCAATGCCGTCTCCGTGCTGTAGCCCGGCCTGAAGCCCGATTGGCACGGGTCTAGATAAACCGCTTCATCCAGGACCTGAGGAAGTTGCTGCGCCACCACACTCTCAACAACCTTCGCAAGGAAGCGAAGGTTGGAGACTGGACGAAAGTTATTCAATGAGGTTGGGTCCAAGGTGGGCTTCTTGAGGAGAGGTCTCACCACCGCCTCCTTCAAGGAGGTGGGGAAGTGACCCTCACTCAGAGAAGCAGAGATGACCGCCTGAAACCAGCCTCGTGTCCCCTCTCGAGCTGCATAAGCCAGCCAGGAAGGGCACGGGTCCAGTAAGCATGTGGAGGAGCTCAACCTCCTCATAATCCTGTCCACTTCCTTTGGAGTCACAGGATCAAATTCCTCCCAGATGACAGGGCCCGTCTAGGCCCCGTCTAGGCCCCGTCTCCGACGCTTCATCTCCCGGAGCTCCGCGGTGAACCATGGGGCTCGCTGGGATCTGCATCGGGACAGGGGCCGCAGGGGTACAACTCGGTCCAGGGCCTCCGTGGCTGCCCTTTCCCAGGCTTCCACTAAGGAGTCCACCGAGCTGTGAGTGCAGGTGGGTTCCCAAGCGCTACCTGGAACCCATCAGGATCCATTAGGCGCCTGGGGCGGTACCATTAGGTTGGCACCGTGCACCCACGGGGGGTGGCAAATGGGAAGTCTAGCCGTAGGAGGTGATGATCGGTCCATGACAGGGGCGTAACAGTCGTGGAGCCCCCACCAATATCATCACGCCACCGTCCAGATAAGAACACCAAGTCGGGGGTGTGGCCTCCCTCATGAGTCGGTCCAGAAATTATTTGCGACAGGTCCATGGCCATCATGGAAGCCATGAACTCCCGAGCTAGTTCGGACGATCCTCCCAGGGACGGTAGGTTAAAGTCGCCCAAGACCATGAGTTTGGGGAATTCAACCACCAACCCTGAGAGGACATCGAGTAGCTTAGGCAGGGCTGCCGTTGCACGATTAGGTGGAAGGTACGCCAGCAGCAGGCCCAACTGCGCCCCCGGACCGTATCTCAGAAAGAGAGACTCACACCCGACTATCTGAGGGACGGTGGTCTCCCACGGGCTAAGGGTCTCCCTGATTATTACTGCCACTCCTCCGCCCCTACCATGGGCCCGAGGCTGGTGCAGCACCTGGAAACCAGGCGGGCAGAGGTCAACCAGAGGGACACCACCCTCTGGGCCCAGCCAGGTTTCCGTGATGCAAGCCAGGTCCGCGTGCTCACTCTCCACTAGGTCGCGAACAAGGTGAGCCTTGTTAGCAACAGACCTGGCATTTAGGTAGACCAGCCTGAGCTTAGGAGGCTGCACATCTTCGCTCCCGGGTCCTCGGGGGAAGTACAGAGGGTCGGAGCGTCTCACCGCTTGTACAGAGCGGAGATGACCCTCCCGGTGTCGATACGGCCCTCTGCTTGTGCACCTTCTGCCGTTCCCCACCATCCTGGGAATTGATTGTCCGTCAGCTTGCCACTGGGCTTTGTCGGCGACTGGCCCTCGTTCCACATCTTCGTGAACGCTCGTAGGCCTGGCCTGCGCTATGGTAGTTGGGAGGCCCCCCTTCGCCGAACAACCATAGTCTTTTCCCGCCCCCCTCCCTAACCCGACGAAGAACTTAACTAGGAACTTAACCAGGGGCCTCTTGTTGGACTTATGCTGGAGGCCCCTGACCCTGCCCGGCCATCTCTCAGAGGCCCAATGGTCGGGCCCGTCATCAAGATTGGATGTAGCGTAGGCGGGTCGCACCCAGGAGAGGGGGGAACCCTGAAGGCGTGTAGGTCTGTGCTGGAATATTGGAGTAGCATAGAGTCACAGGGGTTTTTTGGGAAGGCAGTCCCCTGGATGGAGAATTGACAGGAGGGTCGAGTTGGGTAGGTGGGTATCTGGACCGTCACCCAGCCACTGCCACTTTGCTGGGTGAACCCCAGAAGCAGGCCACTCCCCATCCTCTCACGATGGGTTGTGACTCTGTTTCCGGGGGTGGTCCAAAACCCACTCTGAGTGAAGCATACCCCATAGAGCTCTCACCTCTATGGGGCTGCAGGTGTAAGGTCAAGCCACTCTGCCACCGTGGCTTGCACCCAGGCCCATCATGTCCTGTGGGGAGAGGGTGGGCAGGGAGGTTGAGAGTTGGTAGAGGCAAGGTGATGACGGCTTCGGTGGTCCAGTCGCCGCTGTCTCCACTGGTCAGCTGGATCGTGGCGTCTGTTTGGTTGAAGATCGGTACGGAGACCGTCGGCACCCAGGGTGCGGGCCGGAGACATCACGCCGCGTCTATTAATGCTGCCGTCGAGGGTTCTTGGTAAAGGTGGTCGACCGGGGCCTGGAGAGGCTTTTGCTGCTGCCGCAGCCCTCGCCGCCGTCGCCTCCGTTGCATAGCTGTTCCGCTGATCCGCTGGTCCGCGGCGTCTCCTTTGATGTAGATCGGAGGCGACGCCGCCTAGGAGCAGGTCAAGGTGGTCGAGGAAGGACGAAGGCGTTGGCCCCCATTCAAGACGGCTGCAGCGGTTCAGGGGGTGGGCCGGGGACGCCACGCCGCTGCTGCTAGCGCCGCTGTCAAAGGCCCCTCGGAGGGCGGTCGATCGGGCCCGCATAGCTGGTCTGCGGCGCCTCCTTTGATCCCTCGGAGACGCCGCCGCTATTCAGGAGCATGTCAGGAGGCCGAGGCAGAGCAGCGACTCCGGTCCCGCTCAGGATGGCTGCAACGGTTGCCACTTCCGCCGCCCAGCTGATCCAGCTGATCCGCGGCGCCTTCCTTGATCTTCGGAGACGCCGCCGCTGCCGGGGGCAGATCAGGGACCCGAGGCAGAGCGGAGACGCCGGCCCCACTCCAGATGGCTGCAACAGCTGCAGCGGCTCAGGGGGCGGGCCGGAGGCGCCACGCCGCTCCCGCCACCGCCGGCGTCTAGGCCCATGGGAAGAAGACCGACCAGGGCCCGAGGAAGATCCCAGCGTCGCCGCCGTCAACGTTGCCGCCGCCTCCGCCGCCCAGCTGATCCGCGGCGCCTCCGCTGATCCCCCGGAGGCGCCGCCGCCGCCCGGGAGCAGACCAGGGGGCCGGGGCAGAGCAGAGCCGCCGGCCCCACCCGGATGGCCGCAACAGCTGTAGTGGCTCAGGGGGCGGGGCGGAGACGCCACACCGCCACCGCCACCGTCGTTGTTAGGCTCCTGGCGAAGATGATCGACTGGGGGTTGGAGAGCTGTCGCCGCCGCTGTTGTCCTCGTTGTCGCCGCTTCCGCCGCACAGCTGATCTGCGGCGTCTCCCTCGGAGATGCCGCCCTCGCCCGGGAGTAGATCAAGCGGTAGAGGCAGGGCGGAGGCGTTGGCCCCATTTACAACGGCCGCCAACGGCCCAGGCGGCGGGGCGGAGATGTCCCGGCGCCCCTACGGCTGATTCGGGAGGCAGCGGGCGGCACATTGCCCAACTCATCTGCCCAAACTTCTGACCCCACCCCAGGGGTCCGCTGACATCCCTGGGGGGCTCCTGGGGGGACGCCTTACCACTGGGGGTTACGGAGCTCTCCCCAGCACGTCCGCCATCTTTGGAGCCGGCAAAAAAAAATGTTAAGAAAGTTTTAGGCCTTGAAATGCTGAGAGAATTAAACGGGGTGCAGGTCACAAAAGCTTGTGCCTTTTAGTAAAATACGTGAATCTGAAAAGGTGCTCCGAACTCCTCCTGTTATTTTGCCACCCTAGACTAACAGAGCTCTCTTCTTATGGAGTCTTCATGAAATCAAGAAATCCTCTTTGAAGTCCTACTCCCACCCACAACTTCTACCTGTCTTTGTGATTCCAGAGCTGATTTTAGTACTTATTTCTTCCCTTGAGGGAGATCAGGAGAATTGGAGGAAGTTATCTTTTTTTATTATTTTTTTTAATTTTTTTAAATTCCATTTATATCCCGCCCTTCTCCGAAGACTCAGGGCGGCTTACAAGCTTAGCAGTAGCCTTCATTCTATGTATATGTCTGCTTATTAGGGCATTATTATTATTATTATTATTATTATTATTATTATTATTATTATTATTATTATTATTATTATTATTATTATTTTATTATTATTATTGTCGTCTTGAGTCTAAGTATATGCTTCATTTTTCCTTAGAGAGAAGAGAAAACCAAGTAGTGTCCACCACAGACATTGATGAATCAGATATGATTTGCTTATACCACATTAGGAAAAGTTGTAGCTTTCAAGGTAAGTGGGTTAAAACCAGTTGGGTCAAGCGTTCCCTGTTTTTGATATGTGAATGCTACTATTTCTCACCATATCCTTAGAATCATGGAGTTAGATCATTTAGGCTGAATCCAATCCTTGCTCAGTACAGAAATACAAAATGAAGAATCCCTGTATTGATGGCTCTTTGGTTTCTATCTGTATGGAGACTAGCACCATTCAGAAAAACAGCTTCCCTTGTCAATCTGGTCTTGGGTTTGGGTATTTCCAGGTACCACAAAATTGACCTTTTGCTTCACTTCAGAACATTTCAGCTTAGATGTAGACCACAGGACTTCTTTAACTCCACCCACTAGTACAGTGCCTTCAGTAGAAGAAAAAAAATGTATTAATTTCACATTTGGGAAAAGTAAGGTGTCATCTTGCTATTATGACTTACGTGAGAATGAATAATTAAGAACTAGTCTACCATATTTAGGCTGCAAAGATCTGAACTAATTATTCAGCAAAGAATTATGAGGGCTTTTGGTTCTTTTCTTTGTAGCCCGCTTTGTAGCTCTCTTAGAAACTTGAGATCCGATCTGTAATACCTTTTATGATTTCTGATATGTAGCTAAAACCAAGCAATTAATATGCAGTGGATGTACTGTATACAAGTATGTGCAAAAGAGAAAATAAAAGGTTTAAAAATTGAACATTAGCAAGGGGCTCAGCACCCTGTTTGCCTGGCAATTTCATCAGTACAAACTCCTTAGCACAGGGGTGTCAAACTCAATTTCATTGAGGGCCGCATCAGCATTGCGGTTGCCCTCAGGGCCGGGTGGGTATGGCCTGGGTGGGCGTGGCTAGAGTGTGTATGGCCTACTGGGTGAGCATGGCCAGCTCTACATCGTTCGCATCAAGGGTGCCTATGAGGGCCTGGGCAGGAGTGGGACAGATCTGAGGGTCTCTGGCAGGAGGAGGGTCTCTGGGCCAGGGCCAAGGCAGTGGGGGCCATTCCCTCACTGTTTCCAGGATGGCTTCGCGGGCCACATGAAACCACTTTGCAGGCCGGATCCGGCCCCCGGGCCTTGTGTTTGACATGTCTGCCTTAGCATTTCTCCTTGAAAAGTATCTTAATGGTTCATGAATATAATGCAATATAATATGGGTTTGTTTATTTAGATAAGTGCACCCGAATTCACTACCATTTGCCATATAGATGGCAAGTTTTAGATGGTACTTTGTGGAAAGATATGGAAAATATGAAGCAAATTGAAAACGCCTACTGTGAACCAGGCAACGAAAGGTATAAATATAGTAATAATTTGTTCTTATAATAACATGTTTTTGTTTGACTTAAATTGTATTGATGCTATTTTGAGTCCTACGGGAGAAGGGCGGTATATACCGGTAAGTCTAATAATAAACTAAGCTATTTTTCTACCTTTTTCTACCTTAAATATTTTAATACACGTTTATCTGTTTTTTAATGGTTTGTCTATTATTGTAATATGTAGAAGTGATATGTAATATTTTAGTATAGGCTTCTTGTGTAAATTAGTAGTGTGTATGGGGTGGTCAAATCAGTTTTGATTCGTGATGAATGCCTGGACATAATCCATACAGTTTTCTTGGCAACATTTTTGGAAGTGGTTTGCCATTGCCTTCTTTCTCGGGCTTCCAACTGGCATAAATCTTACAATCAAAATGTGTTCAATTCTTGAAAATTCCGATCATAGATAAATCCCATATTGTGCTACTCTGTTTCTGGATTTACATTTACTGTAAACGCACAGTAATTAGGTACAGATAGTGACTGCTGCAACCAGGTGAGAAAAGCTAAATCTTTCCTCTCAAGCTTCTTTGTTTGCAAAATGTACCTCTCCAGTAGAGTTTCATTATATTAACTCAGGAATATATTAAAGAATCATGGGGAAAACCACAAGGTTTCTCTCTTTCCATATGCAGATCATAATCTGATTGGGCTGCTATGTATTTACTGTAAATAGAATCTGAAAGTGGATTATGTGCTTCATATAATGCAACTTTTAGATTCATATAAGCCACACTTAAGATCTTGATGAAGTCAGTGCAACAGTTGTCCCAATTTATTTTTGAGTTTTATCAATGAGACTGAATTTCTCCTTTCTCTTTTTTTTGAATTTGCAAAGATGGAAGAATGAAAATAATGGAAGGGGAGATTTTGAAACATTTGATTTTTAAAAAAGTCTAATACTAATAAAAGTACTTACTATTAAGCTGGTTCTATCCAAGGTTTGAGAGTTTTAGCGCTTAAAGCTGTACCACTGAAATGGAATATAAAATAAGTTAATATATCTTGTAAATATAAAAATTATACAAGCCCTTTCAGTTGCTTCTTGCTTAAGTATCATAGATATGGTCTCTTTTATGACTATAATAAAGGTAAAGGTAAAGGTTCCCCCGCACATGCGTGCTAGTCATTTCCGACTCTAGGGGCCGGTGCTCATCTCCATTTCAAAGCTGAAGAGCCAGCGCTTGTCCGAGGACGTCTCCGTGGTCATGTGGCCGGCATGACTGGACGCCAAAGGTGCACGGAACGCTGTTACCTTCCCACCGGAGTGGTCCCTATTTTTCTACTTGCATTTTTACGTACTTTCGAACTGCTAGGTTGGCAGAAGCTGGGACGAGTAACAGGCGCTCACTCTGTTACGCAGCACTCGGGATTCAACCCTCCAAACTGCCGACCTTCTGATCGACAAGCTCAGCGTCTTAACCCACTGAGCCACCGCGTCCCCTGTATGACTATAATACCAGCTACTAATTATTCTGGCTTTATAGTGAGGTTCTGAATAAGGTCATATGCTTAGTGATTGCTGAAGTTGTGAAGCACTTTATGCTAAAACAGTGCCTTTTATAAATAATTTTTCCTTTTTTTTAAAAAAACTTGTTTTTGGTGACATGTTCAAGGAATAATTGTTTCAATTGATTTTTGTATTCCTTTGGATTTCTCCTTTAGCAGCTTTATTTTTGAAAGCTGTCCATCTTTATCCTAGATAAAAAAAGATTTCATTAGATTTGGTTTGGGGATTGTGCTCCTGGGTAAAGCTTATTATTCTTGTCCTAAATTAGCTTCACTTTCCCTTAGAAATTTAACATAGCAAATGTGATACAGTCACTGTTGTAAAGGATGGAAAGCTAAAAGTTTTCTTTCCATGCAGAAAATACTTCTCACTGTTCTAATATATTTTTCTAGTTTTTATAAAAAGACCATTAAAATAGAACAGCGATGGTGAATCCTTTGGGCTCAGCATGCCAAAAATTTAGAAAATGGCTAACTTGACTCTGCTGTCATGTTACACACACACACACACACACACACACACACACACACAAAACAATTGTCTATCTCCCCACCCCACCCCAAAAAATCTAAACCATCCTGAACCGTTGCTCTCAGCATTGGGTATTGGTGAAAACTGGTATGCCATCCAAAATGTTGTGGTATGTCACTTTTGAAGGCATGCCATAGCTCACCATCACTGAAATAGAAGATAGAACAATCCTTTTTTTAAAAAAAGTTATAACTTTTTAAAATCCCATTGTTCCACAGTGTATTCCATTTTGGAGGACTGGAACACCCTTTATCCATGCAATCTATCAATTTCTCCAGAATGACATGGGGCTCTGCTAAAATTAGACGGCTTTCCACAGCATCTTCAGTGACCAAGCCTCCACACTATATTCTTACAACAGATTGGATCTGGTACTGGAAGGATGAGTACAATCTATGGAAAGAATATGGAAAGGAAGTAAGTAAACCTTGTGGTCATGTTGTCATCTTCTGTGTGCTGTATAGAAGGTTTCTCAACCTTAGCAACTTTAAGATGAGTGGACTTCAACTCCCAGAATCTCCTTCCCAGCCAGCCAGAAAAACACAGCTGTGTAGTATCCTAATAACTTTGATACCTTTAAAAACAATTGAGTTGACCTTCCTCTTTTACTACTAAATTAATGCAACATACAAATGATGGGCTATCCTACCCGGTCCTCCATAAAATGAGTCAGAATAGATCTGTGTAAAAGCAGCACCTAGATTAGTTAATGAAGGGACGCGGTGGCTCAGTGGGTTAGGACGCTGAGCTTGTCGATCAGAAGGTCGGCAGTTTGGCGGGTTGAATCCCAAGTGCCGTGTAGCAGAGTGAGCGCCTGTTACTCGTCCCAGCTTCTGCCAACCTAGCAGTTCAAAAGCACGTAAAAATGCAAGTAGAAAAATAGGGACCACTCCGGTGGGAAGGTAACAGCGATCCGTGCGCCTTTGGCATCTAGTCATGCCGGCCACATGACCACGGAGACGTCCTCGGACAAACGCTGGCTCTTCGGCTTTGAAACGGAGATGAGCACCGGCCCCTAGAGTCAGAAACGACTAGCATGCATGTGCGGAGGAACCTTTAGATTAGTTAACAGGTAGTCCTCGACTTACTGCACAACCATTCACTTAGTGTCCATTCAGAGTTACAACACACTTGATTGGTCCTCATGTTTACAATTATTGCAGCATCCCTATCATCATGTGATGATAATTTGGGCACTTGGCAACTGGCATGTATTTAGAATAGTTGCAGCATCCTGGGGCCATAAGATCGCCATTTGTGATCTTCTCAGCCAACTTCCAACAAGCATAGTCAATCGGGGGAAATTGGATTGTGGTGATTTGCTTAATAGTTGTGCCAAAAAAGGTCATAAAATCAGGTGCAAGTCACTCAACAACCACCTTGCTTAGCAATGGAAATTCTGGTCCTGATTGTGGTTGTAACTTTGTTTCCTAAACAGAAAAGCAGTGAAATTAAGACACAGCAGTACAAAATGGAAACTTTTATAACAAGAACAAAATAAAATCAATATCAAAGTTTTTTTAAAACACCAAACAAAAAGGTGTTGGGAAGATAAGGGAACAGATTTCAACACTCATAAACTGTAGTAAGGCAGCCAATAAAAATGAAATTCTATCACCGGTTTGTGTTTACTGCAAGAGGGGACACGCTGAGTTTAATTTCATTTTAGAATAAATATTCTAATAAATTATGGGTATCAGGAAAGCCTGATGATACAAATAGTATGCAATATTTGGAGCATCAGAAGAAAGACCATCACATGTATGATTAAAATATGCTGGCTGATACATGTGAAAATAGACATGGATCCAAAATCTGTTAAATTTCAGTCTGCCCAATGCTAGAAATAAATGGGTAGCTGGTAAAACTGCTTCTCAGCTGGTCTCATTTATTAATAATTCTTGTTTGTTGAAGCCAGAAGAAAGGCTAGACCACTTCTAATTAGGAGACAGGGCTTAAGATTTCTTCCTCTTCCAGGGAGGAAACTTTCTGTTCAGTCTATAGCTCTCTGTTCTTTCATGGAGGAAGGATTGAAGGTTCAGGAAGAGTAGATTTCACCTCCAGCATTGAGAAGAAAATGGGGCAACCCCTTGCACTTACTGTTGCTTGCAAAAGAGCTGAGACTAAGCAGCAAATGCATTATGCAGACTGACAGTTGATTTAGACCACACATGTCAAACACAAGGTCCGGGGGCCAGATCCGGCCCGCGAAGTGGTTTCATGCGGCCCGCGAAGCCATCCTGGAAGCAGTGAGGGAATGGCCCCCACTGCCTTGGCCCTGGCCCAGAGACCCTCCTGCCAGAGACCCTCAGATCTGTCCCACTCCTGCCCAGGCCCCCATAGGCACCCTTGATGTGAAGCATGTAGAGCTGGCCACGCCCACCCAGTAGGCCATACACACTCTGGCCATGCCCATCCAGTAGGCCACGCCCACCTTGGCCACACCCACCCAGCCCCCTGAGGGCAACTGCAATGCTGATGCGGCCCTCAATGAAATTGAGTTTGACACCCCTGATTTAGACTCTCCTCCAGGAACAATAAGTGACCACCCTCATGTGCTTCAAATTCCCCTCTCTGTAGTTATATCATGGCTCCCTTCTTTCCAAGGCTGCTCTTTCCAATTGGCAAACCCATAAATCACACATTCTTCTTTTCTGCTTTGAACAAAAAGTCCATAAAGGGCTTCCAGTCACTCATGAGTACAACTGCTCTCTTTTTCCTAATTAAGTCAATTTTACCATTTCTGCAAATTCTGTCATTTTCACCTCCATTATGGGTATTCCAGAGTGTTTTGATCTTTTTGCATATAATCTCACTGCAATTAACTATATACAAAAACAATCTTTCGTAAGACTTTTCAAATTGTCTATCCATTAGTCAGAGAAGGTTTTTTGCTGGTTTCAGTTGAACCGGAAAAGTTTTTATATTAATAAAGTTAATAAATCTGTTTGAACCCCAAATATTCTGGCTTTTTTTACAACTCCACCAATAAATTAACCCTTCATGTTTTCAGCATTTCCAACATAAATTTGAAGCAGCTTTAAACAGTCTAGACCAGGGGTCGGCAACCTCGGCTCTTTTATGACTCGTGGACTTCAACTCCCAGAATTCCTGAGCCAGCTGGCTCAGGAATTCTGGGAGTTGAAGTCCACGAGTCATAAAAGAGCCGAGGTTGCCGACCCCTGGTCTAGACATAGAAAATTCTTGAGAAAATCCAAATTCAAAGAACCTAGATTTTTCTGGAGTGATGTGCAAATGCTTTTGTTTGGTTCTGTGGTACCAGGATGAACATCATGTTGCTGCTACTACATCCAGCTTTGACTTGGAGAAAGCCTACCAGTCTGAAGCATTTACAACACTCAAGTTCTCAGCTGGGAGACATAATTATGAGATTGATTTTAAAGGTGTGTTTTCCCTCTTGTATCAGTTGAGTTGTTTGGAAATATCACCAGATAAAAATCAACGTTGATCTGCCTTGACCATAATATTTAGTTCCTTTACCCTAATATTGTCTATTAGGAAGAATTCTCCATCTGATTAGAAATCAAGCAAGTATTTTTTTGTATTATTAAACTTGGATATAATTAAGTTATCATATTAAGTTGGCGGTTCTTAAACTGTTTCCCCAATGCCTTTTTCCTGGGCTTAGGATTCCTAATACAGTATCATTATTATAAATCACAAAAAACAAAACCCCAGACTCCCTTGTTTTATGCAAGTATTGTGGCAGTGGGATGTCCTGAACATTAAACAAGCAATTATAAATTGCTCCATTAGCAATAGCACTTAGACTTACAGTATATACCGCACCATAGTGCTTTACAGTACTCTCTGGGAGGTTCACAAAGTCAGAATTATTTGCATATTACCCCTAACAATTTGGGTTCTTATTTTACTGACATCAGAAGGATGGAAGGCTGAGTCAACCTTGAGCCCTGTCAGGATCAAACTCCAGGCTATTGGCAGAATTAGCCTGCAATACTACATTCAAATACTGCGCCACCAGAGATCCTTACCTTTACTCATTACCCCCAAGATATGCTCACTTTAGTAGTAAAATTGAGTAAGATTACCTTGTGATAGAAGGCCATTTGTCTTCTTCACAAAGGTGCTGGCTGTGATTGACTATGCACCTGGATTAAACATAGCTGATTAGGTTGATAAAGCTATTTTGTAAAGTCCCAAAAAACCACTGTCAAATCAGTGTAAATTGCTGGTGAATTGTACATCTCTGTTAATCAGGTTCAACTGTTTTTGATCATCTTCTAGGCCCAATTTCACGGATAACAGCATCCAAGGTTGTAGTTTCCTAAGCAAGGGAGTTCTGTGGGTTTCTTGCTTGATCTTTAAAGCATTAATATAATTTGGAATCAGGGTTGTATAAGAAAGGGAATAAGTAAACTTGGGCTCTTTGATGTCTTAGTTAATAAAAGAGATTTTTGAATATAGTAAGGAGTTTTCAGATAAGTAATAAGGCTAGGTCACCATGACTTTCCACTTAATTTTATAGATTTTTATTTGCACCAATTTTCAATTAAAAATGAAATTGAAAACCTGGTAAGTCAGATCTGTGGGCAGAAGAGGGTTTAACATGCCTTAGATAAAGGTAAACAATCTTTGGGGCCAAAAGAACATTTGATATTTGTGGGCAGAATGACGCCTACAAAACATATAACATGTAAGAGTTCCAAAAGAAGCTAGAGAACAAAAAAAGGGACTCTTTGGCAGATTGATGTCAGTGGTTAAAAAAAGATAGTAGCAGCCATTCTTGCATTGCTCATTATCTGGTCTAGATAAGGATAGGCTTTGTTCTGCCTAATGTTTGACCTCCTTAGAATCCTGCTAGGATCCTAGACAGACTTTGTTTTCATTCTTAAGGCACAATTTAATATTTTGAGGGATATATATATATATGGGCATTTTTCAGCCATGAAACAGAGAAACCTGAAATATCAGACGGAAAGAAGTGTTTGTAGACGGCCTAAGTTTGTGTCTACAGAAGAAGTGGAGAAAAAGAAAAGCAGGTTGGTGACTAGGGTGTGTGTGTGTGTGTGTGTGTGTACCTCATAATTTGATTTGTAATTTGGAAAGTATGTACGTGCTTATGTATGTGTCTAGATCTCCAGAACATTCTGTTTTTCCTGGGGATTCTATCAGCCCAGAGTGGTACATTTTGCAAACCATCCTGATTGATTTCCCCAATCTGTTTCCTGCCAGAGATACTGGTCCAACACCAGTAAAATTCCTAGCAAGTTTTAAATTCAAGGGAAATGGAGTGTGGGGGCGGGGGGGCAGAAGCGAACCGAAATGACTATTATATGATGCAATTGCTATCTGCAAGTCCTGAAGAGAGCCGTAGTGTAGAGGTTAAAGTTCAATAATAGATAATCAGGTGCACTGGAATTTAAGGATATCCACCGGATGTGGTTAAAAAAAGTTCTAGATGGCAGTCTAGATGATGTGATCAAAGTTTTTTCTGGTTTTTTTTTAATGTGCATTTTGTATGAGGATCAATCTAAGTGTTCTCAATGAAGACCAAGAATAAGGGCCATCACTGAAAGTATTGCTGGTTGCTTCAATTTCCCCTCCTTCATTCAACTTCTAGGTGTTCTTAACACTTGCTTCAAAGTTGCATTCTGAATCAGAATTCTTTGACTTTGCTTGATGGTCAATTTTTTTCCTTTGCATTCTATATAAGAGAGTGTTGGCTAATTCTGCAATCTCTTTATTTACAAGCAGGAAAGAGCAATCAAAGGAAAGCGCTACACACATTCCACCTCACTGGGACCAGTCAGCTTTACCAGAACTGGGATATAAGGTAGGTTTCACTAAACTGGGTAGATGGTTCTATATTCCTAGGGCAGTCATTCAAGTCAGAATGTTACATAATGTGTGTCTCTGTGTTGTGTGTGTTTGTATTTTAAGACAGGCACTGTGCATAGTGGTATCATAACAAATAGAAAAATGGCTATTCTTCTGGAATACAAATGCTGGTATTCCATCCTTGGCAAGTTCTGGTTTTATAGCTGATCATTATTCAGATTTTCGTAATCCTTTATTTTAAATGTTTTGTTTTGAGTCCCTTAATACATGTTTTGAGGAAGTAAGAAGTTTTTATTCTACCTCTTCCTCTGTGTGAAGGTGTATGAGAGTGTACTCTAATAAAATATAAATTAACAGTCCAATAAACACCAGCAATGGAAAATTTGATATTGACAACAAAACTCATATCCAGTAATGTTAATAATGGTGGGTTTACTTTTTCAATTAATTATTATTCTGCCATTTCCATCTCTATAAAATAAGGAGGTAAGGTAGCTTGATGATAAATAGGTTACAGAGAACAAGGAATGAAATTGGTAGCTAAGGTCAGAATTAAGAGTCAATATGCTGTGCTAGAAAGACTGAGGCTAAAGGCTCCTTCTTATGGGAAGGATGCTTACTGAATGATTTGAGGCCAATCTACTTGATTTCTGGCCTAATCAATATCAGGGGGTTGATGTTAGATTGAAACTGAAGTGAGAGTAAGGCAATTAACCATGAAATAAGCATCTCGGCAATTATGCCTTTCTCAGAGCAAGTCTGCCTGCTAAGCCTGAGGTAAGAGAAAATGAAGGTCTACTGTTTGGCAGTCACAGAAGTGGCCATTTTCTATGGGAACTTCCTTCCATCCTTTCAAATGACATAGATCCCAAAGAAGGATTAGCCCCATTTTTAAGCCTTCTAAAGACTTAATGGTTTTGGTCATTTCAGAGGACCTTCAGAAATTGACACGTGTTGGCACTGAGGAGGCTGTTTCATCTAAAGTTGTTATATTTCATGTAGTGTTTTAAATATTTTAGCAGTGGGACACATCATACATCTTTCTATAGTTCAAACTGTATATTGCTTAGACTGAAGTGGTAAATAAATCTTAGGAATAAAATAAAAGTTCCTGTTTCTTAAAATGCCCTGTTAAGAGTCATATAGTGGGAGAACTCAGAACAGGCCCAAGCTGGATGAGATATTATTCTGTAACTTCAGTTAGGCAGTAGTTGCTAAGCTCTTGAGAACTTGTTAGAAATTTATGTGACAAAGAAAGGAAACTCAGTTCTCTGAGAGTTCAGATCTTTTAACTTCTTGAACCAGACAGACATTGTCCTCTTGCTATTTGCTATTCAGCATCAGGATTAAATATTGACACTGATTAAAAATACCATTGTAAAAGGAATATGCAGGATGGCTCATTGTCCTAGTTTGATCATCCTTGGGAAGTATACTCAAAGGGTATGAAGATGATTCAACACATAGATCTAAGTCTTCTCTATCTCATCTTCTCTGATCCGTGAATGCCTAACGAATCTGTGACTTGTTTTGCTTGGTAAATTAGGGCAGATAAATTTATTTCAAATTTTACTGCATATATTAAATTTCTGTCTCATATTTGAGACCCATGTTTATAACCTTTTTTTCCCCTTTGCAGCTGATCAACCTCCTTCTATCCTCCAGTGAGTATATAAAAGTCCAGACTAACTTTCAGCGCACACTGCCCAAGGCCACAATATTGGCCATCAAAAGAATCCAGAATGTGTCTCTTTGGGAAGTTTATCATTGGTACGTGCAAACCGGCTCCATTGTTGTCATTGGCTTTTCTGAAATTGATTTTTTCAAAAGCTTCATGTTTCTGTTGCATAGCAGAATGCGCTTGAAAGAATTTCTCAGTGTTATTTAAATTCAAAGTACTGAGGGTTGATCATGGTTGTATTTCCAGGGAGCAGAGAATTTAAGTCTTTCTTACTCTTCGGGGACCACTCTCTGATGGGTACCTAGCTCATTATCTGGTTGAGAGCTTCTGTCTTCATGTATAGTGGTTATCTTAAGTTCATGGAATGTAAATAAGAGTTCTTTTCATGGCAGAATGTTCATTTTCTTTGACATATCTTTTCCCCAATAATGTGAAAGCTTTCCTTTGTCATAGTGTAAATGTTGCTTATTGGACCAAAGTGGAAAATCCATTTGTTAGCTGTAACATGAGGAATCCATTATCATGGCTAAGGAAGACTTGGCGGTGGTAGCTTAGAACAATGTTTCACAATCTTGGCAGTGCCTGGACTTCAACTCCTAGAAAATTGTGGAAATTAAAGAACTGAAGAAGATTCTTGGATGACATCTTCAAGGAAAAAAAAACCAAGAAAGTCCAGCTGCTTTTTCAAAAGCACTTTTGGGATACTTAGTATCAAGTATCCCCTTGCCAGTTTCTATTTTATTTTTCCATGATCATATTTGTGTCATTTTTTCATGTTTATAGGCAGAAAGAGCAAATGAAGAAAGCAAATGGGGGAAAGGATGTAGATGAAAGGTCTCTGTTTCATGGAACAAGTAAAAACCATGTTGATGCTATCTGCCAGCAGAATTTTGATTGGAGGATCTGTGGTGTTCATGGTACAGCTTATGGCAAAGGTAACTTTTATTGTGTTTTGTGCGCAATAATTTAATAGAAGTTGATGCACTTCCTATACTTCTATACCATCTATTTGGACTCAAAGTGGATGGGGAATTCTGACCATCCAAATGTTGTTGAATTGGTTTCTAGTACCTGTCTTCAATGATTGGTTGGAAATAATGTATGTTGACATTTAACATATCTGAAGGGCATTTGGTTAAAAAAGGATGTAGTAAAATATTTACAAGAAAAAACCCTCTGCCCTAGATACAGTATGTGTAAAACCTATTATTCAAACGTGGGAGGTTCAGTTCCTTCTTTGAATTATGCTGATCCAGCTGTTTGGGGGTGGGCCTGGCCCTGTTTAAATGATTTCAAATTTTAACATTAGATTTATTTGCTGCGTTTATATCCTGGTATCCAGGAGGTTAGGCTGGCACAGTTTTATCCTCATCAAGGTGGATGGAGTTGAGATGTAGGGACTGGTCCAAACCAGTATGGATTTGAATTTTGGTCTTCCCAATCCTTGTTTAGCATTAAAACCACTAAATACACTACATCCGCTTGTTGAATTTGTAGAATGGCCTCTTTTGCTTTATGTCTTTCTTCTTTATAGGAAGTTACTTTGCAAGGGATGCTGCATATTCTGATAACTACAGCGGAGTCAGTTCTTCTATCAAGACCATGTTTCTCGCCAAAGTATTGGTGGGAGATTTTACAAACGGCTGTTCTTCCTATCTCCGCCCCCCCGCCAAAAATAACCAGAGCAGTCTTTTCTATAACAGCTGCGTGAACAGTCTCCTGAATCCATCCATTTTTGTCATTTTTGAGAAGCACCAGATTTATCCAGAATATCTGATTGAATACAAAAATTAAATTTGTGAGTAGACCATGTATTCCTACTAAATGAGGTACTTTCTGGATGACCGTTGAAGACCTTAGTCATGTTAGCAGTTTCCGCATTTTATTGATTGATTTTTAAACAAGTTTTTAATAGATTAAAAAAATATCCTCTCTTTTGCCTTCCCCCTGCAATTGGGTATCCTAAATGTAAAAAGCAGACTTAATTTTTACTGTCAAAGCTAATGCTAAGTGCTTTTTTTTTAGAAGAGATGCTATTCCTTGCTCAAGGAGGAATAATTATGCTTTCATTATACTTGTTCTGATAGCTGTATGTCATGTAAAATCCAGGATAATCCTTTTGTATTCAATGAGGAAATTTAATCAGTTGAATCTGAAATTACTTATTGACTAGGTTTTCATAGGGAAGGGACACCCATAATGCTTAGCCTTAAATAATATCACCATCACCACCATCCCCTTTGCATTAATTGCAGCAGGGGCCTGGAGTGGTTTGAAAAGGTGCTTTGGGACAGTATGTACACACACACTATATGTACATAAGGCAGTGTATTATGTACATATGCCTTATTCCCATAGATATGGTGTCCTCACACTTGTTCTGAAACAATTTTATAATCTTAAATCTGAAGCACTGGATATCTCTAAATACCAGATAAATTTACAAGTGCCCACCTGAAGAAATACTGATTTTAATAATCTCTAATGTTCTTTTTGAAATTGTTCCACTGTTTTTAAAGTAAATTTTAATATTTTAGTATTAAACTGTTAAATGGCTGTTCTGTCTTTCTAAGGGCATGAGGGTAGAGACAGACCTTCAGTTCAGATTACCCTGTCTGTACATCTTGAAACTCCATATGAATCATATAACTCTTGACTGCTATTTAAGTTCTAGAAGTAAATACTTTTTATGTCTTTTGTAGTATGTCTTTTTTAAAACTTTCCAAATATGACTTCAGAATATTCTCTCAGCATGGGATTACAGCCCTAATCAGCTGTAAAACATCAAGTTGAAGAATGCTATTATAGCATTTTTCTCTGATTTCCTTTGCTAACTTTTGTGCTTCCTCTTTGATACAGTGATATATCATTGTATATAATGATACAAAAAAATTCTTACATCTCCAGTCACCAGAGACTAACTTCTTAAAATTTTAGATTTTGAATATAAAATATATGTTGGTAATGTTGCTTAGGAACTTGCCATCTGCTTAAATAAACTTTAGCAAAAGAAGTCTTGTTTGATTGTATTAATGAGATAATATCATTTTGTTACATCTCAGTGGATATATAATTGACAGTGGTGACTTCATCATGTGCTACTGAAACTTCTGGATACAGCCCTTTAGTGAGAATATGATGAATGTAGTTGAATGGGTCCTTTACTGAATTTTGCAGATACTGGAGCAAACCATATCTAGATACAGCTGTAAAGCTGTTTTTGTTTTTTTCTGCTTCAGATAAATAACTGATTTTACCTTAAGGAGCCATTCTTCCCAACATATCTGCTTTCTCTAAGTATAAATTATAAGTTGATGCTATAAAATTTACATATATTTAATTTTGCTTTATTGTTTACTGAAATTCTCAAGATAGATGCCTTATAACAAATAATATAAAGAAATCACTGTCTATGGTTTAAAAGCCAACAAGGGGTTTTAAAAAAAAGTGTTAATGATTATGTATGTTGGAAGTTTCAGCACTGTACCAAATCAATGCGGTCTCATTTCAAAAGTGAAGTTTCAGAATCTTACTGTCAGGACCCACCCCAATCCACATCTTAGGAAAGAAAGAACCAGGAATTGTCCAAAAGGAGCTTTTACTAAAACATGGTTGGTAATGAGAATACGAGACAGGATCTGAAACTGTGTTACAGTTTGGTACTTTTAAAGAGTCCCCGAGTCAAACCCCTCCCCATAAACCATCTGGTCAGTCCCGGATCAATGAAAATTCAGGTGTCAAACCCTTCCATGGGAAAGAGGGATCTTCCCATGCCTTTACGACAATTACCTCCTTCCTTTCAGATTCTAATCGGAGATACAAACCAGATCTCTTCCCCCCCCCTTCCTTTGTTCTCAGTTCAAAGGTTCTTCCCCTGGTCTTTGATAGAGTTTTATGAATGGGATATAAATGGATTCTGACACTTACTAGCTGTGGAAATTTTGCAGATAAATAAGAGCATTATGAGGTAACAAGACGAGTACCCTGGTTTACTTTGTACAGAATGCAGATAGCTGGTCTATAGTACTATTTTTTTTTTAAGAATGAATAGAGGTAAATCGACTGTACTGTAATAAAGGGAATTTACAAGTGATTTTAGAATCCTTTTATTGTCTACATGTAAAATAAATACAGGTACAACTTATAACCATTTGTTTAGTGATGGTTTAAACGGCAATGAAAAAAAGTGACTTATAATCAGTGCTCACACTTAACAATCATCACAGTATCCTCACAGTCATGTGATCAAATTGCAGACGCTTGACAACCAGCATGTATTTCTAACAATTACAGTATCCAGAGGTTGTGTGATTCCCGTTTGCCACCTTCTCAGCTGGCTTTCAACAAGCAGTTAATGGTGTGTGAGGCAGGCAGATTTGCTTAATTACTGTGTGATTTACTTTACAACTGCAGTGATTCACTTAACTGTGGCAAAAAGGTCATAAAATAGATCACAACTCACTTAACAATGCCTTGCTTAGCAATGGAAATCCTGTCCCAAATGTGGTTGAAAGTTGAGGACTGCCTGTGTATGCATAAACTATACATATAATGTCTAACATTTTAATAATCAAGAACAGTTTAGAACAGTTTCCATACAAAACACATTCTTTAAAACATTGATAAAAGCAGTTTTCTTCAAGTTCTGCTTTAAAAGCTAACAATTTTCAACTGAAACAAAATATGAATTTCTTGAAAAAAAATTAGAACATGTTACATAAATAACAGCAGCGCATTTTTATTTTATTTCCAGTTCTCACAATTACTATGAATTACCATTAACCAAGCAAGCCAGAAGATGAAAAAGGGTTATAAGCTATCATGTGTGGATAGGGAACCAGATCAGAGAAGATTGCCTTGTTTGGTTTCTGGTGGGAAGAAAGGGCAAAATACTAGATTCCAGACTGTCAGTTACATCTTGGGTTGCACAATTGTCCAGCTAAATCTGCCCATGATCTTGGACAGGGGAGGAACAACTCTTAAGAGAAAATAGAAGCTAAGCTGAGGACTGATCAGCTATAACAACCTGATTTTTTTTTTAAAAAAACTTACTTTTTAATAACAGCTGAAGCAGTTTATTTTGTGAGCATCCTATTGTCATTATTACTAAATTTCCCCTCCACACATCAAAAAATTAAACATGCTTTCAAAGTCTAGATGCATATTGGGCACTAACAGTTAAGTCTTCAAGCACAGAGGTTAACTGTCTTTGTAAGAAGGCAGACGCTAGAGATTTCAAATAGTAGAAGAGACAGCTGAGCAGGGTGTTCTGGGGTAAGAGCTTTGGTGCCTTTAACAGGTTTTACCATGTTACAAATACATTTTCACCATGAAGGAAGCCAAAGCATCTCCTGAAAAAGAAATGGGAAGATGCGACTATCTTAACGAGAAACAATCTTGATGAAGACACCATCCCTTGGTCCTAGTGTGCCGTGAGATTTGACCTGCAAAGGGATCTGGGAAGAGGGTGAAAAACCAAAATGCAAAACAAGTTAGGAAGCATCAAGTAATATAGGAAAGGGAATTTTCTACTCTGTACTTCCCAAGTTTCATATTTGTGTGAGTTGGAAGAGGGCTACAATAAAGCAAACATGAAACTAGAATTAGAGGGATCCCGGTTCAAACTGATTGGTAGGAAAAATAAAGAAGGGAGACTGTACATGGTGCCCAGAGGTCCTGGATAAATGAGATATAAATCTAACAATATACCTGAAATGCCTAGCAGGTATCTCAGGATGTTTTCCAGTCAGATCAACCATCAGAGAGAGTCTGGCTGGCAACCATTCTTCCTTGCAGTGTGCTACAGTGTTTGTTTTAGGAATATTGGGGGGCAATGTTACATGAAAGGTCTACTTTATTTTTCAAAAGAACCTTTGATCCACCAAGAGAGGATGAGATACAAGTATACCCTTCAGAGCAATCTCCATAATATATTGTATATCTAGCTCAGTCTAAAGTAAAGAAAGAGTGGCCCAATTGAGATTCTTGATATTAATTCCATATCCTATTCTTGGAGTTAAAAACAACCATACTGGTGGATTTTTAAAAATGTATGATTTTATGGAGTAAATGTATATGAATTTTTCAAAATAAAGGATGGGTTGCCCATGCCTGGTCTGGAGACCATGTTGGAAAACCAGGAGATGCTACTTGACGCTCTTTCTCTCTCTCTTTTTTGCTTTGCGTTCATTTTTTAAAAAAGTATTTTTTTAAAAAAACCAAGCAAGAAGCCTTGGTGGTCCCATATCTTGAAAGCCATGTTGGAGATACAGGGGAAATGGCTATAAATCTATTTGTACAAAAGAGAAATGAAAAAGTGTTCCTCCCCTCAGGGCCTAGTTATTTGCTTTTTGTTACTATCTTTTCTGCAAGAAGTAAAACATGCACAAACCTGGGTCTCGGGGCAGGTTTTGAACATGAACCTTTGCAAAATTCGTAACAGTGCAATTTTTATCACCATCAAGGCCAACTTCATGCCAATGCAGCCACGAGGACCTGCCCCAAAGGGCAGATAAGCAAAAGGCTGCTGCTGCTGCATAGCCTCAGCTGTAAATCTGTGGGCAAAGTTAAAATATTGGTTGAGAAATTGAGCATTTTCATTTTAAAGCACTGAGTAGGCAGTGTTTGAATGGCTTGTTTGATAATTAAGACATAGCGGTTCCATTCATATAGAGGTAGTACATGACTTACAATCATTCATTTAGTGACATTCAAAATTATAATGGTACTTGTAGGTGACTTGCAACTGGTCCTTGCACTTATAACAGGGGTCCTCAAACTTGGCCACTTTAAGACTTGTGGACTTCAACTGGCTGGGGAATTCTGGGAGTTGAAGTCCACAAGTCTTAACGTGGCCAAGTTTGAGGACCCCTGGCTTATAACTATTGCACCATCTGCATGGTCACATGATCAGAATTTGGGAACTTGGCAACTGGCATGTATTTATGATGCTGCAGCATTCCAGGGTCTTGTGATCACCATTTGTGATCTTTCCAGAGGCTTCCCACAAGCAAAGTGGGGACCCAGATTCATTTAACAACCACGTGATTCATTTAATTGCAGTGGTTCACTTAATAGCAAAAAAAGTTCATAAAACTGGCTGTGATTTCCTTAACAACTGCCTTGCTTAGCATCAGAAATCCTGTTCCCAAATGTGGTGGGACCAGTCAAGGAGTACCTATGTTGTGTTCTGTGGGAGGGTACACATTTTGCATTATTTAATTTAATTTAATTTTATTAAATTTATATACCGCCCTTTCCCGAAGGACTCAGGGCGGTTTACAGGGTATTTAAAATCAAACAGTACGAAATACAAAAGTTAAAAAACAATTTAAAAAGATTAAATTATCCCTTAACTAAAAACCTCAGTTAAAAATTCTCAGCCTGGGCCGGAGAGCTCAAAGAGCCAGGTCTTCAGGTCCCGGTGGAATGAACGAAGGTCAGTGCGCACCCACAGAGAAGGCCCTCCCCCTGGGTGTTATCCGCCGGCAATCTTTTACCGGCGGCACCCTGAGAAGACCCTCCCTGTGCGAGCGCACTGGACGAAGGGAGTTTGATGCTGGCAGGAGGTGTTCCCTCAAATATCCCGGACCCAGGCCATTTAGGGCTTTATAGGTCATCACCAGCACCTTGAATCTCACCCGAAGGGCAACTGGAAGCCAATGCAGCTCGCGGAGTAGAGGTGTTACATGGGAGTATCGGGAGGCCCCCATCACAACTCGCGCGGCCGCATTCTGCACCAGTTGAAGCCTCCGGGTGGTCCTCAAGGGCAGCCCCATGTAGAGAGCGTTACAGTAGTCTAAACGGGAGGTCACGAGCGCATGAGTGACTATGCGTAGGGCATCTCGGTCCAGGTAGGGTCGCAACTGGCGCACCAGGCGAACCTGGGCAAAAGCCCCCCTGGTCACGGCACCTATATGGTCTTCAAAATTGAGCTGTGAATCCAGGAGGACACCCAAGTTGCGAGCCCTATCAACGGGGGGGGGGTAACACCTCACCCCCCATCGTTAAAGGTGGAATGAACTGGTTAGTCCGAGATGCCGATATGCACAGCCACTCAGTCTTGGCAGGATTGAGACGAAGCCTGTTTCTCCCCATCCAGACCTGGACCGCCTCCAGGCAACGGGACATCACGGCGAGGGCATCGCTGGGTTGGTTCGGGGTGGAAAGAAAGAGTTGGGTATCATCAGCGTACTGATGATACCCCACCCCGAAACCACGAAGGACCTCACCTAGTGGCTTCATATAGATGTTGAACAGGAGGGGAGAGAGAACCGACCCCTGCATAATACTGCATAATACTGCCTCCCAGTGCTTTGTTGTTGTTATCTGTACAATAATAATGCGATTTGACAGATTTAACATTGTGATTTGAACAAAGAACTATAAGCCCATGTACCTCTCAGGAATAAACTTTTCAGGGTCTGGCCAGAACTTTGGATTATAATGGAGATGTCCAACAGCAATTTCTATAATAGCGCCAGCTGGGACTTGCTGCTGCAGCACTAAACAGTCATTTGCTGCTTCCCGGGTAAACCTACAAGAGCAAAGATTACATATTCCAGAAACAAGAAAGCAAAATCATGGCAATGAAGCACTTGAAGAAGCCTTCGTTGTAAGCCATTTCAGGCCTTAGCTGCTGTGTCTACGTAGGAAAAGTATTATTACAAAAATCAATGCAAAGAAAATTGGATGAATAGAATAGAATAGAATAGAATAGAATAGATAATAGAATAGAATAGAATAGAATAGAATAGAATAGAATAGAATAGAATAGAATAGAATAGAATAGAATAGAATAGAATAGAATAGAATAGAATAGAATAGAACAGAACAGAACAGAACAGAACAGAATAGAGCTGGAAGGGACTTTGGAGGTCGTCTAGTCCAGCCCCCTGCTCAAGCAGGAGAACCTATATCATTTCAGATAAGTGTCTTAAAAATCTCCAGTGATGGAGTACCCACAATTTCTGGAGGCAACCTGTTCCACAGGTTAATTGTCCTCACTGTTAAGAAGTTTCTCCTTAATTCCAGGTTGCTTCTCTCTTTGATCAGTTTCTTGTCATGCCCTCAGGTGCTTTGGTGAATAACTCGATCCCCTCTTCTTGGTGGCAGCCCCTCAAATACTGGAATACTGCTATCATGTCTCCCCTGTTTCTTCCTTTTCTTTAGACCAGCCAAATCCAAGTCCTGCAGCCATTCTTTGTATGTTTTAGTCTCTAGGCCTTTAATCATCTTAGTTGCTCTTCTCTGAATTTTTCCCAAACTCTCAACTTTTTTTTGTGTGATATGCTGACCAAAGTTGGCTGCAGTATTCCAGGTGAGGTCTTACTAGACAGGAAGATGGGAGCTGATGAAACTGAATATTTTGTTAGTCCTTAAAAGCTAATCCTAGACTTCTACTTTATTTTTAGGAACAACTGAAAAACCTTTTTTTACTTGAACTGAGACAATCCCACATGACAACTTCTGTCTTGAAATGGAAAATTTATCTCTATCTATCTATCTATCTATCTATCTATCTATCTATCTATCTATCTATCTATCTATCTATCTATCTATTTATATGTTGCCCAATTGTGAAGGCTCTAGTCTAGGCAAAAGAAATAGAAGAGAAAGACGGAGGGAGGAAAGAAAGGGAAAAAAGAAAGAAAAAGAAAGACTCAATCAAAATTCCATTGGATTTCCTGGAATTTCCCCACCAGCTGATGGTTGTGAATATTTTCCACCCAGAATGCAGGGAAAAGTATGCTACAGAGAACATAACTCACCTGTATATTTGCATCATAACTCAGCCTTGTTGGGATGCGCTGTGATAGGGAAAAAAGGTCTAAAAAAGAGCCGGTGCTGTGCATGAATTCTCTTCATTTGACCACTATACTGTTAAATGATACTTATTTTGTTCTGTCCGAATACAGCAGACAAAGCGGAGTGTCTTTATAAAGCCTGTGAGTTACCTGAGAGAAGGAAATCTGAAATATTTCAAAAATGCCAAGTCCATTTTTGCTCCTTCCATTCAAAGTCATATTTGATTATGATGGTTCCAATATATTATTCTTTACTGCCAAGTTAAAATGTTTTCTAATATTTGTTTCTTTTATTGCTACTTTTAATTACCCAGAACAATTTTCTGACATTTATTTCTTGATATTTTTAAAGCAGTTTTGCATTTTGAAACTGCATTGTTTTAAAGTAAAAAAAATAAACAGTTTGAAATTTCTGATGGAAAAAGAAAAGATATGGTTGAAAACAAAACAAGATGTCACCTGCTTTAAAAGTACTGGATTCAGCTTGATTTATAATGTTAGAAAGACTATTGAGAATATGCTAACAGATAACTTTATATTGGCATAAGATACAAATACCTACTCAACATGTTATTGTTTTGTGGGGTAAGAAATATTATGCAAAGCAAAAAAGTAGAAAGTCTTAAGGAAAAGTACAAGATAAGCACATAGAAATCTAATTCATTGCAATTTATGCAAATACATTTACCATAGCTCTCCATACTTTTCCTGCATACGACACATGATTTCATCAAATCCATATATACATCCATACATTTCCTTTCATTCTGTAAAGGTCTCGCATTCTCTTTCTGAAAAAAGCCTGATTCATATTAATTTACTCTCCATATAACCAAATCACATCCTTCCTTCATCCTGGATCTCGTGAACATGATTGCTTTTTTTTTTGACAATCATTCCTGATAAGAGACCACATACAATCTGCTACCTTTCTGCCAGCATTTGCACACTTTAAAATGTATCTATCCATTTTCCCATCTATCAATTTTAATTTTTTGTTGAAGAATATTTGTTAGCAAATGTTTAAGAAAAAGTCAACTGTATAACCTTGATCAGTAATTTTCACGTAGCAGTTGAACAGCTACAGATAGTCAGTGCTTACCATCGATAATTGAGATTGGCAACTCTTGACACCAAGCATTGCAGTCATAAAATATGATGTCACATGCCCATGCTGACTTAAGACAGCAGTTGCAGCAGTTCCAGTTACCATTGTTAAGCTAATTCTGCATGGTTGTTGGGAATAATGTCATGTGATTTGCAACCTCCTGCTGGCTTCCCCACTGACTTTGCTTGTTAGAAGTCACCAGTGAAGGTTGCAAATGGCAATCGTGTGACTGTGGGAAGCTGCAATATATATCATAACTCAGGGGTCTCCAACACCCGGTCCACAAACTGTTGGAACTAGGCCATGCAAGCGATAGGCGAGTGCACAAAGCTTCATTTGTGCATGCACAGGATCTAGATTATGTGCTCAAAACCATCCCTACCCCATTGTCACTGCCGCAGGTCCATAAAGCTAGAAAGGTTGGGAACCACTGTCATAAGTGCAAGCCAGTCACTAAGTACTCAAATTGCAATCTTGTGATTGCAGGGCTGTTGTAATAGCCATAACTATCAGGAACTATCATAAGTATCCCTTGTTCAACTTCCAGTATGATGTAGTGATACGGATGCAGGAAGGTAGAGTTCTGGTTTATAACCCCAATTTCGCCATGCTGGGGGCCCTAAAAGGGCCTAATCTCGCCCCAAAGAGGCGAGGAAGAAGGAGGGGTGCCTCGATCATGGAGAGATGGTCTTTCTGTTTGATCCAAGGAAATCTCTCCCAAGTGGCAGGGGAAAGACTGGCTACATCCCTGTGGCCAGCCTCCAACTACTGACAGCTGAAGAAACAAAGCACTAACTAGCAGATCGTAAACAGTGTGTTTGGAACTGGGTGAGAATATCGATCCTTTCTTTACTACTTTTTAACTGAATTTCCCAGAAAAGGCTCCCCCAAAGCTAAAAACCTCTGAACACGAGAAGGAAGGAGACTGTAGCCCCACCCTTCCAGAGAAACGGAAGCAGCATTTTAATTTTTTTTATGGGGGACAGAAATGCATAATACTGAAGTGGAAAAATGTAGAACTATAGCTTTGACAAATTTGAGAACTGAAATAACTATTAAGATTTTCTTTTTGAAAAAATATTGGGACGAAATATAAGAAATCAATCTTCTGTTTTGAGAGTGGAAAATGGATATAGAGTGACATCTAGTGGTGGATTAGACAATACCACTACAATTGAAAGGACTGATGCTGACCTGGTAAGAAGCTTTGAAACAGATAATAACCTAGCTTCTTGGCTGCTTGGTGACTCCTAGATTAACAGAGAACAGCTGTCAACAGAGCAAAATATTTTAGCATACTTATCACCTTGACCTTTGTGGACAATAAATACCTGCTGAGCTCTGACTTTTAAGAACTATTTGGAGAGAAAGAAAAATTTGACTTGGCTATGTTAGGCTGGGAAAGAGTTTTGGATTGTTTTTAGGGTGGTTGAATATTTTGAACACTTTGAATACTGTGGATTGCAACTTGGCCTGACTGACACTTTTTGGTTGCCAGAGCAGAAGGATTATTACAAAACATTGCTTTTAATGCTGGACTTATATCTTGGAACCTATTAGATTATAAAGGCTATATATAAAGACCAGAAAAACTAGACTAAACTTTGTTCTATTGCCATCAAGATTGGTGATATTAGATAAGACTTGTATTTGGAGATCACAAAAGCATACTCAACACCTCCATTTGAAGCCCCCAAACAGGTTTATCAAGGATCTGCAGGAGTGACACCTCAATAAAAAACAAACACTTTTCAGAAGGAGATATATTCTATGCTACAATTAATTCAAAAGACAATTGTTTTACATAAAGAAGACACAAAAAGAAACTAGGATGAGATAAAAAACAATTTAGTTAACATAAATGAGCAAATTTCTAATTTAAACTTACAGCTAGAAAGTTCCCAGACAACAATTACAAAGTATGAACAAACAACCCAGAAAATAGAAGAGGACAGATAACAATTACAAAGTATGAACAAACAACCCAGAAAATAGAAGAGGAATCAGAGGAAATTGATCCAAAGATGGAAAACATAAAAGAAGGGAAATACAAACTGCCACAGACAAAATCCTGCAAGATCCAGCTATAATGAAATGGAAACTTTACCCCCTAGGTCTGCAAAATACACTTGAGGACAAGAAAGAAGATTTTAAAAAATAGACTATAGAGCTGTTAGGGAAAATGCCAGAAATTGGGAGAGAAAAAAAATGAAAAAAGGAACCCAGGGAGAAGGAAAGTGGGAGCTGCTTAGGAATATAAATGGGCAGAATTCCCCCTCAAAAATACCTTACATAAATTGTCTTTCTCATTCCAAGCAACTTTCACAAAAATAGAGGAAAAATTCTTTGGTGATTTAATTGCCTTGGCCTGGAAAGCTATTTGGCAAAGGAAGAAAGCTAGAGTTAGATTTAAAAAACAGATATGTCTTATCAGAGAGGACATTATATGATTAAACATTTGTTTGAATATGATTAAAAGAATGGATAACCCTTAGATATAATTAGACTTTTATAATAATATAATTTATAACTAGAATAGTGCCTTTTTTGATATGGGAAATATGAAAATACGAGGATGGCTTACATAAATAAAACTCTTAGCTATATAAATGTAACTAATCTTAAGAAAACTATAACTGACAAAGATATTCTGAATATTGATAGGAAATTAAACTTAAATAAGAACATGAAAAACAAGATATTGATTTAATAAGATTTTAATTGCAAACACATTTGAAATATAAATTGATTATAAACTGATATTGTGATTTGTATAACACTAGCTATGATGAGGATGTTTATATTCAATTTTGTATGCATCAATAGTAGCAAGAATTGTATTTGCATACTACTGGGAAAATGAAAACAATTTGGGAAGAAAGGATCAGGGAAAAAACACTGGATTGATACTGAAGAAGTTAATGCTAAATATGTGAACCCAGATAAGCACTAAAGATTGTAATTGTTAAAAATCAATAAAATATTTTAAAATAAAAATAAGTATCCCTTGTTCAGTCCTGTCATAACCATGAATCATTCTGAACAAGTAGATGCTAAATGAGGACTATCTGTATAACTATCAAGTGCCAGGGAAATCAGGAGATTCATGGAGTTCAAATGAGTATAAAGATTTATTGCAAGATTTAAGCGCTCTGCAAGAGTCTGAACTACTAATGGTCAAGGGAAATTAACAGGAGTTAAGAATAGAAAGGAATTCAAGATGGGTTAGACTCAGAACTCTGGTGGGCATGCAGGGACTCAAGACTGATGATGCGTTTGACTCCTCCCTTTGTCATCTCCTACAATAACGTAATGGAGTTTCATTGAAGCTTATGGAGTTTCATTGTTAGAATTCTGTGCAATGTGAGTTTTGAAATGTTCACTTACACTAGATGTTTGGTACATTGGTTTTGGGAATCTCTGTTCAAATGCCTTCTCAATTTCTATTTGCTTGCTCAGCACCTCTTAGATCTATGTTCATTATAAAATGAGCCAGTTTCCCTGAACGTTTTTCATCCAGCTGTTAATTAAATTTCTGCCGTGAGCCTCCTCCTTATGATGGCAAGTGAATTTTCTTTTTACTGCTGTTTGTGATTTGAATTCAGTTAACCAGCAAATGAAGTTGATTTTTTCCCCCCAATGCTTGCCATTTTCAAACAGGTTTGAACAAAAAATTAAAATTAAAAACATATTATTCCTAATTCACAAATTTAAGTGTAAAAGACATTTGATTCATTAAACTTTCCAATGATTTTTTTTATTTTAAGTTTGCATCGTTTATACTTCCGAAAGTATATTATTATAGCTTAAAACTGCACTAAGAATTTTGGAATATCCTGTACAGTACCAGAGCTCTTTCAAGACCCAGAAAAAGCCTGACTCCTTATAGATTGAGACCAGACTCACATTCATTCCCTGGAGTGGTGTGAATCACCTACATAAGAAAGAAAAGACGCTTCAAAAATCACAGTGTCTCCTATCTTACTAACCTGAATGCTGGAGGATACATGCGCAGAATCTCTGCTACCACCATATCAAGATATTGAAGTTCCTGTATATTTTCATAATCTGCAACATCCTGTGGGAATGGGAAGAAAAAAATATTATTTTAGCAGAATATTTATATTATACCTGTCTCTTACCATCACAATGGCCACCAGAAACACAACACAAAAGCAGGAAGTACCAGCAAACAGTAAACCCTAAACCTAGATCAACAAAAAATGCAAATAGCAAAAAACAAGAAAGATGAAAAAGTTAATTATATTCCTTGATGCAAGATTGCACCTAGATATTACAGTATTTTTTTTTACCCAGGAACTGTAAGTGACAATGAATTTGAAGGTTACTTGAAAATGTGGCAGTTTATATGCTGGCAGAAGAGATTTGCTTTAGCAATGGAACATTTATATGATGGGTCCTTCACTGATTGTCAGAATGTTTCCAAGTATAGTTCAGAATGCTGGTTTGTACTGATCATATTGTCTAGACTGAGTTAGTATCCAGGTGTAGATAATCCTCAATTCTCCCTAAAGAAAACCTGCAGGTTCTGTGTGGCTAGCCAGGAATAGTAGCTTACAAGCAGGCCTATGACAGTCACAGTTTACCTTCCGCCATGCAACCCATCAAAGGCCTGAGACCCCCTATGTTGTAGAGCTGTTTTACTCAGGGAGTGTTCACAGGGAAAGGGTCAAAAAGTCAAGAAGCTGGACACAAATGTGCAATTGAATGTGGCCCCTTTTTGTGCCACAATGCTGGGTGGAGCTTTGATCACCTGGTTATGGACACCCTCTTGATTTTTTCCTTCCCACCCGCCCTCTCTTCAGACACTGCTGCATTGATTATGGGTTTGTTCTGCTGTTTTAAACTTTAGTTTTGTGATTTTATATTTTTATGTAACCTGCCCTATGTTTGAGTAAATCGAGAGGTGGGGGGAAGGAAGGGAGGAAGAGAGAGAGAGAAATTTAATATATAATATTACTATAGAGAAGGCAAGGGATCTAATTATTAATTATAAATAACATTAATATATGGAAGCGAAAGGAAACATTATACCAGACATGTCAAACACAAGGCCCAGGGGCCAGATCCGGCCCGTGAAGTGGTTCCATGTGGCCCGCGAAGCCATCCTGGAAACAGTGAGGGAACGGCCCCCACTGCCTTGGCCCTGGCCCAGAGACCCTCCTTCTGCCAGAGACCCCCAGATCTGTCCCACTTCTGCCCAGGCCCCCATAGGCACCCTTGATGCGAACGATTTAGAGCTGGCCACACCCACCCAGTAGGCCATACGCACTCTAGCCATGCCCACCCAGTAGGCCACGCCCACCCTGGCCATACCCACCCGGCCCCGTGAGGGCAACTGCAATGCTGATACGGCCCTCAATGAAATTGAGTTTAACACCCCTGCATTATACTAATATAGGTTTGACTCCTACTAGTAATTCTTTCTCATTCTACCCTAGATGTCAGGATTTTTGAGGACAAAATGGGATGATTGCCATGACTACAACTCAGCTTCCTGGAGAAAAGTTGGGCTGCAAACGTGATAAAAACCCTATCCCCTATTTCCCTATTGGTTGGGAACCAATGCACACTGTGAATCAGGGAGCCACAGTGAATTGAATCCAGAGTCATAGATACTGTTATAGAGACAAGCAAGGGTCTCTGATACAAGAGCTTCCAACACAGCGCAGGTATCTTGATGACAGGAAATGGGATTGTTCCCTTTCTTCTTCCTGCCATCTCCTAAATCATCACCCTCAATTTTCTGGGGATAGCAGGGTATTCGCAAGCACCATTTCTTCTGGGAGAACCATTTTGATCTGGTCATTCCGCAAGGCAGGTTCTCATTGGAAGAAAAAGAAAAATGAATCCAACATTGTCACATTGAATAGCATCTTTGGATTGGGAATAAATATTAATTTACATTTCCTCTTTAGGTTTTAAATTGTAAAAAAAAAAGCAGTTAAACATCTTCCAGCCCTGCTTTCTAAAAAACACGTTTTGGGGTTGTTTTTTCTTACTCATCTATTATCTGCCCACCCTTCCCATTGGAGAATAGTCAAAAGGAATAAGGAAGGCATGAAGAAGTATTACTCTGATGAGCCAGGTGAGGGCAGCAAAACTATACATACCAATTATGTGAATAAAGCAGAACACTTAGAATGCCTGAAAGTTCACTTCAAAGTTCACTACAAGATATTTTATGTTAACATTTCATATTCATTTTGAGAAACCTTCCTTAAGGTTTAGAATATATTAAGCATTAGAATTTAATTTCCACAATCCTTAGCCCATTATGGTTACTGGCCATCTTACTGAGAGATGATGTGAATTACCAGTCTGTGTGTCTTAACCAACAGATAAAAGACCAGGATCAGGATCGAAAACACGTTTCATTTCTTTAAATACGATCAAAATCAGTGTAGGGTAGTTATTTATCCTGGCCTTACTGTTCTTCCTGAAATGCATCATTATTTAGTCCAGGGTCAGCAAACATGCCAGTTATAGATCAAAGTTTACTAAAAGACTGCACAGAAAGAGGCACAGATGTCTGACCTTCCTCAGTTTATAGGGGCAGGATAAGCTTCCAGCTAAACTAGATCCATCTCGATTTCCTACCCGGCCAACAGGGTCAGGGAAACCTGATAATGTTAGGCAAGAGCAGTGCCATTTCGCTGCACACGTTTGCTATTGCCTTACTGATAAACACAAGGACAGACTCCGGGTGGGTTTTAACAGAATCCCTTCCAGAGCTGTTTGCTGAAGCAAGTTCTGTGCTTACAGAGATCGTGAGGAGAAGACAATGCGAGATCCCTGGGGTCCATTCAAAATTGGAAGAGTGGGGGTCCTTGGTGCCTGGAGATCACCAAGGATTCCACAGTTCAGCCCTGAGCTACACTTCTCTTCTGTTAAAATGGGAAGTGCAATGCACAGCCTGGACTTTACTACATATACCTAGTCTGTGTGAAAAGGGAAGGCCCGAACATCAGTTTGAAATAAGAGTTTTTGACAAAAGTACATTTGAATAACCAGAAAAAGCAACCAATACTGTCTTTCTGAAATTATATAACTCAAGGGGGTTAGTGCATGTTTGGTTTCACTCCCTCTTCATAAATTTCCCACTTACAAGAAGGTGGGAAGAAAAATTCTAAGCTTGCTTTTTCTTCCCACTAAAGTGCCACTTTTTATTTATGGAAGAGGGATTCTTTGGGGGATTTTGTTTGGTCTTCTTTAATGCAAGGAGGCATTCATGCTTGAAACTCTTCCACCTATATTCTGAAGCATTAGTCCCAGAAGGGCTACATGTATGCATGTGTAAAAACTGTATCAAAGCGTGATAAAAAAAAAATTGTAAAGAAGCCTCAGCTCTCATTTTGCAAGAGGGAAGGTTTCCAGTGACAAAGCTTAGGCAAACAAAAATTATCACTAACCACTGCTACATTTCATGGCTCTTTTTAAAGCTGACCTTCCCTATTTCAGTCTTTGAATTTCTGAAACTGCCATCTTATGGTCTCTCAAAAGCTGTGTCAGGACCACAAAATATCAGGGATTTCCTTTTTTGAGGGATTGAAGAGAACAAATCGTGGTATTTTCCTGTTGGCTTTCTTTCACCAGCAGTGCTTCCACAGCAAGGGAAAAAGAAAGGGGGTGTACAGTTTGATTTGCAAAAATTCAGTGGTCTGGATTCAAAGGGCCTGTGGATGTGCATGTTGCACCTATGCACCTATCTGCATCTCCTTAATCAAATGGGTCTTTTCCTAGTCTCATACAACTGAGGGAAAACTTAATAAGCTTCTTTACGGAGTTGCTGACAAAGGGTACATGATAATTAACCATGCTGTGACTCACCTTTTCCCTTCCAGATACCTAAGCATGCACAGCTGTGGCAAAAAATACTGAAAACATGTCAACCCTAGTGTTATTCTCTTTCCAGCTGCTTCCCCCCAAACACTGGCATGACTCTGACAATAATAAGCTTAATTAAACAGGCAGTAGCTTAATTATAATGTCCCTTCAGTTCACTTGGCAAACCATGGGGCATTATGGCCATTGTCCTATTGACTGGTTCTCCTGTATATCACTAAATGCAAAGACCTGCATTTTTAAAGCACATTCATCTATTCAGCGATCCTCAACAAAGGGGGGAAAAGCCCTTAATTTTACAAGTCAGGAGTTTTTATTTGTAGACTAATAATCAGATTTGGGGAATCTCAAAATAGGAGATTTAAAAACTAGGGTCAGAAGAATGTTTCCTACATTAGTATCTACAACAGTTTTGACCATCTTTCATATTAATGAAAATGAATTGGAACATGAGTTAATATGCTTCAATGAATATTTCCCATGACCTACAACAGGGAATGTTGAGGCTGAAGATAGGAATGTTCAGGTTGAAATAAACAGACCGAGTTAGCCACAGCAAATCAAAGTCCTACTTTCACTGGAGTATAAAGCCTCAAGATCTAATTTCTAATAACCCAACAGCCAAACTATTATGTTGTGGGCTCTGATGAGCAGGAACGAGAACACGCAGATGACTACAGACAAACTCATACTTTATTTAAGCAGAAACTGTACTGAGAATTTGGAGTCACCCTGCCACAATATATAGCCAGGCCCTCTGGAAGCAACCAATCAGATTGTACCCATGTTTGCCACCCAAAGTTGACCAATTGCAGGACCGGAGACGTCCTGTCTGGGTTCTCCAGCAACGCATGTGGTGATATTCCAAAAGCCCAGTACATAACACAAACCATTTAAGTGTTCCATCTTTTCTATTTTAGTTTAAGATTATCAAGTTAACTGGGAATTCTCAGCACAATCTGGAAGGCATGAATTGAGAAGGGTTATGATGATTGAGTTTATAAACAGTAATCAAAGTCAAGCTAGCCAATGTGGGGGAAATATGCATAACCAGGAGATGGATCAGTTATTAGGAGCAATTGATATAAGCCTATATCCACATGCATGGATATAGGTCCTATTTAATCAGTGCTTTATTTTTTGCAATTTATTCTTCCCTATTATTTCAGATCTGTGCACATAGGAGTTTCAATTATACAGACACATGTCCACAGCATATCTGTCAACTATTATAGGTGTATTCAGGGTTTTGGGGGGAAGTCATGTTTACTTCAAGTTGAAAAGTGTTTTTTCCTCTCTTTCTAAACAAGAAAGTTGTTTTTCTTTCTTTTGTACTTTCTCTAGTTGCCTTTAAGTTGGTCTGACATGCTCTCAAATTGTATGTGGGTAACAACCCACCAATCCCACCTCTAGATGGCAAAATGTCCAAGGGGAAATAGGCAGAGAGAGGATATGATTTTAAAAAAAACAACAGCTTCTCATCCTAATGGAAAATGACATTGGGGTCCAAAGAGAATCACAGCAGTTAAACACCACACAATTCTTGCATTACTGTTCTGCATGAGATATAATATCCAGAAATAGTTATTGCAGATATTTTACAGTAAAGAACCTCCAAATCTCCTGCCTCTTTCTCCCCTGTTTCCACCACCCTCCTGCACATCTCAGCAGACATTTGTGGTATCACTTAGAAGTCAGATGGTAAATTTAAATCATTTTTCCTCCAGCTGGCATTTGCAACGTAGAGGTGACGATGCTTTAAATTAAGGTCTGTAGATATAAAAGGCCCATGTGTTTAGTTTAATCAAATGTTCATTTCCTCAGGTTTGTGTTTATATTAAAAAGACATCAGCAGCAGTGTGAATTTTCATACGCCACCCTCCCCCTGCAACAATGATGATCATGTGAATCTTGAACAGTGCTCCTTTTCAACCCCCTTTTTCATCTACCAGACTTTGTATGCCAAGCAGGCAGCAGCAAGAAAAAAGATTTCCCCTCACATCTGTGCAGAAGGCGGGAAGGGATAATCTCGCTGGGGGGTGGTGTCTAGTTTTGAAGGAGAATGGAAGGTTTATCCATATTTTAAAACTTTAAAAAGCCCAATCAAACATGCTTTTTAAAGCCCAGTCCATTCTTGGACTGACAAGAAAAATGTGCAGGGAAAGTTATCAAGGACCCGGTCAATGCCACAACCTTCCTGTTTTCTCCAGGCAAAGCAATCATTTCTGACTCTAGGGGCCGGTGCTCATCTCCGTTTCAAAGCCGAGGAGCCAGCGCTTGTCCGAGGACGTCTCCATGGTCATGTGGCCGGCATGACTAGACACCAAAGGTGCACGGAATGCTGTTACCTTCCCACCGTAGTGGTTAAATGATACTAAATGTGAATACCCAGCAGACAGCCATGCTAGAGAGGATCTTTACCCAACCTGGTGCCCTCCTTAAATTTTAAGACTACACCATCCAGAATTTCCAGTTAGCAAAGCTGGAAGTTATGGTCTTAATACAGAAAGGCACCAAAACTATACAGAATGTAGAGGTTATTTCTTCAGTGGTGAGCAGGACAGAGAACAGCTGAATATGGAGAGACCTGAGCTTGCTTACAATTGCACACACATACACGTGCATACACATACACACAGAGAGAAGGAGAACGAGAGGGAAAGGGAGAGAAAGAATTAAAAATAATCCATCTGAGCCTTCAGATTCTTTACCTTTTGTTGAATAGAAAAACCTTTCTGAAAACTACTGTTAAGAAGTCTGCCAGTTATATTTCTATTACTTGCATGGAGTCTAAAGAATTTATTGCTTTATTAAATTTGAATTTATAATCAATTTTCAATAGTAATAACTTGTCTGTTGTCTTTCCTACAAGTTTTTCTCCACACCAAAGTCAAACACTCAATACATATTTATAATAAGACTGTGACTAATAGTCACTATTGCAGAATAGATCTGCTCCTCATAGGATCTGGTTATATTTCCTGTAGGTACCTTGACTATTTTTCAAATTAAATCACAGACTTTTAAGAAATGCACTTGTCACTGCTACATGTTACCACAGACCCTCTATTCTATTCAGCACACATTATTTCACATTTTTCCAGGGAACCAGCCTCAATTTTAGACTCCTTCTAGGAACATTCAGTCAAGATAAAGATTATCCAAAATTCTGAGCCAAGCAAACCTTTGTACCAGGTTTTCCCTAGACCTGATTCATTAACATTTTTCATGCACCTTTTCATTGTGCTAAGGCACAAGTCCTGGCATCCATAGGTAGAAATAAGAAGTGGCACATTGAAAATTCTGTACAATTAAGTTTTTGACCAGGGATTCTGAACTAAGCTCAAGATCAACTTGAAATGGTGATTGTCAGCTAAGTCCAGTGATTCATGAATGGCAGTAATTGTGGGCATACTGAGTCCAAAATCTATTTAGTTTAGTTATTTAGTCAACTTTACTTCATATAACTATAGTTAATAAAACCCAAAACACAATTAGAAATTTAAATTAGAATACTAAAATGTTTATCATTACAACACTGATAAAAGAAATGCAACTTCAGAGATGTCCTAAACAATGAAAGATTGAGACCCAAATGCGATTCTTCAGTCAACACAGGAAAAGGTCCTCCCATATGTGAGAAAATCTGCTAAAAGATCTCATCTGCAGATTCAAAAGAGAAAAAAAGGGTATTTGTTAGTCAAGCCTACTAGTATTTTGGGACTTTAAAGGTCACCATGCCTGGTAAAACCTATCATCCTGTTCAGATTGTTCAACACTAATTTTGTGCCATTTCCAGTGTTGGGCATTTTTTCATAGTGTATTCTGCAATGCACACAGCAGAATGCAACCAAGACATGAATCATCATTGGCAAATCCTGCAGGATCTGGGAGATTTGCTACGGATGTGCCAGGCATCACTGTGCAAAAGTGATCAACACAGTTGCTATCACCAATTCCAATAGCTCAGGACCAAGGAAGAACTTTTAGACTGCTGACCTGATAATTCAAGACTGAATTAACAAGAGAAATAAATTATCATGGTTTATCCCAGTCAGGTAAATGCTTAGATTGAATTTGGCATTTTAGCCACCTATCCAGTCCTTCCTGAGGACCTGGGATACGCAGATGTTGTTTGACGGTGTTAAAGGTATCATTGCAGGATGTAAATAGCAAGTCATGAGACAGCCGTCAGCAAGTCCTTCCTTGCGCATTGACTACTGGGAGAAAGATGAGTGCTGGGACAAGATTTCTGTTTCAAAACATATTGAATACCAAATTCAATGTGTTTGAAACAGGCGAATGCCGAGGTATGACTGTATGGTTCAACCAAGGGAGAACAAACAATTGAGCAATCTATAGACCTTTGACTGCTTGGTAGAATCCAGAAATCTCTCTTGGTATATTGACTCCCCTAAGGTAAAGGTAAAGGTTCCCCCGCACATGCGTGCTAGTCGTTTCCGACTCTAGGGGCCGGTGCTCATCTCCGTTTCAAAGCCGAAGAGCCAGCGTTTGTCCGAGGACGTCTCCGTGGTCATGTGGCCGGCATGACTAGACGCCAAAGGCGCACGGAACGCTGTTACCTTCCCACCATAGTGGTCCCTATTTTTCTACTTGCATTTTTACGTGCTTTCGAACTGCTAGGTGGGCAGAAGCTGGGACGAGTAACAGGCGCTCACTCTGTTACGCGGCACTCGGGATTCGACCCGCCAAACTGCCGACCTTCTGATCGACAAGCTCAGCGTCCTAACCCACTGAGCCACCGCGTCCCTATTTGACTCCCCTATTTGGTGGCAATTGTGGATTGTGGGCTTTGAGCTGCCTTCCAGTTTCTCACTTCAAATTTCCGATGAATGCCATCAACATCTTTGTAGTTGAGCTATTCAGTTTGAGACATAGCTGTCACATTTCAAAATTGGATCTTGCAGTTTAGCTAGCATGTACTGAATTCGAAAAAGTTTGCATTAATTTGGGAGAAAGATGTTGCATGACAGAGCAGACACAAACACGACACACTTTGGGGTGTCAAAATTATTTTTCACAGGATGTAGAAAAACCTGTATATCAAAATGAATGTCTCAGAAAGTGTTGAGTGAGCTTTGCCAATATAGGAGGTGATTCTATCATTTTATTCACCACAGAAATTATGATTAGATAAGCTTGTAACTGGTAAAACTAATACTGAATATTAATTTTATTTCAGCTAAGATTTATCTGTGCTGACACAACCATCATGACTTGGTCAAAACTTTTTACTCTGATGATAGAACATTTTTTACCAATAAAAAAGAATATTTGTAGCTCAGGGTTGAAATGAGGGATTCTTGGTGCTCTCTGAATTTGGTTGTTTTCTTGCAGAGGTTTCATTACCCAAAATAGGTAACATCCTCAGCACATGATCAGCAAGAAAACAATCAAGCTCAGAGCATACCAAGGACCCCTCAGGACAAATGTTTCCTAATCTTCTTAATATTTTGATAACTTTAATCAGATATGCTCAAATGCGTTTCATAGAGAGAGAGATCATTTACGTTCTCATAACACACATTAATGTACATATTAGCAAACTCCCAGGAGAAAACAGAATTGATACATCAAGGCTTTAACAATTAGGAAATCAACTTCACAATCTTGATGACTGGAAGGGAACCAAAACATATGAACCCTGTGGCTTGGTTTCAGGGATCACATTTCTGACTTCGTAGAAGTTTGAGGAATCTGAAAAAAAAATATCCCCTAGACTTATTTTTCCATCCCTAACTTGCTTGCTTGGTTGCATGTATTAAGCATTACTTCCTCTCTTCTCTCCCCCTCAACAAACAGGAGAGCTTCTCACTTTCTTAATTCCATCTGACAGAAACTTAATGATTGTTCCCATTCATGATTGTTCCCATTCACACCTCTTATATCACCTCAATAGACTGCTGCCAAGTGTTAATGGCAGTATCCTTCTGCGTATTCAATGAAGTGCCTTTCAAAAGTATTGTAAAGCTTCTCCCCCTCCCAGTCCCATGTTAGATCAGATTGGTTCATCCTTGATCTTTCTTGTCAACCTCCCTCTTAAAAAAATATCTGGGAAAAGATGAAAGCATTAAATTATGATATGACTTGAGCAAGTGAAAAGCTGAATGTTATATTGGTCTATTTTAAGGATAATGGATTGCTACTTTGAACTGTTTTATTATTGTATGGCACTTCTATGGACAGATGGGACAAACTACAAAAGATTATTTTGGAGACTAACAAACAAAAGCTTTCATGCATTGCTATCAACTAACTGCATGATATGTATGTAGTATTTCCTTAAGAGCATTAATTATATCTATATATTTATATGCCTGTTTCTATGTTTAGGTCTGGGGAAATCAGGAAACTCTTATTTTTAAATTTGGAATCTTATGTACATTTATTATGGAATAAGCACCATTAGACACAATATGATATATTTCTGAGTAATCAGGCATAGGTTTGGAATGAAAATTTTTGTGTTGTGAATATATTTAATAATAACTTGTGTCATGATTCCGACAGATGAAACTCTTCAAAAGAACTTTGAGGCATTGTTTACCTTAAAGGATCTTTTATTTATTTTTATTTATTTAATTTAATTTATATACCACCCTTCTCCTGAAGGACTCAGGGCGGTGTACAGGGCAATACAATAAAATACAATGTACAAAAATTAAAAAATATTAAATACTACAGCCCTATTCAATAAATTAATACAAAACTATAAAATACCCCTAAACCCATCAGACCAGGCTGGCTTGTTCAAATAAATGTGTTTTTAGGTCCCGTCGGAAGGAGCGAAGGTCGGGAGCCATCTGGAGCTCAACCGGTAGACGGTTCCAAAGGTCTGGCGCGCCCACAGAGAACGCCCTCCCCCTGGGGGCCACCAGTCAACACTCTTTGACCGACGGCACCCTAAGGAGGCCCTCTCTGTGGGAGCACACTGGACGAAGGGAAGTTGATGCCGGCAGCAGGTGCTCCCGTAAGTAACCCGGACCCATGCTATTTAGGGCTTTATAGGTCATAACCAGCACCTTGAATCTTACCCGGAGGGCAACCGGAAGCCAATGCAGCTCACGGAGTAGAGGTGTTACATGGGAGTATCGGGAAGCCCCCACCACCACTCGCGCGGTTGCATTCTGCACCAGCTGGAGCCTCCGAGTAGTCCTCAAGGGCAGCCCCATGTAGAGAGCATTGCAGTAGTCCAAACAGGAGGTCATTCATCATTCATCATTTTATTCGAGTAGCAAAATATCAGCACTTACATTTATTTATTTATTTTATTACATTTATATACCGCCCTTTCCTGAAGGACTCAGGGCAGTTTACAGGGTGATTAAAAAACAGAGATACAAAAGTTAAAAACAGATTAAAAAAAATTAATCTATGCCAAAAAAAACATAATCGACGCCAAAACTGAATTCCCCTCCCCTGGACACATAGTATCAAAGCACAATTCCCTCTTCCAATTAACAGTCATAAATCACATTCCCCAATTAGCTTGAAGCTCAGGCTTCCTCTCCAGCTCTCCAGCCCACCAATTCTTCATCAGCTCTGAGTCCAATAACCTTGGTTCTCATGCTACCTTTTAGTTGTTATGTCTAGCTGAATTCTCATTCACATCCCCCCCCTCCCAACATCATCTAACTCTAAAAGCAAAAGGGAAAAATGGCTACATTTCCATCTGTTGTCCATGCAAAAACATCCGATGTTGGTGAGCTTTCACAAGTTTGCAGATTGCACAGCAATTCAGTCTTCTCCTCTATCACTCGTTGTTATCTCTGTTTTTATCTTGTATTTTAGAGAGCACTGCCTAGATTAGCAAACAGATTGGCTATACTAATTGGTTTCTCTAAATCAGGTCAGTTAAAGACCAACATGTGTATGTTCACAAAATACTAAGCCTGGTCAGTATAAAACCTGGGTTGATTTTCTTGAAATTTATACTGCTGTATGAACCCGGCATACAACTCTTGGCTATTTCTGTTTCAATGTACTGATACATTGTGCAAATTCAGAAAATTGGCTAACACCATATCCAAATCAAGCAAGTTGCGCAAACCCAGCCACTGGGGATCATGAACTAGTATTATTTCTCAGTCTAGGTCAGAAGGTTGTTATGAAGATAAACTGGGAAAAGAGAACTATGTATACAGCCCAGAGTTCTCTTCATATTCATCTCAACTTTCATAGGGGACTAGTTCCATTAAAGGTAGTCCTTGACTTACAACCATTTGTTTAATGATCATTCAAAGTTACAATGGCATTGAAAAAAGTGACATGTGACTGTTTTTCAACACTTATAACCTTTGCAGCATCCCCATGGTCACTTGACCAAAATTCAGATACTTGGTAACTGACTCATAATTATGACAGTTGCAGTGTCCCAGGGTCATGTCATAACCTTTTGCCACCTTCTGACAAGTAAAGTCAATAGAGAAATCAGATTCACTTAACAACCATGTTATTAAACAACTGCAGTGATTCATTTAACAACTGCGGCAAGAAAGGCTGTAAAATGGGCAAAACTCACTTAACAACTGTCTTGCTTAGCAACAGCAATTTTGGGCTCAATTGTGGTCATGAGTTGAGGACTACCTGTATCTCAAATCCCACTGTAAATAAAGATGCCTAGCCAAATTAATACCTGTGATCTTCGGAAGAAAACATGAATTTAGCAAGCCCCTTTATGACTGAATCGTGATCTGACAACTTTCTGCATATGGAGCATGGTTCATGGAGTATTTTCATTGATTATTCAGTGCATGAGAAATGTTAGCCTAACTATTTTCTTCTGAACATCGCAACCTCATTCTGCTCATGGAGGCCGAAGAGGTCATCAGCAGATTGGTCATTTCAATGATTCACATACACACTCTTTTCAGGCATTCACTGCACAAAATTGGGACGGCGCAGTGGCTCAGCGGTTAAGATGCTGGGCACGTCAGTTGGAAAGCCAGCAGCCCAGGTTTGAGAACCAAGTGCCACATGATGTGGGTGAGCCCCCCTCATCCCAGCTCCTGCCAAACTAACAGTTCTAAAACATGCAAATGTGAGTAGATAAATAGGTACCACTTTGGTGGGAAGGTAACAGCACTCCATGACATCATGCTGGCCACACGACCACAGAAATGTCTTCAGACAGTGCTGGCTCAGTGGCCTTAAAATGGAGACGAACACTGTTCCCTGTAGTCAGCAATGACTAGAGAATAAAATCTCCAGGGACTCCTTTACCTTTATTTTTTTATTGCACAAAATAGGATTTGAAGCAAGACTGTAAGAGCCATGATTTGTGCATTCCATACTGGAGCATCTTTCTTCACTTCTTTTTCCTTCTACTTCATGCCCCACAGGACAGGCTACCCATCTGTTTATGATTTTCCCTGAACAATACCTTGTTTCTGATTGCACAGATAAACATACTTGGTTATTTCACAGGCAGCTGGTTAGCTCTAATTACACTCTTACTATATCAGAGCCATGAAAACCTTTGCCACTCTAGGAGAAGAAAAGAGGTGTCTAATGGAGCTATGCAAGAAATATTATTCTGATTTTGTTTACTCTACTAGAGCAAGCCTGTCCTATGGCCTTTAATCCTGCTGATCACAATAAAGTACTTTCAGATTGAATGAAAAGGAAATAATGAAAATTTCATTATCCCCCATACCAAAGGAGAAAAAATTGACTTACAAAACACAGGAGAGAGAAGATATTTTTAGTCATCCAAATATTTTGAAAGTCATCTATTTTGGTGAAATTGTTATATTTCTCTACTTTGCACAAATTCAGGGATCCATGGATATTCCTGGAGGAATTGATTCCTGAAAAATAATGGCTGATGAAACTTTTAGGAAGTGAGTATAAAAAAATTGCATATACTCTGTGAAACTGACAAAAATACTACTAGAAATTACAGCCATTCTAGAAACTATAAAACAATTGCAATTATCCTTTCAAAGGTTACTTTTTTTTTACACTCCCAATTGTTCTGACAATTTGATACACATTTTGCTTTGGTAGACAGAGCAAAATGGTGTAGGAGTATGTGATTTGTACTGAATGTACTCTGTCCATGCTGGAAATTCATATTACAAGTAACCTGAAGGCAACTGTACAGATTTATCTTAACTGAAAGATTCCGTGTCTGGCACTCCCTCTTCAAAATAATTATAGCCTCTTTGAGTTCTATGAAAGAAGCAAACCAGAATATACAGTAAGAAAAATCATTTGGTCTTGATCAGCCAACAGGTTCCATTTTTATTCCTAGTTCGGTTCTTATACTCTGTATGCATAATTTCTTGCTGGATGACTATGTGAGACCAATAAAGAAAGAAAGAAATAATTAGCCAGCCAACCAGTCAGCTTCCTAAATCAGAAGAAATGAATATTTCAGTAAATAGTTCTCCTTTCTGGCTTGATATATAAATAGTACACATCATAATATGATAAGTGCATATTATTTCTTTAGTGTTGTGAACGCGAAGGAAAAAAACCCAGTGGGTTTTTCATTTTCTCTGGAGAGTACACAGCGTAAACATTTCTGCTTGTGTGGGATTCTACTATAAAAAGATGAACAGCATTTTTAGATTTGTTTATAAGGATAGTGCTAAGGAAAAAAAGGTATGTATGACAATATAATAGAGTAACAAAGATAGAGAATCCTATACACACATACTTCATTGTAGTGTGTTCCAAGGCAGGGCATTAGAATTTGGAACATTATAAGCTTTTAAAAAGGGATAATTTCTTACATTCACAATTTAAAACCGCCCTGTGAAAAGACAAAGCTGTAGATTCATTTGTGGTCATAATTTGTTATCATAATAAATTCTGTTTAGTACAAAAAGGAAATAAGGCGAGAGGAAAGAAGAATGTCTTGATGTCATCCAGCGAATTACTTTCTGTTTTTTCTATTAACTGATGAGTGTTTCTTCCTCCTAGCAGAGCAAAAGGTAATTTTCTATTACCCTTACCTTTTCTATTACCGTTAATCACTACATTATTATTGCAGGAAGAATGACATAGCAACTAAAGTGGGAAGCAATTTCCATTGTTTGCATATATAAAAATACCTTATTGCATTGAAGAGTCTTTGTTATGCCTTACAGGTAATCCTCAAGTTACAACAATTCGTTAGTGACTATTCTAAGTTACAACAGCACTGAAAAAAGTGACTTATGCCCATTTTTCACACTTACACGGAACATGGTCACAAAATTCAGATGCTTAGCAACTGGCTGGTATTTATGACGGTTTCAGTGTCCCAGGGTCATGTGATCACTTTTTGCAAACGTCTGACAAACAAAGTCAATGAGGAAGCCAGACTCACTTAATAACTGTCTATGGACTCACTTAACAACTGTGTTACTAACTTAATAACTAAAACAATTCACTTAACAATTGTGGCAAGAAAGATCATAAAATGCAGCAAAACTCAATAATTGTCTTGCTTAACAATGGAGATTTTAGGCTTAATTGTGGTTGTAACTTGAGGACTATCTGTACTGAACTAAGCATATCAAGAATATTCACTAAACCTTGATTTGTTATTTCTACTGGAGTGAACATAACTGCAACATTCTGGATCTGTAAGTGTGATTTTTTCATTTCCATCATCACATCAGGAGTTCTTGAGAATGTTGAGAATGCCTTCTTGATCTAAAATTTGATCATATGTATATGCAATTAGGCATTTTTTTCCTAAAACATTTGGTTCAGTTAAGGAGTGTCCACTATCGTGCTGGGTAGAAAGTTCAAAATTTAACACTATATTATTTGGAAGGTGCCCAGTTTGGGGAAGCTTGTTTTACAATCACTAAATGGTCTATCAATAACTATGGGTGTGATGATAAAATAGAAATTCTGTATTGGAACAGAGTTTCAGTACAAGAAAAGATTTGTACTGAATGCTGGTATTTCTTTGTCCTGCAAATGGAAAACTTAGAGAATAGAATAGAATAGAATAGAATAGAATAGAATAGAATAGAATAGAATAGAATAGAATAGAATAGAATAGAATAGAATAGAATAGAATAGAATAGAATAGAATAGAATAGAATAGAGCTGGAAGGGATCTTGAAGTCATCTAGTCCAGCCCCCCACTCAAGCAGGAGAACCTATACCATCTGAGACAAGTGACTGCCTAGTGTCTCTTCTTAAAAACCTCCAGTGATGGAGCACCCATGATTTCTGGAGGCAAGCTGTTCCACTGGTTAATTGTCCTCACTGTTAGGAACTTTCTCCTTCATTCCAGGTTGCTTCCCTCTTTGGTCAGTTTCCAACCATTGTTTCTTGTCCTGCTCTCTGGTGCTTTGGAGAATAATTTGACCCCCTCCGGTTGGCCACAGTAAGAAAAGGATGGGGAACACACTAGTTTTTTTTTTGGTCTATTCACACGCACATTTTCTTAATTAGGGAAAACAATTACTTCAATTAAAGCACAATGAGAAGCCCATGGAGGGAAACAAGGGCAACAGAAGAAGATCCATGTACATATCATAGCTTCTACAATGCAACAGTTCAGAATATGTGAGGTAATATTTGATGGACAGTGGTCATACTTCCTTTTTCTGACTTCTGAAGGGCTTCAAAAAGTCATAGAGTTATGGGATCTCCAAGGGGACGGACCCATTTTTTGGCTATTTTTTGGCGCTTTAAGAATGGGCTTAAGAAAGGGAAGTCTCTGGGAGACAAAATACTTCCATTACCTACACTTAAATCTTTCAGAAACCTTCCATTCTTTAATTTTGGAAGAAAAATCCCAATGATAAAATTCTGCTAATTTGCCATCAAAAATCAGTGGTGTGATCAACCTTCTCACCCTTGTTTTAGATCTCTGGAATATATAGATTCAGGTGGGAGTAAATTTTTAATGTTCAAGATCTTTTACCACAATTGCCCTCAAAAGACTATAGGCCAATTAGCTCCAACCTTTTCAAACCCAAGATCCATCCTGAATCACGCCTTGCAACTTGAGATTCCCTTTTACTTTTTCCAAGTGCTTTTTGTGTTCCTGCTTTTAATATATCTCAATCACATCCAAGACTGGACAGCTGGAACCATTGTTAAGTTTAACAACAGAAGAAATTTAACAACACTTTTTCTTACCCTAATATACCAAGAAAGAGAAAATCTGCACCCTCTGAAATGTTCTGTTCCAATTATCAAACACTGACAATAGGATTCCTTTCCTCCACTTTTCTATTTCAGGAAACGGGAATGTTGCAAATGGGGATGCTCTTTTATCTAACTGCAGTTATCTATTTTAGTAAGAAGTGATTCACCTGGAGGATCCAGCTTTATTTAATCATTTTATTCACATCCCATCTTTATTATTTTGAGGCATGAGCTGTGCAGGCACAGTGGTTAGAATGCTGTATTGCAGGCTAATTCTGTCAACAGTCAGGAGTTCGATCCTCATTGGCTCAAGATGGACTCTGCCTTCTATCCTTCCAAGGTTGGTAAAATGAGGACCCAGATTGTTGGGGCATTATGCTGACCTTTGTAAACTGCTCAGAGAGTGGTGTAAAGCACTACGTAGAAGTATATTAAGTCTAAGTACTATTGCTATTATTTTTACAAATAACTCAAAGTGGTGAATAAATAGAACACATCTTTCTCTTCCTATTTGCCCACAACAACAACGTGAGGTGGGTTGGGCTAAGTGTGTGTGACTGGCCCAAGGTCACCCAGCTGGCATTCATGGTTAAGGTGGGACTAGATCTCACAGTCTCCTTGTTACTAGCCTGTAGCCTTAGGCACAAAAACCATTTTTTTCATTTGAAGAATAACATATGGGCTAGCTTAGGGCATCTAAAATAGTTGGACTTTCTTATCATCCAGACAAAAGCCATCCTTCAATTATAGGAGCTGAAGTCCAACATATTTCAAGGCTCCCATACTGTGGAATGCAACCATAAATAATTACTTTTCATGCATTCTGGAAAATATTGTACAGTATTCAGAATGGACTTTACTTTAAGCACAAGGGAATCCCATTCCATCTTAAGAGAAACTGGACTTTAAGAGAAACAGTTCGTTATAATTCTAATTATATGGTTGTTGTTGTTGTTAGCTGCGAAGTCGTGTCCGACCCATCGCGACCCTATGGACAACATTCCTCCAGGCCTTCCTGTCTTCTACCATCTTCTGGAGTCCATTTAAGCTCACGCCTACTGCTTCAGTGACTCCATCCAGCCACCTCATTCTCTGTCGTCCCCTTCTTCTATTGCCCTCGATCTTTCCCAGCATTAGGCTCTTCTCCAGTGAGTCCTTCCTTCTCATTAGGTGGCCAAAGTATTTGAGTTTTAGCTTCAGGATCTGGCCTTCTAAAGAGCAGTCAGGATTGATCTCCTCTAGGACTGACCGGTTTGATCGCCTTGCAGTCCAAGGGACTCGCAGGAGTCTTCTCCAGCACCATAGTTCAAAGGCCTCAATTCTTTGGCGCTCAGCCTTTCTTATGGTCCAACTTTCACTGCCATACATTGCAACTGGGAAGACCATAGCCTTGACTATACGCACTTTTGTTGACAGGGTGATGTCTCTGCTTTTTAGTGTGCTGTCTAGATTTGCCATGGCTTTCCTCCCCAGGAGCAAGCGTCTTTTAATTTCTTGGCTACAGTCCCCATCTGCAGTGATCTTGGAGCCCAGGAAAACAAAATCTGTCACTACCTCCATTTCTTCCCCATCTATTTGCCAGGAATTGAGAGGGCCAGTTGCCATGATCTTGGTTTTCTTAATGTTAAGTTTCAACCCAAGTTTTGCACTCTCCTTCTTCACCCGCAACAAGAGGCTCTTTAGTTCTTCTTCACTTTCTGCCATTAGAGTGGTATCATCTGCGTATCTTAGGTTGTTGATATTTCTTCCGGCAATCTTAATTCCAACTTTTGATTCATCTAGCCCTGCCTTTCTCATGATGTGCTCTGCATATAAGTTAAATAGGCAGGGCGACAGTATACAGCCTTGCCGGACTCCTTTCCCAATTTTGAACCAATCAGTGGTTCCGTGTCCAGTTCTCACTGTTGCTTCTTGACCCGCATATAGGTTTCTCAAGAGACAAATAAGATGGTCTGGTACTCCCATCTCTTTAAGAACTTGCCACAGTTTGTTATGATCCACACAATCAAAGGCTTTAGCATAGTCAATGAAGCAGAAGTAGATGTTTTTCTGGAACTCCCTAGCTTTCTCCATGATCCAGCGTATGTTGGCAATTTGATCTCTAGTTCCTCTGCCTCTTCGAAATCCTGCCTGTACTTCTGGTAGTTCTCGATCCACATACTGCTGAAGTCTAGCTTGTAGGATTTTAAGCATGACTTTACTAGCATGAGAAATGAGTGCAATGGTGCGATAGTTTGAACATTCTTTGGCACTGCCTTTCTTTGGAATTGGAATGTAAACTGATCTTTTCCAATCCTGTGGCCACTGTTGAGTTTTCCAAATTTGCTGGCAAATTGAGTGTAGCACTTTTACTGCACTGTCTTTTAAGATTTTGAATAGCTCAGCTGGAATACTGTCACCTCCACTAGCTTTGTTGTTGCTCAGCTTTTCTAAGGCCCACTTCACCTCACATTCTAGGATGTCTGGCTCGAGGTCAGTGACCACATCATTGTGATTATCTGGGACGTTAAGCTCATTCTTGTATAGTTCTTCTGTGTAATTTTGCCACCTCTTCTTAATCTCTTCTGCCTCTGTTAGGTCCCTGCCATTTTGGTCCTTTATCATGCCCATTTTTGCATTAAACGTTCCCTTCATCTCTCCAATTTTCTTGAAAAGATCTCTGGTCCTCCCTATTCTATTGTTTTCTTCTATTTCTTTGCACTGTTCATTTAAGAAGGCATTCTTATCTCTTCTAGCTATTCTCTGGAATTCTGCATTCAATTGGGCATATCTATGTTTTTCTCCCTTGCCTTTCGCTTCCCTCCTTTCCTCAGCTATTTGCAAAGCTTCCTCAGACAGCCATTTTGCTTTCTTGCATTTCTTTTTCTTTGGGATAGTTTTGGTTGCTACCTGTTGTACAATGTCGCGAACCTCTGTCCATAGTTCTTCAGGCACTCTGTCTATCAGATCTAATTCCTTAAATCTATTTGTCACCTCTACTGTATATTCAACAGGGATATGATTTAATTCATACCTGACTGGCCTAGTGCTTTTCCCTACTTTCTTCAGTTTAAGCCTAAACTTTGCAAGGAGAAGCTCATGGTCTGAGCCGCAGTCAGCTCCTGGTCTTGTTTTTACCGACTGTATAGAGCTTCTCCATCTTTGGCTGCAGAGCATATAGTCAATCTGATTTCTGTGTTGACCGTCTGGTGATGTCCATGTGTAGAGCCGTCTCTTGGGTTGTTGGAAAAGAGTGTTTGCTATGACCATCGTATTCTCTTGACAAAATTCTATCAGCCTGTGCCCTGCTTCATTTTGTACTCCAAGGCCAAACTTGCCTGTTATTCCAGTTATCTTTTGGCTTCCTACTTTAGCATTCCAATCCCCCATGATGATAAGGACATCATTTTTTGGTGTTACTTCTATAAGGTGCTGTAGGGCTTCATAGAACCGGTCAATTTCATCCTCTTCAGCACTGGTGGTTGGGGCATAGACTTGGACTACTGTGATATTGAATGGTTTGCCTTGGATTCGAACTGAGATCATTCTGTCATTTTGAGGATTGTATCCCAGTATTGATTTTCCTACTCTTTTATTGACTATGAAGGCTACTCCATTTCTTCTGAGGGATTCTTGCCCGCAGTAGTATACCTGATGGTCATCTGAATTAAATTCACCCATTCCTGTCCATTTTAGTTCGCTGATACCTAAGATGTCGATGTTCAGTCTTGTCATCTCTTGTTTGACCACGTCCAGCTTTCCTTGATTCATGGATCTTACATTCCAGGTTCCTATGGAGAAAAAATCTTTACAGCATCGGACTTTCCTTTCACCACCAGACATATCCACAGCTGAGCGTCCTTTCGGCTTTGGCCCAGTCGCTTCATTCTTTCTGGCGCTACTAGTACTAGCCCTCTGCTCTTCCCCAGTAGCATATTGGACGCCTTCCAACCTGAGGGGCTCATCTTCCAGCGTCATATCGTTTTGCCTTTTGGTGCTGTCCATAGGGTTTTCATGGCAAAGATACTGGAGTGGGTTGCCATTTCCTTCTCCAGTGGATCACGTTTTGTCAGAACTCTCAGCTATGACCTGTCCGTCTTGGGTGGCCCTGCACGGCATAGCTCATAGCTTCATTGAATTACGCAAGCCCCTTCGCCACGACAAGGCAGTAATCCATGAAGGGGAATTATATGGTAATAATACATAATTTGGCTTAACTGATTTTATACATAATATATTAACCAAAATTACTCTTTGGCCTTTTTTATAACATAATTTTATTAAAATTTTAAAAATTACAATTAATATTTCTTTAAATTGTAGTTATTGGGCATTTGTAATTAATAGGAATGTAATTATATAATTGTATAAACCAAATATAATCTCCTATATAGAAAGAAAAGAAAGAAAATGAAAAATAACTCCTAAACTGGTTTTTATGGCTAAGGCGGGACTTGAACTCACAGTCTTGAATATATATTTTTATTTATTGAAAAATTCCTTAAATAACAATCCTTTAAATCATGGTTTCTTGTATCAGTACATAATAATTTTTTTAAAAAAAAATAGAATAAACTCAATTTTGTATCCAAAGTTCTTCATAGATTGGAGGAACAGTTTCTTATGTCCCTGAATATTAATTGCACAGTCCGAGGACGTCTCCGTGGTCATGTGGCCGGCATGACTAGACGCCAAAGGCACACGGAACGCTGTTACCTTCCCACCATAGTGGTCCCTATTTTTCTACTTGCATTTTTACGTGCTTTCGAACTGCTAGGTTGGCAGAAGCTGGGACGAGTAACAGGCGCTCACTCTGTTACGCGGCACTCGGGATTCGACCTGCCAAACTGCTGACCTTCTGATCAACAGGCTCAGCGTCCTAACCCACTGAGCCACCGCGTCCCTTACAGTAATATCACTGATACCTAATTCAGCCTTGGGACTTCACGGCTTTAACATCTGCCTGGGGGAAACTTTCTTGCTTCTTTTATCCACACACCTACTTTAAAAAAGAATTAAACATCACGCCTGATGAATTGTTCTGAACAACTTGAAAACTTAGCACATTTTTATTATTATTATTTTAGTTGGTATCAACTAATCAATTAGAGCCCGCAACAGAGTTATGACCCAACAGAGTTATGACTGTTTTTAATCACAGCTGTAGTAACATACTGGGGGGATGAGAGGGAGTTAGGTAGCCTTTGATTTTATTTCACCATCATTTCTCCATCACCTGCCTTTCGAGATATACTTCAGAGGATACTAGATCAGCTTCTCACCTTGAAAGAAAGAAAAATTACCAAAGAACAAAGTCTGTTGTGTCTTTCTTAAGGGAGGTTTTTTTCCCCAGTACTCTTGACCCCATGAGGTTTGCTTTGCAATGAATAGTCACTGGGAAGGAAATAAATAATGAGAGGATACAGAATGAGTTGTTATAATATCTTGGAGGAAAAAGTAAAGAATTTAAAAATGTCCCCAGAGATGAATGGATGAAGGGGCTTTGAAGGTTTAAAAAGGTTGTTTGTTTTTAAAATTTGTTTATTGTTCTATTGCCTCTTGAATAGGATTGCAAATCAAAATTAAGTTTTCCTTTCTTCCTCATTATTAGAAGCCTGGGGTAGAGAAGAAGACTTAAAAATATTACAAATCAATTCATAAATGAATACAGCACAGCAAGTAAACAAGAGCCTTCAGCAGAATGTAATGAGGTCTACAAGTAGAATGCCATTATTATAATCTCTCAAAGGAAGACAGTTCCTGTCTAGCTAGCTCCTGCTAGCATCCGGTTTAAGTGCTGGATTAACACTGGGTAGATCTAGGGCCATGTCCCACATTAGTCACAAGGCTAAATGGATGGTTATTATAGGATAGCTGCCATTTTTATACCTAAGCTAATTGAAAGGTCTTGGTGAAGATTTGTTGTTGTTGTTGTTGTTGTCTTCAAGTTATTGTTGACTTCTGATGACTTCTTGAAGAAGTCCCTGCAGTTCTCAAATTTTGGAAGTAGTTTGTCATTGCTTCCTTCCTAGGGCTGAGATGGTGTGACTGGCCCAAAGTCAAACAGTTGGCTTTGTTCATAAGGTAAGACTAAAACTCTTCTAGCCTGGTGCTTTAACCATTACAACTAACTAGCTCTTGGGGAAGATATATTGTCATATATGGCAGGGGTTTTCAACCTTTTCACTCATTGTACCACTTTTAGGATATGGCAACATCTGAGTACCACCAGTCGCCTAGCAAGGTGCCAAAAACCTGATGACCAAAAAAAAAAGGAAAAAAAGTGATGAAGTACAGGTAGTCCTTGACTTACAACAGTTCGCTTAGTGACTGTTCGAAGTTACAATGGCACTGGAAAAAGTGCCCCCCAAGCCACAGCCAAGCAAGACACCTGCCTGCTGCCTGGTGGCACTCTTTCTCCTGTCCAAGGTTTTCATTGTTGTGAGCATTTCTGTTGAGGATTGGTAGCGGGGGTGGCATGGGGGGGTGTTTGGTTTTTATTCCCCCCCTCTGCTGGGTGGTTGTAGCAGGTTTTGATCACTTCACATGACCCTGGGACACTGTGACCGTCATAAATATGAATCAGTTGCCAAGCGTCTGATTGTAAATCACAAGACCCTGTAGATGCTGCAACATTCCAGCTGATTGGCGCTTCTTCTGGGCTCAGCAGAAGTGCCAGGATCAGTGCTGAGCTCCAGCTGGAGCCTGGTGCTGATCCTGGTGCTTCCGCTGAGCCCTGACAGCCCTGCAGCGGCAGCCGTCTCTCCCTCAGGCTTGTGTGGTGCTGCAACAAATTCAGCTCATTCCCCTCCCCCGCTACTTCTCTAGGATGGTCGCGTACCACCTGCCAGGTGCCAATGTACCGCAGGTGGTACCTGTACCACTGGTTGAAAAGCCCTGATATACGGAACTTGCAGCTCTGAGTTTCTAGAGGAAAGGAGACATAAATGTAAAGAATACATCTGTGGCTGCATAGCAAATAGCAGTATTTCGGGGTAAGTAACATGCACAGCACAGAAAAGGAATAAGCAGTCAAACCAAACAAATATAGGCACAAGAAAGAGAGAAATAAAATTAAAACTAGTTACAGGGAAAGAAAAAGAGAGAGAACTACAGCTAAATCTAGGTTATAGTCACATCATTCATTTTCCATCTTTATATCATCACCTTGCTTCTAGCATGCCCAGATACTATTCAAGCATTGGTTTTTATGTGTTTCTGAATTCTCATATTGCTCCTTCTGAGCATTTCATCAGTTCCATTGAATCACAATTTTTCTTGGTCTTTCCCTTTCTCTCAACCCATTCACACTATTGTATTCAATCAATATTCATAGAATATTCTTTATTTTATCTACGGTACCTCTTTTTTATTTTACTATGCATGCTTCTAAAATATCCCATTTCTATAGTATGTATGTATGTATGCATGTATTTATTTATTTATTTAGGTTTCTTTGATATATTTTCATATTTCCCCTGGCATTTCCAACTCTCCCATCAAGGTAACAAAGCAGGCAGAAGCATATCCAGCCATTTTCATTTCTTTTGATTAAAATTTTCCCTATACCCATAGCCTTTCTGGAACCGTTTGTACATCTTAAATGTTTTCTATCCATTTTGCCAACCTTCAGACAAGGCAAAAAAAACCCCCCACCAAAAACAAACCCTCTTCAATTTGACTTTTTCATCATTTATGAAATTGTTTGCTCAATTTTTTAGTCTTGCTACATTAATTTTCAGATCCATACACCTTATTACATTATATAATCTAGAGTAAGCTGCAAAGATTTAGGTTCTCAGTCAATAACAAAGCATAGTCTGCGTATAGAAATTCATATCCCAACCATCACATCTGTAATGTACCACATTATTTATACATTTGTCACAACAACAACAACAACAACACACACACACACACACACACAAAATTGAAGGGCACAGCATACATTCTTGTTTTTTATTCTGATAATGAAACATTCGTTAAGCATTTAACTGATTCTTAGACATGTTTTACTACCATTATGTACTGATCTTAATACTTAGCAATGAACCTGCTATTTTCCATAGTTGTACAAAACATTCCACAATCAAAGCCAATTAATTTTGTTGTATGCTTTTTCCAAATTCTATAAATGTATAGTGAACTTTTTTATAAATAATGAATAGATTGTGTACATTACTGCCAAAGAGGCATATTGCTACAAATAAGGCAGATTAGGTTACAGTGCCAAATTATCAGTCATTTTTCTATCACTTTTTTCCATTGCAATATGTTGCAAAGTCACAGACTTACTGGATTACTTTTTTCAACTCTTAATAATCTTTGTAAATCAAAAGTCAGCAAATTAGAGACACAGGCCTGTAATACAAAAGATTTATGACAAACATTGAAGGAGGAGTTTAGGACACATTGAAGGCATTATAAAAAAAATCATAAATAAAGATTTAAATACAGATCAAATGCCCCCCCCCAAAAAAGATACTCAAATTCCAAACAACATCTTGGTCCATCATCTGGACTTCATATAAGCCAGGAATGTTGGCTTCATTAGGAGAAGTTGGTACAGTATGAAATAATAAAGATGCAACATAAATCTATATATAAATTGAACATAATAAATAAATAAAATCCTTGGAGATGTGATGCATAAAGATAATGGGAAGTTTACATCTGAATAAGTTCCTTGCATTGACATGTAACAAGACAATGTTTTCTTATTCATTAACCTTCTCACTTTCAACATAAGTGTCTTATCACATTCAAAGAATGCATACTTTCATTAGAACTCCTTCGTAGTGAATTCTTTGTTCATTAAAGAAACAACTCCTCCAATTCTGCCCTTGTTTTCACACAATGAGGCCCAGTTATTGGATGTGTGCTGAATTTTTACCATACCACTCATCCTCTTGAGTTGGCAGTGCAATATTTGCCTTTTGTGGGACCTGCTGTTTCTGATTTGCAAGGCTACGCTGACTTCTGAAACTCTGAACAAACTGCAGTTTCAGAAGCCAAGCTCTTAGGAGTGACAATAAAAAATGAATAAATAAACATGAGGAAGGCAGCTTGCTAAAGGGGCTTATTTAATCTCCATCCTTGAATATAGAAAGCGAAATGAGATTCCCCTTACAGAAATCTCATACAGCCTAGAGGTCTTGATTGGCTGGGACAGACTGATGAGTTCTAAGGGTGGAATAAAGAACATTCCCAATGGGATCCTGAATCACCACTATCATCTCTGTTAACAGCTCAGTTAGTTTATTTTTCATTTGTTTCTGGAGCAAATGTGTTATGTCCAAAATTGCAGTGAAGCCAGTTTTCCATCCTAATTTACAGTCTAAATGTTGGAGATGTGGTAGTTTAGAAGCCACCTATTTTCATATGTGGTGGACTTGTAGAAATATAAAAGCTTTTTGGATTAAAATTTGGTGGAACATTCAAAAGATTTTTAAGAGAAAGATAAAGTTCTCTCCACAATTGTTTTTATTGGGTATTGTTGTAGATTGTGATGTTAAAGAAACTAATTTGATGTTGAATATGATAACAGCAGCACGGTTACTGGTGGGACAATATTGGAAGAAGGATAGTTTGCCTACTATAGAAGAATGGGTGTTTAAAGTTTCGAATCTTGCAGAAATGTCTAAGATTTCTGCTTACTTGAAAGATCATTCACAGGAAAGATATATTTCAGTTTGGAGGAGATGGATAGATTATATTCAGAATAAATATGGGACTAAAAAGTTCCATTTAGCTTATGAGTAGATTTTAGAGGGATATTGTTATTGGTACTTTGTATGTAGTTATGTTAAAGGGGAGTTAAAGCACATTATGAATTTGGTTAATTGTATATTATGCATAATTTTTATTTAGAATATGATTATTATAACTATAATCCTGTATTTAGCTCTGGGAAGTGGGGGAGGGGAAGTGGGCGGGTTTGGGGTGGGGGGGATTTGGGGATATATTGTAAAATCTTGTTTTTGTAAAACTCTTTAATAAAAAAAAGAGTTTAGTTTTCCATTTTCCCATTGTTGGGAATTCTAGCTCATCTTACCTCCTGGCCCCCTCACAATAAAACTTCAACTTCTATAGTTTCATGCTAATATGTCTTTTCAGCCCCCATCATAGCTACTCTTCAGACTTTTTACAAACCATGTAACAAATGGAAACAGCATGAAGAGAGGGAACAGTGCACTAAATAAGATGGTTCACATATAATTTGGGAAATCATTACTTTCAAATCTGTTCACTAGCACTGATTATTATGCACAAACATTTTCTGAAAACTGGATTTATGTAGGATAAATTGGCTAGAAGACGTGCCGTAAGGTTAGTGCACCTATTTTGATGCTTATTGTCTGTAGTGAAAAATTCCACTGCCATGAATCAGCAGATTAAGGGAGATTCAGGACGGATTCCCCACACTTGCACTAAAGAAGAGATCTGCAGAACTAAAGTAAGTTTTAAAAATCTGAAAAGAGGTCAGCAGATAGTAAGGCAGGAAGATATTTACGGAAAGATGTACAAAAGGACTTCGTACATATTTCCATTTCATTTTGGTAATAGTGATATAAATTCAACAGATTGGAAAATTGATTTAATATGAAAATATTAACATATCTTCACAACCTGGAGGATCAACACAAAATTAAATTGTGTAATTTAGGGAATACAATGGAAAAGGGACCTACCTTTAAATTTTTAATTGGCACACATTAACACAAAAAAGTTGTCCTGTTAAAAAAACATACCCACTTACTTCCCCCTCAGTAGTGATTCAGGGGTGCCACAGTTATCTATTTTTAGAGCATCCTAAGTATCATACCATTAAAATATGTAGGCAGAGAGATAACGTGTAGCAGTTTGTTTCCTGTACTTGCACACAGGAACCCTTCTTCTGTATCTTTTTTTTTCCTTTTCATTATGAAAAACAATTTTAATTATATTTTTCCTGGCAGAAAGCCAACTCTGATTACCAAACAAGAAAATGACAACTGTCTGAGCCCATTTAAATTTTTAGAGCATCCTAAGTATCATACCATTAAAATATGTAGGCAGAGAGATAATGTGTAGCAGTTTGTTTCCTGTACTTGCACACAGGAACCCTTCTTCTGTATCTTTTTTTTCATTATGAAAAACAATTTTAATTATATTTTTCCTGGCAGAAAGCCAACTCTGATTACCAAACAAGAAAATGACAACTGTCTGAGCCCAGTTAAATTTCCTGTTCTAAATGACATTTAGCTAAATTATATTTAAAAGGGAAAAAAAGTAATAACTACTACTAATACTACAATTATTGTTGCGCCAGGTATAAACCGTGATCAACTGTATTAAGGGCTCATTTGTTAAGAAAACTGAAGACCCAAAAAATAAACAAAAAGAGAAGCTGGCAAGACCCTAAAACAAGGGGTCCTTGGGGATCTCTGAGCTTGTTTTCTTGCAGATGTTTCATTACCCTAACTGGGTAACTTCATCAGTGCTAGTAATGATGTTACCTAGTTAGTAGTTAACTAACTAGTGGCTTGTTAGTAGTTAACTAGCAATGATGATGTACCTAGTTAGGGCAATGAAACATCTGCAAGAAAACAAGCAAGCTCAGAGAGCAAGTAGCAAGGACTCCTCATTTCAACCCTGAGCTATAAATATTCTCCTTCATTGGAGACTCTAAAACAGGAAGACAAGATGATAGGAAACTAATGCTCAACCAACGTAGAAACCTAACTAAAACAAATCAGAAATACCTTGTTATTACGTAGTTGCTTGATTTTCCATGAATCTACAGAGCAATTTACAGTCAAGAGATCACTGGGGAAAGTAAATTCCATAGAAACACATGGATTGCTCTATATCAGGGGTGTCAAACTCAATTTCATTGAGGGCCGCATCAGCATTGTGGTTGCCCTCAGGGGGCCAGGTGGGTATTGCCAGGGTGGGCGTGGCCTACTGGGTGGGCGTGGCCAGCTCTACATCGTTTGCATCAAGGGTGCCTATGGGGGCCTGGGCAGGAGTGGGACAGATCTGAGGGTCTCTGGCAGAAGGAGGGTCTCTGGGCCAGGGCCAAGGCAGTGGGGGACATTCCCTCACTGTTTCCAGGATGGCTTCGTGGGCTGCATGAAACCACTTTGCGGGCCGCATCCGGCCCCCGGGCCTTGTGTTTGACATGTCTGCTCTATATTCTATCATTAGTTCAAGACTAACTCAATAAGGAGACTAAAATTTGAGATCATCCAGTTTTGGAACATTTGTGGAAAATTTGTTGAGGAAAATCTGTATACAAGAGTGTGTCATTTAGCAATCCATTTTTGCTTTTGAACTAGACGATTGCTTAGCCTTTGTAGGAAAAGCACACTGTCATGGTACGGTTCACAGAAATTGCTCTTAGACCTTAGTACAAGTTCTTTAAATGGTATCTGAAAAGAAATATGGCTTCTCCTATCTAGGCAGATATTATCTATGAAAGGATATCAGAAAAGAAAGCACTATAATATACAAGTGATAAGATCACACAGTGCTGGGCACCAGGAAAAGGATTTTGCTTGTCCTTGGTCTAAGGTCTTATTGTAACAACTTGCATAAAGATTGAGGCTAATGAGACTAAAAAGCTGTTTTAGAAACAAAAGACAGATGGCAGAGAGCTTCAAGGCTGGGAAGGGAAGGTTAAAAAGGTGGGAGGCCCAGGATTTGGACCTTGAAGCTGACATGTGTATAAGATGTGGTGAGACACAAAACTGCCATATGTATGGCTTTCTAATTCTCTAACTGCTTTTCTATCCTTTTTGTGGTTGCCTCAGAACATGACTTTGAAAAACAGTTTTCTAGCTATCCATGATACAAAATCTTGATAGTGGGATCAAGCAAGGCATATCCTGTCCCAACTTTTGGAAGAAAAAAAATAAGAAATCCAAGCTTGCATCAACCACTTTGATCTAAAGCAGGATCCCATTTCAACCCCTGTGTGACATACTGTATATGGTGTGAATAAACACTTGATTTATTTGTCCTCAAGTCATTGAAACTACTAACCAGTTTCACTGCATGACTCCAAGTTGAAGTCTTATAATAAGGGAAAATATAGTTTCTTCACCCTAGGATCAATAATACCTCTTACACAGGTATTGTAAAAGGTTGAGGGCCTTTGCCATAATATACTGTGTAGTATACTGTACAGTTTAGCAATAGGTTCAAAATGTTTGGTAGAAACTGCTATTTTGGGAATGTGATAATTAAAATAGCTTGCAGTTTGTAAACTTAGCTTTCTAGTGTGGTTCTACCAGTAATGAACCCTTCTGAGGGATTTTGACAAATATTGTACTTAACCTCTTTGAACTATCTTTATCTGCTATTTTGCTGAATTGAAAAAGCTGCAGATTTTTTTTTCTAGCATCTAGTTCCTCAGACTTGAAATTATATTTTCTGTGTAAGGTTCCCAATCTCCCACCAATGTCTTAAGGAATCTAGGTCTTAAACCCAAGAGTAAACAAGATGCCATAATTAATTTTACAATTTTATAGCTACATTTCTTCCATTTAACAATGAGGTATTACATAGCTTATTTATTTAATAATTCTTAATAAGTCTATTTTGGTTTTAAAAAATCAACCTTAATATTAGGCTAGCTAATATCTAAAAGTCTTTTGTTACTTGGCACATAATACCAATAAGAAAATTGCATGATGGCCAGTCTCTGAACAAAAGCTATGGATGGCTATTGTTTTATGACCTTTCACATCACTGTACTGTGTAAACACTTACAGGAAAAATAAGCATATACTCAATTGGAATTTAAGCCTTTTTAGAGAGATCATAGTGCCAGAATTGCAAATACAAAGGCTTGGGCTGCTGAAATTAAAAAGCAAAGACACTTTTTATCTTATTTGCTTTGTTGCCAATCCTAGGGGGTGGTGCTCATCTCCGTTTCAAGGCCATTGAGCCAACACTGTCCGAATATGTTTTTTCCACAATCATGTGGCCAGCATGACATCATGGAGCACTGAGACCTTCCCACTGAAGTGGTACCTATTTATCTATTCACATCTGCATGCTTTTGAACTACTAGGTTCGCAAGAGCTAGGGCAAGGACAAGAGGTCACCCCATTGTGTGGAGCTCAGGTTTCAAACTTGGGCTGCTGGCTTTCTAGCCAACAAGCCCAGCATCTTAACTGCTGAGCCACCCACTACCCTAACATAGATACACATCAATATATAAAATCAAACACATAACGGCTTAGATCACATGGTTCATTTTCCAATTAAAATTAGGAAAAATTAGGGAATCAACTGTATGATCCAATGAACTATATTGAATTTTATCAACATAGATAATAAGTCAAGATTGGTTACATAACGTAACAATATAAGATTGTGTGAGGGATTCATGTCATGATTTCTGGGGACAGATATACTGAGTAGGTGAGCAATAAAGCAGGATTTCATTTTCACTTCCCACCATGATTAGTGTTCTCCCAAATGTAAATAGACTGATTTGGCCAGGTATATCATTACAGGATCCCACATATCTTAGTGTAAAACACAAACAGAGGAATAGTATATGGAGGGTCCAGTTTCCCCAAAGTAAAAAATCTGAAACAGTTTTCTCTGGGGTCTGGGATTTTCAGATACATCATGATGGGATCACAACTGCCAGGATCCCATTAGCACAAGGGTGTCAAACTGCCAGATGCTTCATAGCAAAACCGCGCCCACCCCATTGCCGGCAGTGGCAAA